>NC_069499.1:781473373-782073373 GCF_027579735.1 Bombina bombina | reverse complement strand
ATGGAGAAGAAGAAGTATAGAGACGCCATTTTCAGTCTCCACATGGTGCTTACTAGACACTGGATGCTAGACTACTGTTTACATTGCAAAAGGCTGCACTAACTTCTTGCGGAGTACTGGGGCAGATAATCAGAGGAGCTGCAGGGCAGTAACAACAGTTGGGAGCGGCTGAAATGGAGCAAAAAAAGCCCCTGCTGACACATAAATTGATCACTGCAACCTCAGATCCGCTTAAGAGACATTACAGTCATATCTTTTGGTTTGGATCGATTTTGAATGTGCATCAGCAGATATGTATGTCTAGTGCCATAAATATGAACTGACTGAATACATTCATGTGAAACTCCCCACCCTCACCTTCAATGCTAGACAGGACTTTGTATACCTTTTTTTACATAAAAAAAGCATTGGCTCTTAAGGGCTGCCTGTTAAACCTGCATCCCTGTACTCTGTTCCAGAAAGGGTGTCATTGCTTGTTCTACAGCTCATTTGGAGGAGTTTGATTCAAGTAGCAAAGTATAAAAGTTTGCGTATGCAGAGATATTATAACAGTTTTTATAAATCTACCCATAAAATGGCAGCAAAAAACAAACACACAGATAGAAGAGCAAGACAACAGGCTGAGATCCATGCTGCCCCAGTCACAACAGAAGACCCAGAGGAGTCTCTTACACAAGATACCCACCCTATAGTGTCACAAATCTCGGCGTTGTTTTTACCAAAGATTGAGCATTTGCAGATGGGAGTGGAATCTCTTTCTACTGAATTTAAACAGTTTTCAATGAGGCTAACTCATGTTGAACACAGAATCTCTGAGCATGAAGACAGACACAGAGAAATCTCTACATCAGTGAGAGACCTACAAAAGCAGAACACAGATTTAAAAGCACGCCTAGATGACCTAGAAAATAGGTCCCTTAGAAATAATCTGCATATAGTAGGCCTGCCGGAGTTGGTGCAGAGTTCATCACTAATCCACTTTGCAGAAGTTCAACTCCCACAACTGCTTAAGTTACCAGATACTGGAATTCCATGCGTAGCGGAAAGAGCGTACAGTGTCGGTCAGCCACGACCAGAACTAAAGAACAAAGAATTGCCAAGGCATGTTCTCATTAAATATCTCAACTTTAAGGACAAAATAGAACTCCTCAGAGCATACAGAAAGGCAGGTCCCATTGTCTTTGAGGGAAAAAAACTGTTGCTGTTCCAAGATTATTCATCAGAGGTCACCAGAAAGAGAAGAGAATTCTCGCCTTACTGCCAACGGCTGATCGAAAAAGGCAGATTAGTAGCGTTGTTATTTCCAGCTAAACTCCGGTTGCAAACCAGTGAGGGCCCACGATTCTTTGACTCCCCCATTCAGCTTCATCAGCTTCAAAAATACTTACAAGTTGAAGAAAAAGACAGCCCCAGAGGCGATGGGGCGTCAGGTGGAGTTAAGGGGGGAACAGCCTGGGTGAGCCAAAGATGTTAACAACTGGACTGTCTAGAGTCTGGAACTGGTACCCGTAAGTGGGTTGCCACAATATGACTGATACATTCTGAGATTATCAGTTGTAACTTAATGGCTAAATCTCAGTCATGAATACATTTTTCTCTCTACTTTAACAGGGCGGGGAGTTTAATTCAATGCTATAGGAGAATTCTTGGACTCCTACTGTTATGTTATTGTTTTACCAGTTGTTATTGTTATTGTTATGTGTCATGAGATGCAGGACATATGCAGGACACAGCAATGATGGTACAACTCTATTTTATTGCAGAGCATAGCAATACACATCTAGTCAGGTTGATTGTACTAAACTAACTGCGACACAGACACCGGACCTAAGCCCCGCCCCCAAACTAGTGACATCACATCCTGCTCTCATCACATCTTCCCCTTTTTCAAAGGCGAAGCACACATTTGCATATAACAAATAACAAGATATACGAACAGAGTATACAACAACAATTTTTTTTCTCGAACATTATATAAACAAACATGTTAGAAAACATAAACAAATAAATTACATCCTGACTTGGACATCGGGGTAGACTACCCTAGTCCACAGTGACCATGGGATTATTCTGCCCATACTTCCAGTCACTGTTCTAGCTAAAGTCAGTCCCTATATCGGGCCGGAAGTTTCACCACTCTTCCGCTTCATGTAACTTTGCATGAACTGTCCTCTAATACAGAAGATGGTGAATTAGAGTCTGCTGGAGGCAAAGATATATCCCCACTGTGATCTTGCTGAGGGGAAGGCACCTCTCTTAGAACAGGGGATCCCACCGGCGGTGGTACTGAGGTATCCGGTTCCAGACTCTCAGGTACAGGCTGAAGATGTCTTCGGTTACGGCGTGTAACCGTCCCTCCCTCCGTAAGGACTGTGTAAGACCTTAGTTCTGGAGAGCGGCCCACTACCGTAGCAGGCGTCTTCCATTTCTTCTCATCATCCAGTTTAACTCTGACACTTTGGCCTGCTTTCAGTTCCTGTAAAGGCCTGACAGAATGTCTCCTGTCGTAGAAGAAACGATAACCATTTTTGGCCTCTTCATCCCTCCTAAGGACTTCGTCCAGAGGAACAGGGCCAGGCGGCTTGAAGACACCCACTGAGGGTAAAGTGGTGCGAATCTGGCGTCCTAGCATCAGCTGTGCCGGGCTAAACCCGGTGGCTTGAATGGGCGTCGCCCTGTATGACAAGAGGGCTAGGTACGGCTCAGATTGCTTTAGAATGAATTTTGTTGTTTGAACTGCCCTTTCAGCCATTCCGTTGGCCTGCGGATAATGTGGACTTGACGTGGAATGTACAAAATCATATTCCCTGCTGAAAGCACTGAACTCTGGAGAGGCAAACTGCATACCATTATCACTCACCAGCTCCATTGGAATGCCCCAGCGGGCAAACAAGCTCTTCAGACGAATGATAACGGCCTGACTTGTGATATCATTCAGGGGTGCAATTTCCAAATACCTGGAATAGTAGTCGATCACAACAAGAAACTTTTTCCCGTGCAGTTCACACAAATCAGCAGCTATTTTCTGCCATGGCCCCGCAGGCAGCGGAGTAGACATCAAGGGCTCCCTTCTCTGAGTAGGCCGGCGTTCCTGGCAAAAGGCACATTTAGACACGTGATTTGCAATGTCAGAGCTGATCCCAGGCCACCACACAGCTGTAGCTGCTCTCTCTCTACACTTTGTAATGCCTAAGTGGCCATCATGAATCCTGTTTAACATCTCTTTCCTCATGCTGACAGGAATTACAATGCGGTCTTGGAACAGCACCAACCCCTCCAGCTCCGTGAGCTGCGACCTCTCTGGCTGGTAAGCACTTAAAGACATCCAGGCTGCCCGGCTCTCGGGCCAGCCTTCTTTTATGTACCTTATAACTTCTTGCAGATCTGTGTCCAAATATGTCTCTTTCTTTATCTCTTCCAGTTTCCTTGAAGAAATGGACTTAGAGGCCAGAACTGAATCTACATACACTTTCACATCCGATTCTGTGGAGGATTCTTCAGCAGCAGCCAGCGGGAGCCTGGATAGTGTATCCGCCACAACCAGTTGTTTCCCAGGCACATGCACTGCCTGAACATTGAACCTGAGCAGTCTCATTAAAAGTCTCTGGCATCTCAAGGGTGTTTTGTCAATGTCATAAGAGTTAATTAGAGGCACTAGCGGTTTGTGGTCAGTTTCCAGACTAAATTTCTCCAAACCCACTAGATAGTGCTGGAAGCGCTCACAGGCCCAAACTGCAGCCAGGCACTCTTTCTCAATTTGAGCGTATTTTGACTCAGCAGCCGTCACTGTGTTAACAGTAGGCGATGGGCTGTAGTTTATTTCTGTTCAGCTGCAGAAGTGCAGCCCCCAACCCATAACTGCTTGCATCGGCACTAACCACAGTCTTTTTTGAAGGGTCGTAGAACCCCAGCACTGGGGCAGACCCCAGCAGGGACTTGGCATGCAGGAAAGCTTTTTCTTGTGAAGGTCCCCAGACCCAGGCAACATCTTTCTTAAGCAACTCTGTGATAGGGTGTAATACTGTTGATAAATCTGGAAGAAACTTGCCCACGTAATTTACAAGGCCCAATATCTGTCTCAGCTCATGTACATCAGAGGGGCTCTTCATCTGTTCAATAGCACAAATTTTCTCGGGGTCTGGCTTGATGCCATCCCCGTTGATGATATGCCCAAAGTAGCATAATTCAGTTTTCCTAAAATTACATTTTTCTTTATTCAGCTTCAACCCAGACTCTTTGATAGCCTGTAGCACACAACTCAAACGCTGATCATGCTCCTCCACTGTGGACCCATACACTAGAATGTCGTCCATGACGACCGCTGTGCCCACGTGGTCATTCAGGAGAGAACTCATTTCCCTTTGAAAGATTTCAGGAGCGGAGGATATCCCAAAAGGGAGTCTGCAGAAGCAGAACCGACCTACCGGTGTGATAAAGGTAGTCAGTTTGCGGCACTTTGGATCCAGGGGGATCTGCCAAAAGCCGCTAGAAGCGTCTAATGTGGAAAAGAACTTCGCCCCAGCCAACTTCGGAGCTATATCTTCTAATGTCGGCAGCACAAATCTCTCTCTCTTCATCGCCTCATTCAACCTTTTCAGGTCCACACAGATGCGCACCTTTCCGTTTTTCTTTGCAACTGGAACAATGGGGGCACACCAATCAGTCGCTTCAACAACCTCTTCAATAACCCCCATAGACTTCATGCGCATAAGCTCTTCCTCCACTTGAGGCATGAGCGGGAACGGAATTCTACGAGGAGTAGAAATACTGTATGGGACTGCGTCACTTTTAAGTGCTATACGGACTGGTTTGCAATTTAGTAGGCACAATTCGCCAAACATATCTTTGGAAATTTCATTCACTCTGGCAACGAGGCCCAAGTCACAGGCTGCTTTTCTGCTCAATAAATTGTTAACACACTGACCTCGAATCACATGCACCCACATGGTGAACTTTCTTTGCTTGTACTCACAGCTGGCAAGAAATTTCCCCGCACAATGAATGCGGCCACCAGGACTATGGACATTTGTAGTAACCTTCACCAGCTGGGGCTGTCGAGGCAGTCTCATAAATTCAGCAAAAGACATTACAGTAATATCTGCTCCTGTGTCAATCTTAAAATCAACTTTGTCTCCCATTACAGTAAAAGTAACTTTCCAATCTTCCTCTGAGCTTGGCCGTTCCACAACGGACCCCACAAAAGACACTTCCTGACCCTCCTGGTCACCGTCCACCTGGATCTCCTTAATGTATTCAGTTCTACACACCACTTCAAAATGGCCCATTCTGTTACATTTCCTGCATCTTTTATCCCTGGCTGGGCATATAACACTCTGATCATGAGCACGGTAGCACCGCGTGCATCGGGCATGTTGCGCCCATCCATTTCTAGGCCTTTCCAGTACTTTAGATCTACCGCTCACACTGTGCCTTTCACTAGAATTTTTCCTAGACTGTTGCAATTCATCCACAATACTCTCAGACCTCAGATCAGCACTTTGCTTTTTCACCAGTTCACTCTGGTGGGCCATCCTAATAGCCCCATCTAATGTTAAATCAGGCTCTAACTGCAGCTTCAGTGAGACTTCAGCATCTGCAATTCCAATAACTATTCTGTCTCTGATTTGCTCTTCTTTAGCAACACCAAACTCACAGAATTCAGCTAGTTCATACAGGCTGCGCACAAATGACTCCACAGATTCTCCCACACGCTGATTACGTTTGTGGAAACAAGCTCTCATGGTCTACCCTAGTCCACAGTGACCATGGGATTATTCTGCCCATACTTCCAGTCACTGTTCTAGCTAAAGTCAGTCCCTATATCGGGCCGGAAGTTTCACCACTCTTCCGCTTCATGTAACTTTGCATGAACTGTCCTCTAATACAGAAGATGGTGAATTAGAGTCTGCTGGAGGCAAAGATATATCCCCACTGTGATCTTGCTGAGGGGAAGGCACCTCTCTTAGAACAGGGGATCCCACCGGCGGTGGTACTGAGGTATCCGGTTCCAGACTCTCAGGTACAGGCTGAAGATGTCTTCGGTTACGGCGTGTAACCGTCCCTCCCTCCGTAAGGACTGTGTAAGACCTTAGTTCTGGAGAGCGGCCCACTACCGTAGCAGGCGTCTTCCATTTCTTCTCATCATCCAGTTTAACTCTGACACTTTGGCCTGCTTTCAGTTCCTGTAAAGGCCTGACAGAATGTCTCCTGTCGTAGAAGAAACGATAACCATTTTTGGCCTCTTCATCCCTCCTAAGGACTTCGTCCAGAGGAACAGGGCCAGGCGGCTTGAAGACACCCACTGAGGGTAAAGTGGTGCGAATCTGGCGTCCTAGCATCAGCTGTGCCGGGCTAAACCCGGTGGCTTGAATGGGCGTCGCCCTGTATGACAAGAGGGCTAGGTACGGCTCAGATTGCTTTAGAATGAATTTTGTTGTTTGAACTGCCCTTTCAGCCATTCCGTTGGCCTGCGGATAATGTGGACTTGACGTGGAATGTACAAAATCATATTCCCTGCTGAAAGCACTGAACTCTGGAGAGGCAAACTGCATACCATTATCACTCACCAGCTCCATTGGAATGCCCCAGCGGGCAAACAAGCTCTTCAGACGAATGATAACGGCCTGACTTGTGATATCATTCAGGGGTGCAATTTCCAAATACCTGGAATAGTAGTCGATCACAACAAGAAACTTTTTCCCGTGCAGTTCACACAAATCAGCAGCTATTTTCTGCCATGGCCCCGCAGGCAGCGGAGTAGACATCAAGGGCTCCCTTCTCTGAGTAGGCCGGCGTTCCTGGCAAAAGGCACATTTAGACACGTGATTTGCAATGTCAGAGCTGATCCCAGGCCACCACACAGCTGTAGCTGCTCTCTCTCTACACTTTGTAATGCCTAAGTGGCCATCATGAATCCTGTTTAACATCTCTTTCCTCATGCTGACAGGAATTACAATGCGGTCTTGGAACAGCACCAACCCCTCCAGCTCCGTGAGCTGCGACCTCTCTGGCTGGTAAGCACTTAAAGACATCCAGGCTGCCCGGCTCTCGGGCCAGCCTTCTTTTATGTACCTTATAACTTCTTGCAGATCTGTGTCCAAATATGTCTCTTTCTTTATCTCTTCCAGTTTCCTTGAAGAAATGGACTTAGAGGCCAGAACTGAATCTACATACACTTTCACATCCGATTCTGTGGAGGATTCTTCAGCAGCAGCCAGCGGGAGCCTGGATAGTGTATCCGCCACAACCAGTTGTTTCCCAGGCACATGCACTGCCTGAACATTGAACCTGAGCAGTCTCATTAAAAGTCTCTGGCATCTCAAGGGTGTTTTGTCAATGTCATAAGAGTTAATTAGAGGCACTAGCGGTTTGTGGTCAGTTTCCAGACTAAATTTCTCCAAACCCACTAGATAGTGCTGGAAGCGCTCACAGGCCCAAACTGCAGCCAGGCACTCTTTCTCAATTTGAGCGTATTTTGACTCAGCAGCCGTCACTGTGTTAACAGTAGGCGATGGGCTGTAGTTTATTTCTGTTCAGCTGCAGAAGTGCAGCCCCCAACCCATAACTGCTTGCATCGGCACTAACCACAGTCTTTTTTGAAGGGTCGTAGAACCCCAGCACTGGGGCAGACCCCAGCAGGGACTTGGCATGCAGGAAAGCTTTTTCTTGTGAAGGTCCCCAGACCCAGGCAACATCTTTCTTAAGCAACTCTGTGATAGGGTGTAATACTGTTGATAAATCTGGAAGAAACTTGCCCACGTAATTTACAAGGCCCAATATCTGTCTCAGCTCATGTACATCAGAGGGGCTCTTCATCTGTTCAATAGCACAAATTTTCTCGGGGTCTGGCTTGATGCCATCCCCGTTGATGATATGCCCAAAGTAGCATAATTCAGTTTTCCTAAAATTACATTTTTCTTTATTCAGCTTCAACCCAGACTCTTTGATAGCCTGTAGCACACAACTCAAACGCTGATCATGCTCCTCCACTGTGGACCCATACACTAGAATGTCGTCCATGACGACCGCTGTGCCCACGTGGTCATTCAGGAGAGAACTCATTTCCCTTTGAAAGATTTCAGGAGCGGAGGATATCCCAAAAGGGAGTCTGCAGAAGCAGAACCGACCTACCGGTGTGATAAAGGTAGTCAGTTTGCGGCACTTTGGATCCAGGGGGATCTGCCAAAAGCCGCTAGAAGCGTCTAATGTGGAAAAGAACTTCGCCCCAGCCAACTTCGGAGCTATATCTTCTAATGTCGGCAGCACAAATCTCTCTCTCTTCATCGCCTCATTCAACCTTTTCAGGTCCACACAGATGCGCACCTTTCCGTTTTTCTTTGCAACTGGAACAATGGGGGCACACCAATCAGTCGCTTCAACAACCTCTTCAATAACCCCCATAGACTTCATGCGCATAAGCTCTTCCTCCACTTGAGGCATGAGCGGGAACGGAATTCTACGAGGAGTAGAAATACTGTATGGGACTGCGTCACTTTTAAGTGCTATACGGACTGGTTTGCAATTTAGTAGGCACAATTCGCCAAACATATCTTTGGAAATTTCATTCACTCTGGCAACGAGGCCCAAGTCACAGGCTGCTTTTCTGCTCAATAAATTGTTAACACACTGACCTCGAATCACATGCACCCACATGGTGAACTTTCTTTGCTTGTACTCACAGCTGGCAAGAAATTTCCCCGCACAATGAATGCGGCCACCAGGACTATGGACATTTGTAGTAACCTTCACCAGCTGGGGCTGTCGAGGCAGTCTCATAAATTCAGCAAAAGACATTACAGTAATATCTGCTCCTGTGTCAATCTTAAAATCAACTTTGTCTCCCATTACAGTAAAAGTAACTTTCCAATCTTCCTCTGAGCTTGGCCGTTCCACAACGGACCCCACAAAAGACACTTCCTGACCCTCCTGGTCACCGTCCACCTGGATCTCCTTAATGTATTCAGTTCTACACACCACTTCAAAATGGCCCATTCTGTTACATTTCCTGCATCTTTTATCCCTGGCTGGGCATATAACACTCTGATCATGAGCACGGTAGCACCGCGTGCATCGGGCATGTTGCGCCCATCCATTTCTAGGCCTTTCCAGTACTTTAGATCTACCGCTCACACTGTGCCTTTCACTAGAATTTTTCCTAGACTGTTGCAATTCATCCACAATACTCTCAGACCTCAGATCAGCACTTTGCTTTTTCACCAGTTCACTCTGGTGGGCCATCCTAATAGCCCCATCTAATGTTAAATCAGGCTCTAACTGCAGCTTCAGTGAGACTTCAGCATCTGCAATTCCAATAACTATTCTGTCTCTGATTTGCTCTTCTTTAGCAACACCAAACTCACAGAATTCAGCTAGTTCATACAGGCTGCGCACAAATGACTCCACAGATTCTCCCACACGCTGATTACGTTTGTGGAAACAAGCTCTCTCATGAATCACATTTCTTCTGGGCACAAAGTGGGCACTGAGTTTATCCATAACTATATCAAAGTTAAATTCTTCCCCTTCTTGGAAAATAAAAGCATTGAATACTGGCTCCACATCTTTCCCCATAGAGTATAAAAGAGAATTAACTTGTACTTCACCACTCTCCTTGTTCAGTTTGGATGCAATCCTGAAGCGCTGAAACCACTGACGCCATGTGGGCCAAGCTGCAGGCTGAGAGAAGTCAAAAGGCTCAGGTGGGGTAAACTTTGACATTGCAATCGATCAGGAACAGAAGCGCAGTCCAGAACTTCTGACACCATGTCATGAGATGCAGGACATATGCAGGACACAGCAATGATGGTACAACTCTATTTTATTGCAGAGCATAGCAATACACATCTAGTCAGGTTGATTGTACTAAACTAACTGTGACACAGACACCGGACCTAAGCCCCGCCCCCAAACTAGTGACATCCCATCCTGCTCTCATCACATTATGAATCATGCTTTTTTGTTTCACTTACATGTTTGATATTTTCACACAGCAGTGCCCCATGTAAGTTTCTGAACATGCTCCTCGGATGGTTCGAAATGGCCCCAGAGATGCAGTTTTGGGTTCTAGCAGAATATGAGTATACCGTTTTATATATACAAAATAAAAAAATGTTTGAAAGGAAATGTACATATAAAGGGCACGTACAGGATTTTATTTATACAAAGATAAGAGTTGTAAAACTTGACTTATCCCTTGTTTACCATTATGGCTAATATTAAAGCAAACATTGTTACATGGAATGTAAGAGGTATCACTTTCCCCATTAAAAGACAATGTATTTTAAAAACACTTAAATACAAAGGAGCAGACATAGCAATAGTGACAGAAACTCACCTTACTGTGTCTGAACATGCAAAACTACAGCAAGTGTGGGTACAAGAAGTTATTAGTGCCTCATTTCCAGGGAGCAGAGCTAGAGGGGTGGCTATTTTGTTCAGGAAGGGCCTATTTTACAAAATATTACATAAGGAGATTGATGCAGAGGGCCGCTATGTTGTACTACACTTAGGTTTAGGGGACATCACAATTGCCTTGGTGGGGGTGTATGGTCCCATAGGTAACAAAGACATCTTTTGGACAATGTTACAAAGGAAGTTGTTGAAATCAGCACACCTCCCTATGATAGTGGGTGGAGATTTTAATATTGAGCCCTATGTCCCCTTGGATAGATTTAAAAACCCAGCATACAAACCATTGAAAACATAATAAGCACTAATTCCAAGAGAGAGACGAGAATACTTAATAAATTCCAGAGAGGCCTGAGATTGGTAGACATCTGGTGCTCCCGAAATCCAGAGGTGCGAGATTTCACCTGTATCCCCCCATCAAAACTCACACTATCTCGTTTAAATTATTTTCTGGTCGTAGATGTTAAAAATGATGTAGTTACTCTGTCAGACCATGCCCCAGTTAAACTGACTATTAATACTAAAAATGACCCACCACGTGAGAATAGATGGATCTTTCCTGCATATCTATATAAAGACCCGAATTTACGAAATTATTTAATAGGTGAATGGCATGCATATCATTCTGTCAATATACAACACCTTAATAATCCCTTGCTATTTTAGGAGACAGCGAAGGCAGGTATCTGGAAAAAGGCTAAAGAGAAGGAACAGTTGCTGTTTAGACAACTAACTAATGCCCAAAATAGACATCTTAAAAAGCCCAATGTGAGTAATAGGAATAATTTCAAACAGGTCAAGTCAAACAGGGACAATATGCTGTTACAAAATGCACTCAGGGCTACAACTAGGCTACAAGCTCGGTTTTACCGATTCGGCAACAAAACCAATAGATCTCTGGCACTACTGACTAAAATTGCTAGACCACCAAATATCATTCAAGCAATAAGGAAAGGGGAGAAAATACATTCATGCACTGAGGACATACAGCAGGTCTTTACAGATTACTATTCTAAACTATAAGCAGATATCAGTGGTGGCACTAATCACAGTATATGCTGTGAGCCTCACACACAGGCTGAAAGCCAGGCAAATGCAAATAAAAATACAAAGAAAAAAAAAACAAAAAAAAAAACGACTGAAGTTATAGCCCTAAAGAGGGCTTTTTGGGTTGCTGTCCTTGCAGCAGAGATGAGATGAGTCCTTCAGGACTGTAGTGGACACTAAATACACTATCCTAGCTATCTATTTCCCTATTATGTTAGCACTTTACCTAAACTCACTGAGGAGCATACAACTAGGCCTAATGCCCCCATTACAACGGCCGAAGTAAATCGAGTCATTAAAGACCTTCCCCTAGGTAAAACCCCAGGCCCTGACAGCATGCCGGCAGAGCTTTATAAGTTGTTAAGATCGGAAATAGCTGATACACTAACACATTTATATAATACTATGCTTACTGGAAAGATTGACCCTAATTACAGGTTTTCTGAAGCCCACATTAGCATTATTTTAAAAGCGGGTAAAGACCCACTGAAACCAGAGTCATACCATCCGATTTCTCTACTGAATCTGGACTACAAGCTCCTCACCAAAATATTAGCCACCAGATTAGGTCCCATCATGCCATCTTTAGCAGACAGGATTTATTAAAGGGAGGTCTTCAGTTAAAAATATAAGGAAGGTTCAATTGGTGCTATGTTACTTCTGGAAATTTAGAAAAGACCCCACCATGTTAAAGCATTCTAAAGCCTGCATGTTAGCCTTAGACGCCGAAAAGGCTTTCAATAAGGTAATATGGGAATACTTGTTTATGACCTTAGAAAAATTTGGTTTTGAGGGCGCTTACTTGCATGCCATCAGAAATTTGTACCAGCATCTGATGGCAGCTGTTATTGTAAATGGACGGGCTTCCCCCACCTTTCAACTATTTAGAGGTACAAGACAGGGGTGCCCCTATCTTGTTTGACTTGGCCATAGAGCCACTCGCCCAGGCAATTAGAGAAAAAATTCAGGGTTTGAGGATGGGATCCTCAACTCTTCACTTGTCGTTATATGATGACGATATGATCTTATTTATCCCGAGTCCAGAACTTAACCTCCCAAAAATACTAGCTCTCATTAATGACTTCAGTGAGGTGTCCGGCTACATTTTAAACCAAGATAAATCGGAAATAATTTGGTTGACACAAAATCACCCCCAAGATAGACTAGGCTTTAATTTTAAGGTAGTGACTACTGATTTCGTATAGTTAGGAATAAAACTCTCAGTTAATCCTGCTCAATGGTACGCAATCAATTATATTCCTTTAATTAGAAATGTGACTAACCAAATTGAGAGTTGGAAGGGACTTCCCCTTTCGCTCTACGGTCGGATAAATATGATTAAAATGATCTCCTTTCCCAAGTTGTTGTATATGTTTCAAATGCTCCCAGTTATGTTGACAGGTGCTGATCTAAAAACATTAAATGCCAAAATTCTAGATTTTGTGTGGGTGGGTAAAAGGCACCGCATAAGCGCCCAAAAATTAACTAGCTCAATGTCACATGGGGGATTGGGTCTCCCCAATCTCATGTTATATAATTGGGCAGCTCTGTCCAAGTTCGTAATTGACTGGCTAAGTCAGAAAGAACATTATACTTTTAAAGTATTAGAGGAAGAGCAAATAAAACCGTGTGCACTAGCCGTCCTTCCTCATTTGACTTTGCAGCAGCTCCGATACCATACAGGAGGCCTCCTACCTTTGGTGGAGTCTTTGCGGGCTTGGAGGGCTTTGTGTAAATGGCTCAAGATCCCGCAGACTTGCACCAGATACTTACCTCTACAGGGAAACCCTAACTTTGTGGTGGGGTATACCACTTATCCTTTTAGATTATGGCAGCAGAAGGGTTTACAAAATATCCAACATCTCTTAGATGACACAGATGACACAATTAGAAGTTTTAGATTGTTACAAAATAAATACAATTTACCGAACACGCATCATTTTGCCTATCTACAGGCGAGACATTATGTCAGTGGGCTTTTGCAGGGGGAAGATATTTTTAAAAAAATACGCCCTATAGGGCAACTAGTCTCATTGTCCACGCAAGGGATATATTCAATTTCTCCAATATACAAGCTATTACTAGAATCAATTAACTCTAAGACTACAGATATGCTAGCTACAAAGTGGACTTCTTCTCTAGGGGAGCCAGTTACAGTAGAAGCGATACAGGCCTGTATAGCAACACTGAAAAGGAGTACCTTGTCACAAGATTTGAGAGACTCACGCATTCGTTTGCTGCATCAGGCTTACATTACATCTGGAGTATATAGGAAGTGGGCACCGCACGTAGACAATCTTTGTCCCAAATGCCAAAAACACGACCCTGACTTGACGCACTTGATATGGCGATGTCCTCGTCTGGTTAAATATTGGAATTCGATGGCCTACTGGCTGAGAGTCAGGTACAAAGTAACTATAGAAATAAACAATGAGACAATACTCTTTTTCAAAATACCTAAGGGTACGTCAAAACAGGCTAAGATGATTGGCACCACTATCCTCTTAGCTAGGAAACTAGTGTTTAAGATGTGGACATTGAGAACTGTGCCCACGATAACGCAGCTTAAGAATTCCCTATTACACCAACTGACCATTGAGCTGTATGAATCGGTAGGAGATATGTCACATAGGACACACAGTTTCATGAGCAAGTGGGGAGGTTTTCTATATACCCTTCCCCAACAGATGCAGACACAACTGTTGTTTCCCTTAAGAAACACAGATTATCTCCTAAATGCTAGGCTGAGGGGGGAACGGTTACTAAATTTTTACTAACTTGATGCAGAAGGTGTGAGGATAACTAAGAGGTTAATGAGGGGTAAAGTGGAGTATCATCCGGGGCACTGCTGTGCTGTGTATTGTGCTGTGTAGTAATTGCTATTCAGACATGTATGCCACATGTAAGTTTTATATCTGTTCGTTCATAGTTATGTGTTAGTGTTAAGTTAAGTTATTGCAACAGCATGACTGTTGTTGTGAGATAAAAAGAAGAAAAATCGGAGGTTTGTAACCATAGAGGAAGAGACTGAATCTTATATGCACAGACTGGGACTGAAAGAAAAATTTGCATTAGGCCCGTTCACTAGAAAACTATGAAGGTACTGTGTATTTTATTTATGTCTGTAAACCTTTGAGTTGGAAAATAAAAGTATTAAAAAAAAAACAACAACAAAAAAAAACACTACATGATCAGCTTTGATTGGTCGTGTGGAGGGCGTTGCACACATCTGACTGGTGATTGGATGATTGTGATCATCACTGACAGTACTTAAACTGGTGGCACTTGGGCTTCGGCTTGTCCTCATTCACATTGAAAAAGGCCAGCAGCTAGGCCAAAACGTGTTTGTGTGTTAAATTTTAATACTCAGCTCATGTTTATCACCCCTGGCAACTGATGCCGACGACTGCTGATATCGGCCAGGAAACAGGGGGTGATTTCATGAATTTATTTTAGTATTTGTTAGCTATTTAGGTACTGTTTCTCTCATAGAGGGGTTTCCCTCATTTAATTTGAACAATTAATAATATTCGGCTAGATTACGAGTTTTAAGGTAAAAGCTGCTCGGTGCTAACTTGCAAGTTATTGTCACTGCTCACCTCCCAATAGCGCTGCTATAACAGGTCTGCAAAAACCCGGCGTTAGCAGGCAATAAGTGAGCGTTGAGCAAAATTGAGCTCCATACCACACTCCAATACCAGCGCTGCTGTGAGCTGGTTTTACGTGCTTGTGCACGATTGCCCCATAGACATCAATGGGGAGAGCCAGCTGAAAAGAAACCTAACACCTGCAATAAAGGAGCGTAAAGCTCCGTAACGCAGCCCCATTGATTCCTATGGGGAAAATAAATTTATGTTTACACCTAACACCCTAACTTAAACCCTGAGTCTAAACACCCCTAATCTGCTGCCCCCGACATCGCCAACACCTACATTTCACTTATTAACCCCTAATCTGCTGCCCTAACATCGCCGCCACCTACCTACACTTAATAACCCCTAATATGCCGCCCCTAACATCACCGCCACCTACCTACATTTATTAACCCCTAATCTTCCGCCCCCAACGTCGCCGCCACTATACTAAATTTATTAACCCCTAACCCTAAGTCTAACACTAACCCTAACACCCACTAACTTTAATGTAATTAAAATAAATCTAAATAAAACCTACTGTTAATATCTAAATAATACCTATTTAAGACTAAATACTTACCTATAAAATAAACCCTAAGCTAGCTACAATATAACTAATAGTTACATTGTATATATCTTAAGTTTTATTTTTATTTCACAACTAAGTTTGTATTTATTTTAACTAGGTAGACTAGTTAGTAAATAGTTATTAACTATTTACTAACTACCTAGCTGAAATAAATACAAATGTGCATGTAAAATAAAAACCTAACCTGAGTTACACTAACACCTAACCTTACACTACAATTAAATAAATTACATTAATTAAATACAATTAAAAGGGCCTTTTGGAGGGCATTGCCTCAAAGAAATCAGCTCTTTTACCTGTAAAAAAAATACAAACAACCCCCCAACAGTAAAACCCACCACCCACACAACCAAACCCCATAAATAAAATCCTAAATAAAAAACCTAAGCTCCCCATTGCCGTGAAAAGGGAATTTGCATGGGCATTGCCCTTAAAAGGGCATTTAGATCTTTTTCCGCCCAAACCCTAAGCTAAAAATAAAACCCACCCAATAAACCCTTAAAAAAACACTAACCCCCAAAGATCCACTTACAGTTTTTGAAGACCGGACATCCATCCTAAACGACGACGGTAGAAGTTTTCATCCAAGCGGCAAGAAGTCCTCAACGAAGCCGGGAGAAGTCTTCATCCAAGCGGCAAGAAGTCCTCAATGAAGCCAGGAGAAGTCTTCATCCAAGTGGGCAGAAGTCTTCATCCAGACGGCATCTTCTATCTTCATCCATATGGTGCAGAGCGGCTCCATCTTCAAAACATCCGGCGGGGAGCATCCTCTTCTTTCCACGGTTCTTCTATCAGCCAATCGTAATTAAAGGTGAAAAAATCCTATTGGCTGATGCAATCAGCCAATAGGATTGAGCTCACATTCTATTGGCTGTTCCAATCAACCCCCATGTTAGGGTTGTACTTCTCCTAACTACTATATATATATACTAATAAATATAGAGTGTTAGATCCCTAAACGTGAGGATCCCTTAAACCAATGGCATAGATGAAGATATACAGATAACTTTAGTGATCATCTTGTAAGAAATGGAATAGAAAAGGCCTAATATTGGCCGTAATCAATAAAGTATATATGGTCAGTGGGTATGGGCAGAAAGAGACCAACTATATCCAGAGGTGCTGTAAAGATGATTATTGGAATGCAGCAAGGTCAATATTAAGATTGAGACCGGCTTGGCGCATACTCTTGAGCACATGGATCCAGCAGGTCTCTCTCTGTCTCAACCTATAAAATTGAATGTATAAATGTGATTTGGGAATAAATTTGATGGGGATGATTGGTTAGCATTTTTATATTTATAGAGCAAGCAGTTGTCATTTGTTTTACAGCCTGATGAAATGCCATATGTTTTGCTGAGACATGCGTTGCTGTGTTATTAGTGTACTAAATAAAGTTTACTTTTTATTCTACTTGTTCTGCTATTTTTATCGTTATCTACGATTTTATGGTCTTAACCCATTGACCAATTTGGCTCCTCCGTGATGCCCTCCTGTGTATTCCATCTTGCGGATGATTGGTGATTGGCCTCCCTCCGAGAGATCCCGCTGTTGAGATTGGTTGTTTCCACCACATGACCTGACATCCAATGTTCTGGCATGTGTCTTGAGTCTATCGGGCGATTCTGTTGGTCCTGTACCTCTCTGTCGGGCACTCCGGTTGTGGTGCTGCTTTTGTGAGTAGTCTTTTTCAGGGGGTATCTCTGTATGCATGCGTATTTCACTTAGATAGACGCCATCGATCCACCACTCATGGAGCAACCTAAAATTTAAACATATAGAGTAAGTCACACTGAATTTAATCATCTAAGAAGGTTTATTACATTTCTGGATATATCAAGGTATCTGTATCGTTTTCTGATATCAAGCAAGATGCTTATTTGGTTATTAGTTTTATAGCTTATATGCAAATATCCATTTCAGAATATTATGTTAGTAGTGAGCATTATAACAAGTAGGCCATTAGTCTCATGATCAACAAACATTTAGGAGACACTTGTATAGGAGTTATATTGTTCGTATACAATGTTTTGATATAGGAGTTATATTGTTAGTACACAATGTTTTGATTACTTATTATCTTTTTATACTTTGGTGGTATGACACATTGTTTACAAGGTAGACACATGTATGCAATGTTTTGTCTAATGAATATGATTGGCTATCAATGAATCACAGACATCTAAGGCCACTCCCACAACAAGTGTGGTCAATTATTTAATTAGTTTGTTAGGTATATAGCAAGTGTTTTATAACCATTTTATTAAGCCTGATGAACAGCCACTGGCTGAGAAATGCATCGCCTGTTTTTACTTTGTTTTTAATAAAGTAAGTTTACTACTTTTAAACACTTGCTGCCTATTTCTACATCACTCTGGATAATTGTTTTTGCCTCCTGGATCACATGGAGGTTGGGAGTATCCTGTTTTGCCTTGTATAAGTCTGTTGGGTGACTGAATTGATCCCATCTTGCCCCATTAGCATCATTGGAGATGCTGCAACAAATGTGAGTGCATATATATATACCTACTGTTTGCATATACTCTGGCTAAACTGTACTAGGCCATATAGGCACCCTTGTGACTTTTCCCATTATAGATCATACATCTATCACAAGAAGTCAGTCTTCTGGGTGACTGTTATAGATCCCAGATTGCTCTTATTGCACTACCTGGAGTGCTTTAATACATGTGAGTGTAACCATACACATCATTTGAACATCTCTTGATCAAACAATATTGGGTCATGTGGCGCATCTGTATCTTCTTGTTTTTCTAAACTACTGTCCTTGGATCCAGGCCGGGTCCCCCACAGATTGCTGCCTCCATCGATCTCACTAAAGAGACTCTCTTATACTTTTATCCACTGCTGATTTCAGTATCAATAGTTTTTATCCATCGATATATATGTTCTATATTGCCAATTTATGCTGATGTAATTGTATGTATTGCGGCTATATTAATTAGAAAAATAGCTTATATTTGAACAAGGTACATTTTAAACAGCGTATTGTGCCAACTGAATAGTCAATGCTATACATTGTGTACCATTAGAGATTTAACAATTAGCAAATTGTAACGTTTCTATATTATATATATAATTAGTATCCTTTATTGTGTCTTACTAGAGATTCACTAAATTGTAACACTTATATCACAAGGGCACCCCTATATTTTCTTTGTTTATCTCTGTGTATCATTTGTCCTCTGTGTAGACAGTATTATCCTATGTGGCGTGTCTTTCTTCTGTTATAACAGGATTCCTCTCATCATTTCGACATATCAAGAGTGCTGCCTGATTTCTCCGGTGTCTTTATTCATCATACACCAGCGCACCTCTCTAAGACTTTGGGGCCCTAGTATTATCTGACTAATGTTATTGGGGGTAGCACCGGATTTATCCTTAGTATCAGTTCATTTTTTTCTATGTCCACTAGGTCCTAGTGCCATTATACTTGTTCTTTCAATTAATATTGTTTACTTCACATCCCTTACTTGGTGACACGGAAGATGCACCTGGGTTTTGGATGTATTAAGAAGTGCTTCGATTATACCTCATATCTGTTTTAGATTTTTTTATGTAAGTGTATTTCTATATTTTTTATGATTTATACTTTTGAGACCACCTGCGGATTCCATATGAAGTTTTCAGGGCCTCTCTGTGAGCATACTATTTGCCTCCTGCTATGGATTACCTTTCCTTTTTTTTGTTGCGGATTTCACCTTTGCTTATGAAATTATTGCATATTTATGAACATTGTGCATCCTCGATTTGTAGTATTGTACTTACAGGATTAAGATATGTGCTTACAAGCATCTGATTTAACACCCCTAAGTTACCTTAAAAGAAACTAACCTCACCTGAAAAAAACAAAAACTAACAGTACCTTAAAAAATCTACCAATACAGAAAGTAAAAATACCTACCGTTACAGAAAAAAAAAACAAATGACCTAAAATAAAAAAACAGTTATGCCTATTCTAAAACAAAAGCCCCACTTAAAAAAAAAACAACCCAAAATAAAAGACCTATACTAAAACTAAACAATAGCAATAGCCCTTTAAAGTGCTTTTTAAAGCGGCGGCAGTCCATCTTCATCCCAACAGTGGTCTTCTATCATTATTCCAGCTGCAGGCTTTTATCTTCATCCATCTTCTTATCTTCAGTTGCTGACGTCCTCTTCATGCAGTCACCCACCACCCATTGAATTTTGAATGCAAGGTACCCCTTTATTTATTCATTTTCAAATTTAAATCAGCAAATAGAATGAAATCAGCTGCATGAAGAGCATTTACTGAAAGGATTTTTTGGGTGTTTTTTTATATTAGGTGTGTTTTTTTAGATGGGGTGGTGGGTGGGTTTTTAGGGGGGGTGGGTTACATGTAGAATGGTTTGGGGGTTTTTTTGTTTAAGAAAGAGCTGTCACTTTCGGGCAATATCTTAAAAAAAGCCATTTTATGGGCTATTGCTATAGTTTAGTTTAGATGTTTTCTCAGGTAAGTTAAATTTCTTATGGGTAGTTTAGGGGGTATTAGGTTAGGGGGTTTAGATGTTACTGGGTATTTTGCAATGGGGGTTGTAGTAGTTTAGGAGTTAATAGAGTAGTGGGATAGTTTACAATGTAGTTGTGTGCAAGTTTAGGGGTACAATGTGTAGAGGAGTAGTTTGCAAAGGGCGTTGTGGCAGTTTAGGGGTTAAAAGTGTAGAGGATTAGTTTGTGATAGGGATTGTGGCGGTTATGCGGTTTATTGTATAAAGGGATAGTTTGTGAAGAGGGTTGTGGCAGTTTAGGGGTTAATAGATTATTGAGGTATTTTTTTGCAATGTGGTGGTATATGGTTTAGGGGTTTAAAGTATATAGGGGTAGTTTGCAATGGGGTTTGTGGTGGTTTAGGGGTTAATAGTGTAGTTTAGTGCAACTGTTTCCTCCAGCCAAACTATTTATGCAACTTTTCAGGTTGCATAAAAAGTTTGATCATTAAATGTGATTGCTTTCGAGCAATCGCATATACTTTCAGACATTTACTTTCCCATTCTTGTAAAAATGCTCAATATATTTATATTTCTTTTTGCTACCTCTTGTCTCTAAAACAAACTACTTTACTCAATTACTCATCCCCCTCACCACCTACACTGTTTTTTTAGCCCTTTTTCCTTAAACTCACCTTACTTTTGCACTCATGAACTTTACACATTCCTAAACACCCTCTCTTCCCCTGCACCTCATCTTTAAAACTCTAATTACTGCAAATCTGCATTTTATCTCATGTCACTCTCCCTCTTGCTCATACTAGCTGCTGGTGACATCTCCTCTAATCCTGGTCCCCAACAACTTCCTAGCCATGCACATCCATGTGTACCTTTCCATAGACTTTACCGTATATTTATCGTATCTAAAGCCACTAACCCCTTCACTTGTGCACTCTGGAACTCTCGCTCTGTTTGCAACAAGTTCACTTCTATCCATGTACTCTTTTTTTTTTTTTTGTTTAAATATTTTTTATTGGGTATATCGATTTAACAATAGTGCAACATATACTCTTAATAACAGATGAACAATTTTAAAGAAATATACATTATGTAATAACAGTGACCCAGCATTTTCTAGGGTTAAAGAAGGGGAAGGGGAGGATATTCAGGAAGGGGTGGAGTGGGGTAGAGGTAAGTATATCCTATCTTATTCACATTGTTTCAAATCCAAGTTATGCCCTCTATAGTAAATATATCTCTAGGTCTGATAAACAAATCTATCCATGACCTCTTTATCTCCCACTCCCTCAACCTTCTGGCTTCTTACAGATACTTGTCTCTCTCCTTTAGACACAGCATCCACTGTTGCACTGTCACATGGGGGTCTCCACTTCAACCACTCTCCTAGGTCTGGTAATACACAAGGAGGTGGTGTAGGTATTTTACTTTCCTCTCATTGCACCTTTCAACAAATACAACCCATCTCTTCCCTTACATTTTCTCATTTGAAACCCAGATGATTCACTTTTTCTCTCCCCTCTCTATACGTGTTACAGTTATATACAGCCCCCCTGGCTCCTCAACTTAATCCCTAGATCCCTTTGCTGCCTGGCTGCCTTATTTCCTTTCCTTAGATACCCCTGCACTCATACTTGGCGACATCAACATCCCTCTTGACAATCCCACTGCCCTCTCCACAAAACAACTTCTGCAACTCACTTCCTCTTTTGGTCTGTCACAATGGACTGACTCTCCCACTCACACAAATGGTCACTCCCTTGATCTGATCTTTAGCTATTGATGCACAATTTCAAACTTCACAAACTCCTCTTTTCCTCTTTTTGACCATCATCTCCTCACTTGCAACACATCATCCCACCCTACAAGTCTCCTTCCTTATGTCATTAGCTCAGCAACAGCTCGCTAGTTCTCTCAAACTTACCCTCTCATCCATCTCCTCCTTTTCCTGCCCTGACCAATCTATCTGCCCCTATAATTCCACCCTTACTACTTTACAAGCCCCTTCTACCATAGCTCAGAAATCACACACTCACCGTCAGCCCTGGCACATTAATCTGACATGATACCTACACAGATGTTCCAAAACTGCTGAGCAGCACTAGAGAAATTTTCGGAGCTCAGCTGACTTTCTTCATTACAAGTTCATCTTAAACTCATACTACTTTGCCCTTAATCTTTATAAACAACATTACTTCTCTACACTTATCTCTACTCTTTCTTCAAGCTCAAAACATCTGTTCTCCATTTTCAATACTCTTCAATATTATTTTCTTCTGTATTTCTTCAGGAAAGCTGAGAATTATACTTTTCCGTGTATAGAAAAATTGTTTAATTTGAGATTCGGAATTTACTGAGGTATTGAAAGGATTCCACTCCGTGTTTTTCCTTTCACCTTTTCCCTGTCAACTGACTCAGGCTTACCTGTACTTAAAGCCTCACCTGACTGCAGACAGGTGCTTAATTATTAAATTCCTGGACAATGTCTGAAGTCACTGAGTTAGCTATATGCTGTGTTCTAGCTTTCAAGCTGTTCAAGTTTCCTATCCAAACCGGAGCCTGTCTGCTCCCTGGGAGCATTTACAAAACAAGCTTTGACATCACGGTCATAACCGAAGAGAACTTCAATACTAAGAGACTTAAGCTTTCTAGCGTTTACGCTACAACTAACCTACCTCCAGCTGCAGTCTGTTTGTTTCTGTCTCCCAGCGTGATTCGCACATTCACTGAGGCTCTGAAGAGCTTCACCAATACCAGACTCCTCCCCCCATCTGCTGTAACGGAGCGCAACCTCTCCTCATACTCCGTCTCACGGATCTAGCAGCAGGACTTTCATCAAGCAGCTCCTCTTCTGTTCCACTCCATCGGCTCTGGGGGTAAGCGCTACAACAACTTAATAGTGCTGTGCTTAATTTAACGCTGCAATACTTTACACTGTCGCTTCACTGACCGCAAGGCTGACTAACATTCCTTGGGACTGAATTAAGCTTAAACAGACCCCATGCTGTGTTTGTACTGACGGCTTGTATATACAAATCCTCTAACTCACTCCTGCACTAACAGCATTACTGACAACTAACTGGGACTCTGGCTTATAACCACGTTGTTACTATCCATGAACTTTTATGATTCCTACAATCAAGTAAAGAGATATCCTATCTGTAATTCTGCTTCCTGCCTATGTGTAAGGTTATCGTGTTGCTGTGACTTCCAACAGCAATTCTGATTTTCTTTTCTTGTTGCCAGGCATACCTTTGCTCAGCAAATTAATTTCCACAGAATAAATATTTCACTGCAAGCAGCTTGGACTATGCTGATCAATAGTCCATTGCCAAAGTGATACATATCATTTATTTACTATAACTCTGTAGCTGTGATCCACTCTCTTGCAGCACTGAGACATTACAGAATAATTAAGCCTATTAAAATCATGGATCCAGCAGAGTTACCCCAATTCGTTTACAACCTCTCTAAGAGAGTAGATGAACTTACTCAAGGCCTTAGGGATCTAAAGGTTGAAAATGAGACTTTAAGAAAGGTTATTAGAGACACTACACCCCCTAAAGCAAAAGCTGCTGAATCTATAGTTGAACCACAGATTGCAGCACCTGATTTATTCAATGTAGATAGGAGTCTCTACCGCCAATATAGGAATGCATGCCTCCTAACCTTCAATCTAAAACCTCACACCTATCCTAATGACAAGGTTAAAGTCCTATAAATGATCTCCTACCTTAGGGGTGAACCCCGTATCTGGGCTGACACCCTATTTGAAAATAACGATCCTATTCTATCTTCCTTACAGTCCTTTTTAGCAGTCATGGATGAACTTTATTCAGACTCTAACTTACAACTGACTGAAGAAAGCAAGATGCGAAAACTAAAACAAGGCAACCGTGCCGTTGAACTTTATATAACGGAGTTTAAACAACATGCCATTGACTCTCAAAGGAACTTGATTGCCTTAAGAAACCAATTTTGACTTGGGCTCTCAGAAGCAGTTAAAGATGAGCTTGCCAGAACTGATCTCCCAGACACCTTAGATGGCCTCATGAAGCTCTCCATGCAAATAGATAGACGACTCCGCGAAAGGAAGTCTGAGCGCCAACCTGGGGACTCCTCTTATAAGAGAGCCCTCCATCCTCCATCAACTAGTTCTTCTTCAAGTGTTCCCGAACCTATGGACATAGGCTTTATGCGAGGACCACTGACTTCGGAAGAAAGATTTAGGAGAAAATCAAAGGGTCTCTGCATGTATTGTGGTAGTCCTAACCATGCTATTCGTGAATGTCCCTCTCTACGCAAAAACAAAAATAGTCCCTCTTACATCTGACCTCCTTGATTGTACATGATAAACCAATTCACTGTACTTTAACTCTCTCTTTACAGTGGGACAACAATCGCATGACGAAAGAAGCTATAATTGACACCGGAGCCCAAGGAAATTGCATAGATAAGGCTATTGTGTTAAAAAATAAAATTCCACTCATCACTAAATTGTCTCCTGTCTCTATTAGGGTTGTGGATGGGTCTGAAATTTCCTCTGGTCCCATTACTCAGCACACAATTCCTATTCTTGTATCCACTATAGGCTCTCATCAAGAATACATATCGTTTGATGTTATTTCTTCACCTCTCTTTCCCATTGTATTAGGGTTACAATGGCTCAGGCTACACGAACCAGTAATCAACTGGAGTAATTTAGGGTTAACTTTTGATTCAGATTACTGCCACCAAACATGTCTGAATCATTCCACTCTGTTTCATATAATAGAAACACCACAGATACATGAAGTATATAAAAAATTTGCTGAGGTATTCAGTAAGAAAGAAGCGGAGACACTGCCGCCTCATCGGCCATATGACTGTCCTATCGACCTCAAACCTGGTACCACTCCTCCCTATGGACATCTTTACCCTCTTTGCCAACCAGAGCTTGACCATCTAAAGACATATCTAGATGAAAACTTAAAAAAAGACTTTATCCGTCCATCAGACTCTCCAGCTGCTGCAGGTTTCTTCTTTGTAAGGAACAAAGACAACAGCCTCCGTCCAATTATCGACTTCAGGGAACTTAACAAAATCACTATAAAAAATAGGTACCCCCCACCACTCATCCCCGAACTCATTGAACGTCTCCAACATACCAAAATATTCACTAAGTTGGACTTAATAGGGGCCTACAATCTAGTCCACATTAGAGAAGGGGATGAGTGGTTAACGGCTTTCAGGACCAGATACGGTCTGTTTGAGTACCTAGTAATGCGGTTCGGGTTAACAAACACCCCGGCCACGTTCCAGTACTTTATCAACGATATATTTCACGATCTACTGGATACTTGCGTGGTCGTATACCTGGACGACATTCTAGTGTACTCAAACTCCCTAGAAGAACATATTAAACATGTCAGTTGGATACTCTCCAGACTCCAAGTGCATAGACTATATGCAAAACTCGAGAAGTGTGTATTCCACACAAAAGAAATAGATTTCTTAGGTTATTCTATTGGTCCAAATGGCATTCAAATGCAGGCTAATAAAGTTGATTCCGTAAAAAATTGGCCACAACCAAAAAACAGGAAAGAGCTACAACGATTCCTCGGGTTTAGCAACTATTATAGTAAATTTATTAAAAAATTTTCTCAAATAGCTAAACCTCTTACTGCCCTCACCAGCTCCAGTATACCATTTATTTGGAACAGCAAGGCAACTGAAGCGTTTAACTCTCTAAAAAACTCCTTCTGCTCAGCTCCAATTCTTCAATTTCCTGATCCTTCTCTCCAATTTGTTTTAGAGGTGGATTCCTCGGATTATGCCCTCGGAGCTGTCCTTTCCCAAAGACGCAGTATGAATCACCCTCTTCATCCAGTCGCCTTCTATTCAAAACTTTTATCTGCACCTGAGATGAACTATGCTGTCGGTGAAAAGGAACTCTTGGCCATAAAATGTGCTTTTGAGCATTGGAGGCACCTCTTGGAGGGTACTCTCTTACCAATCACCATCTTCACCGACCATCGTAATCTCGAGTTTCTCCAAAAAAATAAAACTCTCTCCAGTCGTCAGGTTAGATGGAGCCTATACTTCAGCAGGTTCAACTATCAAATCGTCTACAGGCCCGGGTCTAAAAATGGAAAGGCTGACACACTGTCCAGAAAAGACTCTAGACCTCCAAATATTCAGGAATCCACTTCTATCAATCCTCCGGAAAGATTCCTAGGACTCCTATCCACTTTCAAGACTCAAGTTTGGAAAGCTTTATGGACTGACCCACAGCTACCCCACCTTCAACTCTCACGTAGAAACAATCTCTACTATCATGACAATCGTTTATACATCCCTGAGAACCTTAGGTCAGATCTGATTAAACAACATCATGATCCACCTCTCCTGGGACATCCCAGTATCACCAAAACTAAAGAACTTCTCAGCCATTCCTATTGGTGGCCAAATTTGGAAACGTCTGTTAAAAACTATATATCCGACTGCACCATCTGCATCACATCCTAAAAAAGAAAGGGCTAAACAATATGGACAACTTCTTCTGATACAAATACCCAATAGACCTTGGCTACATCTAGGCATGGACTTTATAGTCGACTTGCCTGTAAGTTCTGGCTTCAACACCATCCTCGTTGTTACGGACATTCTCACCAAAATGGCCCATTTTATTCCATTTAACAAACTACCTACTTCCAGTGAAACTGCACAGCTTTCTTAAATTCTATCGTCCATTACCATGGTATTCCATCTATCATAACAACTGATAGGGGTACTCAGATCACCTCTAAGTTTTGGAAGAACCTCTCTCTTCAACTAAAATTTGACCATCGTCTAAGTATTGCCTTCCATCCGCAAACAAATGGCCAAACGGAGAAATTAAACCAATGGTTGAAGCAGTACTTACGCTGCTCATACCATCAAAGTGACTGGTCACAATACTTATATCTTGCAGAATTTGCCTACAATAACTCGGTTAACTCATCTACCAAAGTCTCACCCTTCTTCGCTAACTACGCTTATCATCCTCAATTCTCCTTGGAAAATCCGGTTAACCCAAATTCCCCTTGTGTAGACGATCTACTCCAAAAACTCGCTGAGAACTTCCACTTCCTTCAAAGAAATATTCAACAGGCTCAAACCTCACAAAAGAGATACTACGATTTACGCAGACAACCATCACCACCTTATGCTATAGGCAATAGAGTTTGGCTTTCGACAAAAAACATCAAAATGCCAGTTCCCAGTAAAAAATTAGCAGGTTTGTACATTGGGCCGTTCACTATCACTCATGTGATTAATCCAAACGCAGTCACTCTTGACCTGCCTAATTCGATTCCAATCCATCCCACCTTTCACGTGTCCCTCCTTAAACCAGCTTCAAATGATCCTTCAGTGAAACCCATCTTACCTCCTGTTTCGATACCCTTGGATTCAGATACTTATGAGATCCATGACCTCCTGGATTCTAGACGACATAGAGGGGTTTTACAGTATTTGGTGAGATGGAAAGGCTACTCACCTGAAGATGATACTTGGGAGCCCTATACTCATATTGATGCTCCTAGACTAATCTCTCGATTCCACAGACGTTATCCTCTTAGACCTAGACATCAAGCCGAGGATCGGCTTCCTTGAAGGGGGACGTATGTAAGGATTCCACTCCGTGTTTTTCCTTTTCCCTTTTCCCTGTCACCTGACTCAGGCTTACCTGTACTTAAAGCATCACCTGACTGCAGACAGGTGCTTAATTATTAAATTCCTGGACAACGTCTGAAGTCACTGTGTTAGCTATATGCTGTGTTCTAGCTTTCAAGCTGTTCAAGTTTCCTATCCAAACCAAAGCCTGTCTGCTCCCTGGGAGCATTTACAAAACAAGCTTTGACATCACGTTCATAACAGAAGAGAACTTCAATACTAAGAGACTTAAGCTTTCTAGCGTTTACGCTACAACTAACCTACCTCCTGCTGCAGTCTGTTTGTTTCTGTCTCCCAGCGTGATTCGCACATTCACTGAGGCTATGAAGCGCTTCACCGATACTGGACTCCTCCCCCCATCTGCTATAACGGAGCGCAACCTCTCCTCATACTCCGTCTCACGGATCTAGCAGCAGGACTTTCATCAAGCAGCTCCTCTTCTGTTCCACTCCATCGGCTCTGGGGGTAAGCGCTACAACAACTTAATAGTGCTGTGCTTAATTTAACGCTGCAATACTTTACACTGTCGCTTCACTGCCCGCAAAGCTGACTAACATTCCTTGGGACTGAATTAAGCTCAAGCAGACCCCATGCTGTGTTTGTACTGACGGCTTGTATATACAAATCCTCTAACTCACTCCTGCACTAACAGCATTACTGACAACTAACTGGGACTCTGGCTTATAACCACATTGTTACTATTCAATGAGCTAAATGAACTTTTTTGATTCCTACAATCAAGTAAAGAGATATCCTATCTGTAATTCTGCTTCCTGCCTATGTGTAAGATTATCGTGTTTCTTTTCTTGTTGCCAGGCATACCTTTACTCAGCAAATTAATTTCCACAGAATAAATATTTCACTGCAAGCAGCTTGGACTATGCTGATCAATAGTCCATTGCCAAAGTGATACATATCATTTATTTACTATAACTCTGCAGCTGTGATCCACTCTCTTGCAGCACTGAGACATTACAGGTATCCATTTGTTCCAATTATGTTCCTTTTAAATTGGAACTTTATTGGATTTCCAGTATTTCAGAATTAACAGTCTTCCCAAAATAATGATCAAGTTTAGTTGACAGGTATTTTTAATCAGGGATTCTTCTTCTTCTTAAATATATATTACTTTGATTAATTTTATTAATCCAGTTAGTTATTTTGTCGATCTGCATTTATGGTTTTACATTTATGACAACGTGCCAGTGTTTTATCCCATCTGGCTTTCACCATGGGTGTAATATAAGTTCTATTTATAACTTTCGTATGGGATTCCCTCCACGAGGAGGAAATTGTTGTTCTGTCCAAAAGATTAAAGCTTTCCTGTATTCTTTCTGGTGCAATCTGCCAGGTATCTGCTAATCTTTGAAGGTTATTATGGCCATAGGAAGCAATAATTATTTTATATATAGTTGAAATGCAGTATCTACCTGCCTTAAAAAGAGTTACCACAGGTTCTAATTTGTTCCACGCCTCTGCCTCTATATTATTCTGCGAGATTCCTTGTATATAATGCCTTATTTGTAGGAAGGCAAATAATTCTCTATTTGTTACATCAAATTCCTGCTTAATTTTTATAAAGGTTTTACACTCCCTTGACTCTTTATCTATTACTTGCGTAACCATCTTAATTCCTTTCAGCGCCCAATTTTTAAAAATCATAGGCCTAGATTTAGAGTTTGGCGGTAGCCGTCAAAACCAGCGTTAGAGGCTCCTAACGCTGGTTTTTACCGCCCTCTGGTATTTGGAGTCAGTCAGGAAAGGGTCTAACACTCACTTTTCAGCTGCGACTTTTCCATACCGCAGATCCCCTTACGTCAATTGCGTATCCTATCTTTTCAATGGGATCTTTCTAACTCCGGTATTTAGAGTCTTGGCTGAAGTGAGCGTTAGAAATCTAACGACAAAACTCCAGCCGCAGAAAAAAGTCAGTAGTTAAGAGCTTTCTGGGCTAATGCCGGTTTATAAAGCTCTTAACTACTGTGCTCTAAAGTACACTAACACCCATAAACTAACTATGTACCACTGAACCGAGGTCCCCCCACATCGCCGCCATTCTATTAAAATTTTTTAACCCCTAATCTGCCGACCGCCACCTACGTTATACTTATGTACCCCTAATCTGCTGCCCCTAACACCGTCGACCCCTATATTATATTTATTAACCCCTAACCTGCCCCCCACAACGTCGCCACCAGCTACCTACAATAATTAACCCCTAATCTGCCGACCGCAAAGCGCCGCTACCTACGTTATCCTTATGTATCCCTAATCTGCTGCCCCTAACACCGCCGACCCCTATATTATATTTATTAACCCCTAATCTGCCCCCCTCAACATAGCCTCCACCTGCCTACACTTATTAACCCCTAATCTGCCGAGTGGACTGCACCGCTACTATAATAAAGTTATTAACCCCTAATCCGCCTCACTAACCCTATAATAAATAGTATTAACCCCTAATCTGCCCTCCCTAACATCGCCGACACCTAACTTCAAGTATTAACCCATAATCTGCCGATCGGAGCTCACCGCTACTCTAATACATTTTTTAACCCCTAAAGCTAATTTTAACCCTAACCCTAACACCCCCCTAAGTTTATAATTTTATTCTAACGAAATAAATTAACTCTTATTAAATAAATTATTCCTATTTAAAGCTAAATACTTACCTGTAAAATAAACCCTAATATAGCTACAACATAAATTATAATTATATTATAGCTATTTTAGGATTAATATTTATTTTACAGGCAACTTTGTATTTATTTTAACCAGGTACAATAGCTATTAAATAGTTAAGAACTATTTAATAGCTAAAATAGTTAAAATAATTACAAAATTACCTGTAAAATAAATCCTAACCTAAGTTACAATTAAACCTAACACTACACTATCAATAAATAAATTAAATAAACTACCTACAAGTATCTACAATTAAACCTAACACCACACTATCAATAAATTATTTAAATCAGCCAATCAGAATCAAGTTCAATCCGATTGGCTGATCTAATCAGCCAATCAGATTGAGCTCGCATTCTATTGGCTGTTCCGATCAGCCAATAGAATGCAAGCTCAATCTGATTGGCTGATTGGATCAGCCAATCGGATTGAACTTGATTCTGATTGGCTGATTCCATCAGCCAATCAGAATATTCCTACCTTAATTCCGATTGGCTGATAGAATCCTATCAGCCAATCGGAATTCGAGGGACGCCATCTTGGATGATGTCATTTAAAGGAACCATCATTCGGCGAGTAGGCGTCGGTTAAAGAGGATGTTCCGCGTCGGTTGGAAAGAAGATGGCTCCGCTCTGCTCCAGAAGAAAGAAGATTGAAGATGCGGCTTGATAGAAGACTTCATCCCGATGATGGACTTCCGACTTCAGCCGATGATGGATTTCTTCAGCCGCCGCTTGGATCCAGACTTCAGCCCGAAGATGGATGTCACTCTTCAGCCCCCTGCTTGGGCTTGGATCAAGACATTGGAGGCTCTTCTGGACAGATCGGGACCCGGTGAGGTGAAGACAAGGTAGGGAGATCTTCAGGGGCTTAGTGTTAGGTTTATTTAAGGGGGGTTTGGGTTAGATTAGGGGTATGTCGGTCGTGGGTTGTAATGTTGGGGGGGGTATTGTATGTGTTTTTTTTACAGGCAAAAGAGCTGAATTCTTTGGGGCATGCCCCGCAAAGGGCCCTGTTCAGGGCTGGTAAGGTAAAAGAGCTTTGAACTTTTTTAATTTAGAATAGGGTAGGGCATTTTTTATTTTGGGGGGCTTTGTTATTTTATTAGGGGGCTTAGAGTAGGTGTAATTAGTTTAAAATTGTTGTAATATTTTTCTAGTGTTTGTAAATATTTTTTTATTTTTTGTACTTTAGTTAGTTTATTTCATTGTAGTTATTTGTAGATATTTTATTTAAATAATGTATTGATAGTGTAGTGTTAGGTTTAATTGTAGATAATTGTAGGTATTGTATTTAATTAATTTATTGATAGTGTAGTGTTAGGTTTAATTGTAGATAATTGTAGGTAGTTTATTTAATTTATTTATTGATAGTGTAGTGTTAGGTTTAATTGTAACTTAGGTTAGGATTTATTTTACAGGTAATTTTGTAATTATTTTAACTATTTTAGCTATTAAATAGTTCTTAATTATTTAATAGCTATTGTACCTGGTTAAAATAAATACAAAGTTACCTGTAAAATAAATATAAATCCTAAAATAGCTATAATATAATTATAATTTATATTGTAGCTATATTAGGATTTATTTTACAGGTAAGTATTTAGCTTTAAATAGGAATAATTTATTTAATAAGAGTTAATTTATTTTGTTAGATTTACATTATATTTAACTTAGGGGGGTGTTAGTGTTAGGGTTAGACTTAGCTTTAGGGGTTAATACATTTATTAGAATAGCGGTGAGCTCCAGTCGGCAGATTAGGGGTTAATGTTTGAAGTTAGGTGTCGGCGATGTTAGGGAGGGCAGATTAGGGGTTAATACTATTTAATATAGGGTTAGTGAGGCGGATTAGGGGTTAATAACTTTATTATAATAGCGGTGCGGTCCGCTCGGCAGATTAGGGGTTAATAAGTGTAGGCAGGTGGAGGCGACGTTGTGGGGGGCAGATTAGGGGTTAATAAATATAATATAGGGGTCGGCGGTGTTAGGGGCAGCAGATTAGGGGTACATAGGGATAATGTAAGTAGCGGTGGTTTACGGAGCGGCAGATTAGGGGTTAAAAAATATGCAGGGGTCAGCGATAGCGGGGGCGGCAGAATAGGGGTTAATAAGTGTAAGGTTAGGGGTGTTTAGACTCGGGGTACATGTTAGAGTGTTAGGTGCAGACGTAGGAAGTGTTTCCCCAAAGCAAACAATGGGGCTGCGTTAGGAGCTGAACGCGGCTTTTTTGCAGGTGTTTTTTTTCAGCTCAAACAGCCCCGTTGTTTTCTATGGGGGAATCGTGCACGAGCACGTTTTTTAAGCTGGCCGCGTCCGTAAGTACCGCTGATATCGAGAGTTGAAGTTGCGTTAAATATGCTATACGCTCCTTTTTTGGAGCCTAACGCAGCCATTCTGTGAACTCTCAATACCAGCGGTATTTAAAAGGTGCGGCCAGAAAAAAGCATGTGTAGCTAACGCACCCCTTTGGCTGCAGAACTCTAAATCTAGGCGCTAGATTCTAGGCCTGGAATAAAGTTAGGGTTTCCCTGAAAAGGGAGATATTTAGAATAAGACACATTCATGTCTAACTGTCTGAGTATTTTTTGCCATGCCATAATTATCGACTGAATAATAGGGTACTGTCTAATTTTGTACGGGCATTTGTCCACAGGAGTGTGAAGAAGTGCACATAAAGAAAATGGATATATTAGGATTTCTTCTAGTGGTAATACTGCGTAATAGTCTGCTCCCATTAACCAATCTATGACTACCTTCCCAAGACAGGCTAAATTATAAACCTCTATGTTCGGTAACGCAAGTCCTCCTTCCCTTCTAAATAATGTGAGTTTCTTATATGATATTGCCCTTCTTTTCTTACAGCAAAAAAATTGTGTACATGCTTGTTTAAAAGCATTGAGCTCCTGCTTTTTTATAAGAATTGGTAAATTTTGCATGAAATAAAGCAATTAAGGAAATAACAACATTTCTATTAGATTAATTTTGCCGGTTAAAGTAAGCTTAAATTTTGCCCACTTTTCTATGTCATGTTTTATTTTAAGGAAAACTGGCGGATAGTTTAAATCATACCATTTTTTAAAATGAATCGATAATTTAATGCCCAGATAAACAAAAAATTATTTTGCCTCTTTGAAAGGGGGGGATTGCAATGAATTCTTATTTTTACTTAACCAATAAATTTCTGATTTTAAGGAATTAACTTTGTAACCTGCAAAGGCCCCGAAGTCTTGTAATATTTGATTTAAGGTTGGTATATTCTTTATTGTGTTAGATACTAGTACTAAAGGTCATCAGCATATAGCAGTGTTGTTATTCTCCTTTTGCCCAACCTGATCCCGTCCAGTTCGTTCCTTAACTGTATAGCAAGGGGTTCCAGTGCCAAGTTAAACAAATAAGGGGGCAATGGGTAACCCTGTCTTGATCCCTTATGTAAGGGAAAATAATCAGAAAGAGTGTCATTCACAATGACAGCCGCTGTAAATAAGTTATATATTGAACAAGTGAATTGCAGAAAAGGACCCTCAACTCCATACTTTCTTAATGCTGTAAACAAATGATCCCATATGATGGAGTCAAAGGCCTTCTCTGCGTCAATTGACATTATTGCTGCGTCTAATCCTAGTGTAGTGTATTCCTTGTCTGATTGGTTTTGAAAAAAATTAAGTATTAACTGAAGTTTACGTAAGTTATGCAAAGCGTTTCTACATGGCATAAAGCCTACTTGATCTTAATGAATTAATGAACCGACAAGGGATTTAAATCTATAAGCAATTATGGACATCAATATTTTGTAATCACTATTTAATAGTGAAATCGGTCTGTAAGAGCTGCTTTCTTCTGGATTTTTATTTTTTTTAAGAATCAAAGTTATAAGTGATGCAGCAAAATACTTTGAGCATGGAATATTCTCAATAAAGTATTGATTAAATAGGGATGCTAACAGGGGTGCGATATCTTCAGAGAGGATCTTATACAACTCCGCAGGTAGTTGATCTGGCCCTGTGGCCTTATTTGCTGACAATTTTTTAATTGCATTTGTTACCTCTGACACTGTAATAGGTGAATTCAGTTCATCTAATCTAGCCCTTTCTATCCTTGTGACCTGTATTTTTCCCCAGAAGTCATTTTTGATTTGCATATTTACTGCAGTCTCTGCATATACTTCCTGAAAATACAAGAATATATAATTTAGAATTTCTTTAATATTGGTAATTCGACCTGATGGAGTCTTAATGGGTCCAATTGTATCCTTCCTTTTTTTAAATTCGGTCAGATTTGCTAGGAATTTTCAGGCTTTCCCTCCATGTTTAAAGAAAAAGTACCTTTTCCTAAGATCATCTTGCACTACCTTTTGCGCTAAGAATATTTCTCTTTCCTTTTTAACTTTTTGTTAAGCTGTCCATAATACCCTTGAGGGGTCACTAATGTAAGAATTATATATATTACGCAACTGGGAAGCAAGTTCAATAAATCTAGACATATATTTACGCTTTTGAACTACCAAGTATGCTTTGATTTCACCCCTTATCACAGCTTTAAAAGTCTCGAATAACATTTCTAGGTTGACCTCTGGTGTTGAATTGGTCTGAATAAAGTCTAACCATTTTATTCTTAGACATGCCTTAAATTGGGTATTTGTGGTGAGATATCTAGGGAAGAAAAACCTATTAAAATGGCTTTCTTGTAAACTATTTATTTTAAGATTCAAAGTAATAATAGCGTGGTCTGATATGATTATTTCTTGTATTTCAGACTTCATCTCTAACCTTAAAATTTTTTCACTTACTAAAAAGTAGTCTATCCTAGACATTGTACGATGTGAGTGAGACTCACATGAAAATTTCCTTGTGTCTGGGTTTTACACCCGCCAAAAGTCTTTAAGATATAATGAACTACAAAAATTCCTAAGTAATTCAACTTCCTGTTTACTGTTTCTATTTAATGAGGGTTTTAATCTATCCAGTGTAGGATACCTGGCTAGATTAAAATCACCTGCAACAATCAAGTTATCTGAAAAATTGGATATCAATTTGTACTGTAGATTTGCCCAGAAAACGTTTGTTAATTTTATTAGGGCCATAAACATTGCACAGTGTGAGCTTTGCTCCTGCTATTTCAAGTTGAACAATAAGATACCTTTCTTCTGGGTCTAACTCCTATCTTAAAATTTTATATTGAAGTTTTTTATGAAACAGGAGTGCAACTCCCTTTTTACGACTTACACAAGGAGTACCAACCACTTCTCCCACCCAATCATACTTAAATTTACTTAATTCAGACTCATTCAGGTGCGTTTCTTGTAGAAAAGCAATGTCAGTTTTATGTCTTTTTAACTGTGCCAGGATTTTTTTGCGTCTTTGAGGCGATGTAACACCCCCATCATTCCAGTAAGTGAAATTAACTATATGAACCATTTAAGATTATCAAAAGTTCAAGCCAACTTACCAAGTATGTAAAAATTCTAGGCATTAATGTCAATGAAGAGAAGCAGGAGGAGGGGGGAGAGAGGAGGAAGAGGAGGGGGGAGAAAAAAAAATAAAAAAAAATAAATAAAGGAAAAATTGAACAGCATCAAAATCTTTAGCCGAAGCCCATTCCATAAGCAGCTTATTCTCATAATCCATATATACATGTCTATAGTAATTTAAAACAACAGTTTTGTAAATCATTGTTTCAAAGTGGGATGGTTTTCACCATTGCAAATTCCCTAACTTCCTCAGGAGTATTAAGAATCTTATTTTTACCATCTGTTAATATCTTAATTTTTGCAGGGTAGATAACCGTGGCTTTTATGCCTGCCTGTATTAGCTTTGTACATAAGGGGGTAATTTCTCTTCATTTTTGGGATGTCTCGGCTGAAAAGTCTTGAAACATTAACACAGATTTGCCTTCCATTATTAATGGGGCCTTCTGTCTATAATATTGCAAAAGCTTGACCTTGTCCTGAAAATTGAGGAACCTAGCTATAATAGGCCTAGCCTTGATTGTTCCATCTTGTAGTGTTTTTAATGGACCCAGTAGGTGTGCCCTCTCAACTACTAATGGTAGTACATTAGGTGATATTCCTAGTCTCTGCGGTATTATTAAGGAAGTAAGGTTAAATAGGTCTTGGTACTCATTTGTCTCTGGTATACTTAAAAATCTGACATTATTACGTTGTGCGCGATCTTCCAAGTCATTTAGCTTATACTGTAAACTTGCTATATGTAAACCTTGATCTTTCACTATTTGCTCCTGAATCATCTTAGCATCCTCCAAGTCAGAGATACGCTGCTCTGCCTCGTTTAGTCTTGACGTGAACTGTTTAATTTCTACAGTCAGGCTACTTATATCCATTTTGATTTGATCAAACTGAGGTAGCATAAGTTCAGCTATCTGTTTAACTATATAGCTGTTTAACTATATCTGTTTAACTATTCCGAAGAAGATGTCATTTCAAGAGGATGCTCCGCGCCGGATGTCTTTAAGATGGAGCTGCTCCGCGTCGGAAGGATGAAGATAGAAGATGCTGTCTGGATGAAGACTTCTGCCCATCTGGAGGACCACTTCTGCCCATCTGGGGTGTATTGGGTGGGTTTATTTTTTAGGTTAGGGCTTTGGGCAGCAATAGAGCTAAATGCCCTTTTAAGGGCAATGCCCATCCAAATGACCTTTTCAGGGCAATGGGGAGCATAGTTTTTTTTAGTTAGGGTTTTATTTGGGGGGTTCGTTGTGTGGGTGGTGGGTTTTACTGTTTGGGGGGTATTTGCATTTTTTTTTTTACAGGTAAAAGAGCTGATTTCTTTGGGGCAATGCCCCGCAAAAAGGTCCTTTTAAGGGCTATTGGTAGTTTAGTTTAGGCTAGGGTTTTTTTTATTTTAGGGGGCTTTGATTTATTTTGATAGGGCTCTTAGAATAGGTGTAATTAGTTTAAAGATCGGTATTTTTATTTTTATTTTCTGTAAGTTAGTGTTTTTGTTTTTTTGTGATTTAGCTAATTTAATTTAATGTATTTAATCGTATTTAATGTAGGTAATTTATTTAATTGTAGGTGTTAGTGTAACTTAGGTTAGGTTTTATTTTACAGGTAAATTTGTATTTATTTTAGCTAGGTAGTTATTAAATAGTTAATAACTATTTAGTAACTATTCTACCTAGTTAAAATAAATACAAACTTGCCTGTGAAATAAAAATAAACCCTAAGATAGATACAATGTAACTATTAGTTATATTGTAGCTATCTTAGGATGTATTTTACCGGTAAGTATTTAGTTTTAAATAGGAATTATTTAGTTAATGATAGTAATTGTATTTAGATTTATTTAAATTATATTTAAGTTAGGGGGTGTTAGGGTTAGACTTAAATTTAGGGGTTAATACATTTAATATAGTGGCGGCGACGTTGGGGGTGGCAGATTAGGGGTTAATAAATGTAGGTAGGTTGCAGCGACATTGGGGACGGCAGATAAGGGGTTAATAATATTTAACTAGTTTTGTGAGGCGGGAGTGTGGCGGTTTAGGGGTTAATATGTTTATTATAGTGGCGGCGATGTACGGAGCTGCAGATTAGCGGTTAAAAATTTTATTATAGTGTTTGCAATGTGGGAGGTCCTTGGTTTAGGGGTTAATAGGTAGTTTATGGGTGTTAGTATACTTTTTAGCACTTTAGTTATGAGTTTTATGCTACGGCTCTGTAGTGTAAAACTCATAACTACTGACTTTAGAATGCATTAGGAATATTGACGGGATAGGGTGTACCGCTCACTTTTTGGCCTCCCAGGACAAACTCGTAATACCAGCGCTATGAAAGTCCCATAGATAAAAGACTTTACGAAATTTACATAAGTGGGTTTGCGGGAAGGCCAAAAAAGTGTGCGGTGCTCCTATACCTGCAAGACTCGTAAAACCAGCGGCAGTAAAAAAGCAGCGTTAGGGCCTGTTAATGCTGCTTTTTCACCTTACCGCAAAACTCGTAATCTAGCCGATAGTTAGGTAATTAAAGGGGCATAATACCCATATGCTAAATAACTTGAAAGTGATCTAGCATAACTGTAAAAAGCTGGCAGGAAACATCACTTGAACATATATATGTAATAAAGGAAGATATTTTACTTCAAAATGTCTTCAGCTCACAAAAGTAAGTGCTGTGTGAACAGTTATCTTTCAGCTACTGTCCAGCTGCAGGTTAACAAAAAACCCAGCTAATCAGAAGTCATGCTTTGCTTTACTGATATCTCATGAGATTTCATACTAAACTGCCTTAAACTGAGTAGGGAAATAACAGGAAAGTGCCTGCACATGCCAAATGCAAGCTCCCTTCTAAGTCCCGGGACTAGCATCCTGATAAGCTGCTTAAAGCCCCTTTACAAAGGAATGAGTTTCTGTAAATTTTAAGATAAAACATCTTCCTTTTTTACATAGAGATGTTCAGATGATATTTTCTAGTCAGCTTTTTATAGATATGCTGCATTACTTTCAAGTGCATCAACATTTGGGTATCATGTCCCTTTAAGCAAGTGAATTGGGACCAAATTGTATAATTTTGACTAGTATATACAGTTACATTCATTAATTGTCTATGTCATTTTTAAATAATAATTTGATTGCAATTTCATTTTAATTTTAAGCTATGGGGTAGATTTATCAAACCCCAGGGGGACATGACTCGCTATAGCGAATCATGTCCGCCCTGCATCGCTATATGCAGACAGCATACACTGTCGGCATATACCTTTGCACAAGCATTTTTGGTGAAATGCTTGTGCAATGCCACCCCCTGCAGATTCGTTGCCCATCGTCTGCTTGCGGGGGGTGTCAATCATCCCGATCGTATCTGATCTGGATAATTGCAGTCCACCACCTAAGAGGTGGCGGATGAGTTAAGGAGTAGCGTGCTTCTTAACGTATGTTTCCGGTGAGCCGGAAACATCGTGCGGAGCAAGCAGAATCTGCTACTTGATAAATCTCCCCCATTATTATTAATATTATTTATGTAGTATGAGTGTGAGTATAATGTAAAGTGGCCCCCATTAGTGACTGGTCCTTCATCTTAAAAAAATGACTCTGGACTCCCCTGCTTTAAGAAAATGTGATGAACAAAAAGTATGTCTCAACAATTTAAATTAAAGGGACATAAAAACTTAAAATTGAAATGGACATGAATGGATTTTTTAAAATTCTAAATAGAAGCATTTTTGCAATACAGCAATTTAGTACAAATGGAGACACAGAATGTCACCAGAGTACTACTAAGAGGCGCCTAGGGCATATATGACACAGTATGAGATCTTAAATATAGTACAGTTAGGGGAGAGATATTATCATAAATGTAGAAGTACTATTTGAAGATATATATGACCGCAGTATTATGTAAAAAGATATATATAAAAAGATCCTAACTCCTAGAGATAGGATGTAATAATCAAATAGAAATAGGACAATTCAAAAGTGAAGATAGACAATGTGATAATGATATATAGAAAAAACGGTATTAGTTCAATCAATGAAATTGAGGGTATATGTAGTAGGCAATATTCCAGGGAAAGGTAGGCTGCTCCTCCAGAGTGTTGGCCACGAACACTGATGGAAAATCTAGAAGAAATTGGATAGAGGGCGCCACATGGTGCAGATCAAATGGGATAGAAGCAAAACAACAGTATGAACATAGGAATACTACTCACAAGTTGTAGTGCACATGAAAGTGCAGTAATCGCAGTCCAGAACTACACGTCGTCCGGTCGACCACAATAGATAGATTTCACTGATGGAAGTCCTCGTCTCACCAGGGAGAGTCCAGGGATATCCAAGAGGGTAAAGTAGAAGTGGATCTATGCGCAAGAGATCCAACCAGGAGTCCAAAGGTGCTTGGGAAGGAGTCAAATGGACTTGTCAGGCCCAAGCCCAAGGGAGAAGAAGTATAGAGGGCAGCAGATGGAGAGTTTAAAATATATAAAAAGTTTTTAATAACAATAAAAACAACAGCAACGCGTTTCTCAGTGTAACACACTGTTTCATCAGGCTATACAAACATTCTCTAAGCTGCCATATTTAAAGTAATTGAGAACCAATCATTGATCAGAAAAAACTCACACCCCTAATGGGGCATAACAATATGCATATAGTGGAGTCAATGGTACAAAAGTTAATTAAGTGTGCATTAAATCTACATCAATATAGGTTATACAAACAATCCCTTGTCAAAAGCAACATACTAATGACATACATATATTTTAATAATATATTAAAAAATATTATAAAATATTAAGTAATTTTATTTGGCTGTGTAGAAAAATGTATTAATACACCCATTCCCAAGGCAGAAAAAATGGTATGTGCCTCTCCTGAGCGATAAATTGGTTCTATTTTTCAATGTTAGTGTGCTTAAGTTTATATAAATGGCTATTGCCTGAAGGGCTAGTGACAACAGGGGTTAAAAAATGCATATATAGCGTAAAAAACATTAGTAGACTTGGTTGCGTAAATGCAAAGATGTCAGGGTAGGGGGCGTGACAGACTATACTACATCAAAAAGTACCCAACGAATAAAGTCAGTGAGAGATCTGACTTCTATAATGACATAATGGAAAAAACTATGAGATAACAGAAATAATAGTAATATAAAATGTGAAACACAACCGTTGCATAGATCAGCCATACTTGCGATCAGATCACATAAACATAAACATACAGGGAGGCTTAGATATCTAAAGTGGAGCATGATCAGCCAATAGCGTGTAGCAAACATAATAACTATAAGGCGTGGAACACCGGCTTAATGCGTGATGTCAGAATGGGCGTGCCTGAACAAGCCAATGATAGTCGGGGAACTAGATGAAAAGGGGAAAGACAATCACAGTGTGAATGGGGGTGTGGTACAGAGTCAGCCAATAACATATGGCTGGAGGTAAACAAAGGGGCGTGAATGTCAGTCTAATGCAAGTATGGCTGATTTTTGCAATACAGATTTAATAGTTTCAGTTGAGCATACTGTGTATTGAGCAAATATGCATGTGACTTGTGCATCTGCATTCAAACACTGCTTCTATTTATAGGAAATATTTGGCACTGCTAATTACTCAGTTGACATCATTACTGATTAATGCATGGCACTGCAAACTCTCTGAGCAGACATAGGGGCAGATTATGAATGACGCGCTGACTGATTGAGCAAAATCGATATTGAATTTTTTCGGTGTTTGCGAACACCAGAAGTAACATGCACATTACAAGATGAAAGTAAACATGTTCACAAGCTAAATTTAATATGATGCGCTATAAGGGTTTAAAGATATGAGGTTTCAGGTGTTAGAAAAAAAAAGGACTGCACAGGGCTTTAACATAGAGATACATACACATGTTTAAATATGTGTATATATGTGTGTGTGTGTGTGTATATATATATATATATATATATATATATATATATATATGTGTGTGTGTGTGTAAATATGTATTAATGTGTTTTATTTTATATTTATTGTGCATATTTCATATTCATTTACAGGATAATGTTATTTTTATTCTTGAATATATATATATATATATATATATATATATATATATATATATATATATATATATATATATATATATATATATATATTAAAAATCGTTATAAAAAGTACATTATTTTCTATGTAAGGAGCATAGGAATGTAAAATATGTCTTTTGTGCATCAGGTTTCACAATTTAGATCTTAAAACGGTCGGGTTAGCGCACATGAAAACTTATTTTACTGAGTATTCTTAGTATACTCATTCTTATTATTCTGTATTGAAATATTACATATAAAATTAAAAAAAACATAAAAAATTATTAAAAAAAATAAACATACAGTAAAATATTCTAAATAATCCATAGAATATGTCCATATATTGTACAGTATGTTTGATACAGTGACGTGCAGTGACGTCAGAGGCTGGTGAGGCAATGGCTAGGATACGCCTTCATTCTTTAGATATCCTTTGTTGAAGAAATAGCAATGCACATGGGTGAGCCAATCACGAGGTATCTATGTGCAGCCACCAATCAGCAGCTACTGAGCATATTTAGATATGATTTTCAACAAAGGATATTAAAATAATTAAGAAAATTAGATATTAGATGTAAATTGGAAAGTTATTTAAAATTGCATGCTCTTTCTAAATGTCCCTTTAAATGGTGTCTTGGAATACTGGTCAACTTAATAAACATCTGATTTTAGTCTAAAGGATTGTAACAGAAACTCTTGCCAGATAACAAAATGCTTGCTCTGATTATGAGATCTAGAAATCCAGGCCCATTAAAATATGTTTAAAACATACTTTTTACTTTAATGCTGCAAATTATGCTTAGAGATTCCTTCATTATTCAGTAAATATAAAAATGTCTTGATCCAGTGGCGGCTGGTAAAATTTAAAGATGGTGGGGCGCTTGACCCCACCCCTTTAAATAAAGCCACACCATCAGATGGCACTACCAATTCATTAATTAAATAAATAAAAGGTAGACAGAAACACAGAAAAGCACTCAGGGGGAGAGGGAGAGAGAGACAGGGGGAGAGGGAGAGAGAGACAGGGGGATAGGGAGACAGGGGGAGAGGGAGAGAGAGACAGAGGGTTAGAGAGAGACACACAATCACACACAGAGGGTTAGAGAGTGAGAGAGAGAGAGAGTGAGACACAATCACACACAGAGGGTTAGAGAGAGAGAGAGAGAGAGAGAGAGAGAGAGAGAGAGAGAAAGAGAAAGAGACACAATCACACACAGAAGGTTAGAGAGAGAGAGAAAGATAGAGAGAGACACAATCACACACAGAGAGAGAAAGAGAGACACAATCACACACACAGAGAGAGAATGAGAGATAGAGAGAGAGACACAATCAAACACACAGAGAGAGAGAGAGAGACACAATCACACAGAGATAGACAATCACACACAGAGAGAGAGAAAGAGAGAAAGAAAGAAAGAGACACAATCACACACAGAGGGTTAGAGAGAGAGAAAGAGAGAGACACACAATCACACACAGAGGGTTAGAGAGTGAGAGAGAGAGAGAGTGAGACACAATCACACACAGAGGGTGAGAGAGAGAGAGAGAGAGAGAGAGAAAGAGAAAGAGACACAATCACACACAGAAGGTTAGAGAGAGAGAGAAAGATAGAGAGAGACACAATCACACACAGAGAGAGAAAGAGAGACACAATCACACAGAGAGAGAGAGAGAATGAGAGATAGAGAGAGAAACACAATCAAACACACAGAGAGAGAGAGAGAGACACAATCACACAGAGATAGACAATCACACACAGAGAGAGAGAAAGAGAGAAAGAAAGAAAGAAAGAGACACAATCACACACAGAGGGTTAGAGAGAGAGAAAGAGAGAGAGACACAATCACACACAGAGGGTTAGAGAGACACATAAGGGATGAGAGAGTCAGAGGGGGAGGAAGAGAGACAGAGAGAGAAAGAGACCATGGGGGAGAACGACATATAAGGGGAGAGATGGAGAGAGAGAGAGAGAGAGACACAAACACAAGGGGGGGGGGAGGGAACACTGCATTTTTAAGTAATATTTTAAGTGACTATCAAATGCTAATAGTATACAATCTATTTTAAATATCTGAAACAGCACAGCACATATGAATGGGAGCATTAATAAATTATTATTTGTTGTCTACATCAGGGTTGTCCAACATACACCTAAGGAAACACTGGTTTTAAATCTAATACTATTGGTACAGGAGCAATGGAGAACATACACATTCTGCCATGTATGTGTCTACATGTGTCTGTCGGTGTGCATGTGTGTGTCTACATGTGTCTGTCTGTGTGCATGTGTATGTGTGTGCATGTGTGCATGTCTGTGTGTGTGCATGTGTGTGTCTACATGTGTCTGTCGGTGTGCAAGTGTGTGTGAGCCTTTTTTGGTTACATACATTTAGTTTATTATTTGAAATTTATATATAGAAAGGAAATTTGTTTTGTTTTTTATTTGATGATTACAATGTGAATATGTCTATGCAACCCTGCAGTGGCATTGCCAATAAATGGGCAAGGAAAACAATTTTTGCTTCAGCTAAGACTATAACAATTGGGTTTCATTTTCATTGTATGGCAATTAAGTTGTTCACAGGACAAGAGGAATGGTGCAACAAGATTTCCAAGCAGAACAGTCAGGGGAGGACTCCATAACAGATAGATTAGTGCCATGGGTTCGCACTCCTTAGATTGTCTGCTGGTCACATGCTTGCTCTGGTTGCCTGGCAACCACAAAGCCTATATCACTATAATATATATAATTAATATATATATATATATATATATATATATATACTGTGTGTGTGTATATATATATATATATATATATATATATATATATATAAATATATATATATATATACACACACACATTATATATATATATATATATATATATATATATATATACCATATGATAAATATTATATATATATATATATATATATATATATATATATATATATATATATATATATATATATATATATATATATATATATATATATATATATATATATATATATATATATAAATAAATAATCACAAACTTGGGGACAGATAGGAGACAGAATACTGCAATGTTTTGAATCATGAAAGTAAACAGGTTTGAGGTCCAGCTCTTGCAATATTGATAGTGCATATACTTTTAGTAAACATAAGGCAACCTCACCATTGTCCCACATTTACACTTGCAGTGTGTATTTGATTGTAACCACCTCAAACCATTACTTTCCATAACTGCATATTAAACTTAGAGACCATGGACACTAATTTTATGTGACATGCAGGGCTTCATGTATAGTGTAGCTTTATGAGGACTGGAGATAGTTCTAACCAGGATATACAGCAGCTGCATAATAACACACACTATCTCACACACATGGGTTATATAAGGCTGTGCTTTTACACTCACTCTTACCTTCCACTTCACATTATTATTGTCCCTTGTACTCCTATGCTCAGCTTCTCAGCACTTCCTATTACAAACATCATGATGATGTCACTGCAGTTCAGTAAGGAGGTGGGGCAAGTCCTACTCGGCATTGTTAACTGTTAGAGTACTGGCTGCTAATTCCTGCTGCATGATTATACCCATAGCAGCAGGGATTTGCAGTTCTTGTTAGGAATAGGATAGTTTAGTTCAGGAGTTATGAGCAGCTAACAGTGAAAGCAAAGGAGTCACGGATGGTTCATAAAACAACTCCAGCTTCAGCTCTGCCTGACTCTCACCTCCAGGGGAAGGGACATCCATGCTGTCAAGTTGCAAAGTGCAAACAGCCTCCTGCTTTATTTTGCGAACATAATCTGGCTGTGAAGTGTGAATAAAGGAGAAGGAGAGATAAAATTGCTATTTTGCTTGCAAAGCCTCTGATGCCTGACTGAGGATCGTGATAAAGAAAGAGGGAGAACTTCTCTCCTTTGTTTATTGCGATCCTCAGTCAGGCATCAGAGGCTTTGCAAGCAAAATAGCAATTTTATCTCTCCTTCTCCTTTATTCACAACCATAGACTCCCCCCTCCACAGTGCATTTAATAAAGTGCTTTACATGTCACTTACCAGTCACTCAGTCACAGTGGTCACACATGATGCTCTGCGTGTCTGCTCCTGTGCCTACCGCTCTCATATTTCGCGCCAGGCAAGTTAGCCCTCCCCAAACCAGCATCAGAAGCTCTCCAGCCTTCTGATTGGTTAAAGGGCTGGCAGTGCTCCTGAGGCGTGCTCCTGAGGCTTCAAGAGAGAAGCCTCCTGTGGGAGCTGTATGGGCTGCAAAGAGAGTGAGCGCTTAGCCACTGGGTGGCACTGTGGCACTCTCTCTCTAGCAGCCCATACTATACACATTCATATTGCGCAATGGAAGGGTAGCTGGCCTCTACTTCCTTGCGCAATATGAATGTGATGTGATCGGTACTGTAGAGACTTTAAAAAAAAATGTAGTAAACACAACACAGGGGGGTGGGGGGGTTCAGTTTGAGGAACCAAAAAGAAAACATTTTTGGGGAAAAAAAAGGAACATTTATTTTTATTTTTATTATTATTAATAAAAATTAGTGTATTACCCACATTGGCCAGGGGAGGCACTGCCTCCCCTGCCTCCTATGAATGCACGTCACTGGTTTGATAATTTTTATTTTATTTTTAAAAATATTTTATACAGGGAGTGCAGAATTATTAGGCAAGTTGTATTTTTGAGGATTAATTTTATTATTGAACAACAACCATGTTCTCAATGAACCCCAAAAAACTCATTAATATCAAAGCTGAATATTTTTGGAAGTAGTTTTTAGTTTGTTTTTAGTTTTAGCTATTTTAGGGGGATATCTGTGTGTGCAGGTGACTATTACTGTGCATAATTATTAGGCAACTTAACAAAAAACAAATATATACCCATTTCAATTATTTATTTTTACCAGTGTAACCAATATAACATCTCAACATTCACAAATATACATTTCTGACATTCAAAAACAAAACAAAAACAAATCAGTGACCAATATAGCCACCTTTCTTTGCAAGGACACTCAAAAGCCTGCCATCCATGGATTCTGTCAGTGTTTTGATCTGTTCACCATCAACATTGCGTGCAGCAGCAACCACAGCCTCCCAGACACTGTTCAGAGAGGTGTACTGTTTTCCCTCCTTGTAAATCTCACATTTGATGATGGACCACAGGTTCTCAATGGGGTTCAGATCAGGTGAACAAGGAGGCCATGTCATTAGATTTTCTTCTTTTATACCCTTTCTTGCCAGCCACGCTGTGAAGTACTTGGACGCGTGTGATGGAGCATTGTCCTGCATGAAAATCATGTTTTTCTTGAAGGATGCAGACTTCTTCTTGTACCACTGCTTGAAGAAGGTGTCTTCCAGAAACTGGCAGTAGGACTGGGAGTTGAGCTTGACTCCATCCTCACCCCGAAAAGGCCCCACAAGCTCATCTTTGATGATACCAGTCCAAACCAGTACTCCACCTCCACCTTGCTGGCGTCTGAGTCGGACTGGAGCTCTCTGCCCTTTACCAATCCAGCCACGGGCCCATCCATCTGGCCCATCAAGACTCACTCTCATTTCATCAGTCCATAAAACCTTAGAAAAATCAGTCTTGAGATATTTCTTGGCCCAGTCTTGACGTTTCAGCTTGTGTGTCTTGTTCAGTGGTGGTCATCTTTCAGCCTTTCTTACCTTGGCCATGTCTCTGAGTATTGCACACCTTGTGCTTTTGGGCACTCCAGTGATGTTGCAGCTCTGAAATATGGCCAAACTGGTGGCAAGTTGCATCTTGGCAGCTGCACGCTTGACTTTTCTCAGTTCATGGGCAGATATTTTGCGCCTTGGTTTTTTCACACGCTTCTTGCGACCCTGTTGACTATTTTGAATGAAACGCTTGATTGTTCGATGATCACGCTTCAGAAGCTTTGCAATTTTAAGAGTGCTGCATCCCTCTGCAAGATATCTCACTATTTTGACTTTTCTGAGCCTGTCAAGTCCTTTTTTTGACCCATTTTGCCAAAGGAAAGGAAGTTGCCTAATAATTATGCACACCTGATATAGGGTGTTGATGTCATTAGACCACACCCCTTCTCATTACAGAGATGCACATCACCTAATATGCTTAATTGGTAGTAGGCTTTCAAGCCTATACAGCTTGGAGTAAGACAACATGCATAAAGAGGATGATGTGGTCAAAATACTAATTTGCCTAATAATTCTGCACTCCCTGTATGTAATATTTCAATAACACGCCTTAAAAATACAAAGTTTTCATGTGCACTAACCCGACCGCAATAATATCTAAATCGCAAATCCCAATGCACAAAACATATTCTACATTCCTGTCCTTTTTTTTTTATGTACTTTTTATTATGAAATTTGTATTTCTATGTATATATATGATACTGTTTATGTAAAATAAATATCTATACTTATATAACTATAGGAATAGATATGTAGGTATAGGTATATGTATACATATATATATATATATATATATATATATATATATATATATAAATTAAGAATAAAAATATCATTATCCTGTAAGTGAAGAACATTGGAATGTGTTATATGTACAGTAAATCTACAGAAAACACATAAATACATATGTATACATATAGACATATTCATAACTGCATTGGAAACTTTTGCAGTTAAGTTGATGAAAACATGTTAAAGCATAGTTATGCACTATTCATATTTAATAAAAGTGTTTAACTGTGTATGTACTGTAAATATCTCATATTCCGGGGGGGCGTAGCCAGCCACTAAAGAAACCAGCCGTGTTTATGTGAAGCTCCGAGTTTGTTGTCCAACAAACCAGGAACACTAACTGGTCTACGCTAAAAGGGATGAAAAGAAAAGATTTATTGTGGTTATCTCATTGTTTTACTCTGATCAGATACGCCTCATGGAGTCCCTGTACTACGCCCGCATTAGCGCAACTATCATGGAGGCCCTGCAGGCATGGGAGCAACGCACTCAATGAATGTTGGAGAGGCATTTTGTGAGCCTAGCCGAGGACATAGCATCGCTACTCGACTACTTCTCTTTACAGCCAAAACAGAAGCCCAGGAGAGCGGACCGGCTACCAATTGATGAGAACGGCACTACTTAAAACAGAAAAGAAAAAACAGGCGCACAAAGCACGATTCAAGTGTAAAAGTTTTAATAACAAAGTGACACACGCACAGTAATAATTGCACTTACTAGATTAAAATAAATAATATGCATTGAAACAACAGTCCTTGGGTCTGCAGCTCCTGTAACAGTGGCACAGATGGTCCTTCACCTTACAGCTTTTGTCCAACAGCGACAGGTAATGGTAATCCGGATCCTTAACCTGAACGTGTGACCAGCTTCTGTAAACAGGTTGTTCTGCTTCCCAAATAGAGTGATAGTCTGCAGTGACTGGCCTGACGCGTTTCCCCCGACTTCGGCCGGGCTTTTTCAAAGGCTTAATATTGTTAAAAGTGCGCCTTTTTGTTTTAAAGGCAAGGTGGCCAATCAAAAAGGAGGTGTGAGTTTGTTTAGCCAATGCTAACGAGGGGTGTGTAAAACCATAAATCTGACATCGCTATGTTCGTTAAAAAGGCACAGTTGGGTTAACAACTTGTTACTAATTACCTAAAAAAGTTGCCACAGTGAGTATACATGTAACGCTAACAAATTCAATACGCACAAAAAGCTCTGAAACATTAAAACTATACAAAATGAATGCGTGCTTCCCAATATGGCGTTTTGTTAGATGGTGTTCAGTACACTGTAATTCCTGCTTACATTGTCAAAAATGAAAACATACAGATATCAATTGATTATTCGTAGTTTGATATAGTCAACCTTAAGGAACAGTTCATATTTACTCTCCATGTAGAAAAAAGTTGTATTTAAATCGATTCATATTGTATTCACATAAAAGTATCTACTACATATAAAAACCTTTAGAAAAACCCAAAAGCATATATATTTTTAAAGAGTGATGGTTCTTGGAAAAATGCTTTGATTCAGGGATCATTCATTTTTTCAACACATTCAGAAAAACCTAGTGACTATAGACGTTCTTATTAGATAATAAAAATATAGTCATTAAATTAGGGATCACCATTAAATCTCACAATGAGAAATACATAGAAAATAAACAGTTTATTATAATATTATAGGAACTTAGCAAAACTCTATTAAATTACTTTCAACAAATTGAATCAAAGCATTTTTCCAAGAACCATCACTCTTTAAAAATATATATGCTTTTGGGTTTTTCTAAAGGTTTTTATATGTAGTAGATACTTTTATGTGAATACAATATGAATCGATTTAAATACAACTTTTTTCTACATGGAGAGTAAATATGAACTGTTCCTTAAGGTTGACTATATCAAACTACGAATAATCAATTGATATCTGTATGTTTTCATTTTTGACAATGTAAGCAGGAATTACAGTGTACTGAACACCATCTAACAAAACGCCATATTGGGAAGCACGCATTCATTTTGTATAGTTTTAATGTTTCAGAGCTTTTTGTGCATATTGAATTTGTTAGCGTTACATGTATACTCACTGTGGCAACTTTTTTAGGTAATTAGTAACAAGTTGTTAACCCAACTGTGCCTTTTTAATGAACATAGCGATGTCAGATTTATGGTTTTACACACCCCTCGTTAGCATTGGCTAAACAAACTCACACCTCCTTTTTGATTGGCCACCTTGCCTTTAAAACAAAAAGGCGCACTTTTAACAATATTAAGCCTTTGAAAAAGCCCGGCCGAAGTCGGGGGAAACGCGTCAGGCCAGTCACTGCAGACTATCACTCTATTTGGGAAGCAGAACAACCTGTTTACAGAAGCTGGTCACACGCTCAGGTTAAGGATCCGGATTACCATTACCTGTCGCTGTTGGACAAAAGCTGTAAGGTGAAGGACCATCTGTGCCACTGTTACAGGAGCTGCAGACCCAAGGAGTGTTGTTTCAATGCATATTATTTATTTTAATCTAGTAAGTGCAATTATTACTGTGCGTGTGTCACTTTGTTATTAAAACATTTACACTTGAATCGTGCTTTGTGCGCCTGTTTTTTCTTTTCTGTTTTATGTTATCACTTCTGAGTCAACACCGGTGAATTGCTGGCTGGAACAAGGCTGCACTATAAAGGCACAACATTTGGAGTTCAATCCTTTTACAGAGGAACCGTTTGGGATAGCATTCCAAGGAAAGAACTTGCAAAACACCAGCTGCAAGATTTTAACCTTTAAACTAATTTACTCCATCACAAGGTACTGTGGTCAAGTCATTTTTTGGTATCCCCATTTTGAGATTATATGGACAATTTTTGAGAATAGACTAATTCCATTGGGATTGTGTATATATATTTTTTTTATCAGATACATATTTTTTCATCAGTTTTTAATATTTATAATATTTATTGTGGTTGGCATTAGAGCGCAAAAAATTTCTTGTTTTAAAAAGAACGGCACTACTGAAGAAAAGCCGGCCGCGGGGAGAAAGGAGATCCGGAAAGGTTCATTTCCTCTACCGTTAATGGGCAACGACAAGCATCTACCGGTGGCACTTCAGCTTTCGGTTCCTGTCGGCTCTGCGGTCAACCCGCTGAGCTTAGTGGCGCATACTGCAAAGAAAGATCCGGCTGCCCAGAAGGATATGCTGGCGACTCCTAGCCCGCTCAATTCTACGAATCAGCCGATCACACTCTGGCCATATTGTGATGGAATACTGTGTGGAAAGAGCGAAAACCACTTTTTATGTAAGCTGGGCTTGGTGTCAACACAGTTTCTTACAGCAGGACAGGTACCGGGGTCCATACTCCAAAGCTATACTCTGACCTATCTCACTGCCCGCTTAATGCTCAAGCTTTGGGTACTACCTTGCAGGCTACCAGACCAATTTTATGCCTCTGGAGTGGGTTGACTGTCACATACACGGTAACATATTGGAACGTTATGGAACTGAAATCACTGCTGCTACTGTTTCCTACTATTGCTGTGGATTGTTATCCAGACCAGCTCCAATCTCATAATATAGATAAACCCAATATGTTGTTGTAGTTCTATATGCTACATGTTCCAACTTCTTTATTGTGTGCTTTAGTTAGTATGTTATGTCTGAACACTGGGTTTTATTGTCTCATCATCTGGGTATATACCAGGACAGTTCACATATAGATAAAGTTGCCAGTGTATCTGTTTTAACTCCTTGTTAGACGTTCAGGTGGCTCCCTGCCGACTTTAGGTCATAATGTATGCATCTTCAATGTAATGTTAATCCTTAGAAATGTTTACTTTGATGTGCCATTAGGAACACTTTCATCCTCAATATATTCATATTCCATTTGCTGCTTATTAACCACATTCTTGCTGAGGCCATATCTGTTTAAATGCTATATGTTTAAATGCCTGTTGCAACAGATCAATGGTCCATGCAACTACTTTGTATATGTACAATCCCAGTTCATAATATTTTGCTCTACATATGTGATAGACTAAAGCATGTATGAATTCTGATGACTGTTATCCGTTCTATATGCTAATGAACATTAATATGTTTTTCTATCTTTAGCAAATCCTGTCTAGTTTGACGCCTTGCACTGTAAATGTCAGATATTGATTTATGCCAATTCTCTCTAAGTTAACCGTTAGCTCTATATGAAATTCTATGCAAGAAGGCTGAAATCATTTAACATGGTCATATCTATAGATAAACCCTCCATTTTATAATATTATTTTTTGACAATGCTGAGTTTGATGCCTTGCAATGAATATATTAGATATCCATTCTTACTTGTTAGAGTCTTAGCTGCTTAATATTTAACCATATGCAGTTATTGCTATGTATTGTAATTTTTACATGACACCCATTAGTAGGTCTCAAGCATATATCATTCTTTGTTTCTTGTTGGCCTTTTTGTCTTATGCATGATCTGTTTTCTTACCAGAACGCCACTCTATATACCTTTAATAATTTGTTACATGCTCTTTAGCAGGCCTTATATTATATATGATATAACCATGCTACCTTAACCCACACTGTTAGTGAGATCAGGTAAGAAGAGGTTAACTCTGTGACAAATATGGATGTAGATTTACTCTGTATATATAATAACCGCCTTCCTGAAATATAGCTTCCTATGCCCCGTTGTGGCATAGTTAAGTACTTTCACCATGTTTTTTTATATAATAGATTATTACATATCTACTATTTACTGTACACAAAAGCATGTCTATTCATCAAGCATATTGGTACTTTGTTTGACCATCTATGGCTCTATTCAGTCAACTTGCCCTGGGTCTCACACCCCTAATTGTCCTCTTTGTCTATAGAGGATATAAAATGTTCAGATAAGGTCAGTTTGCCTAATTCATATTCTCAACATGGCCTAGCATTAACCCTTGCTGCTGCTGTAATGTAATCCTCCACTAAGGATAGGGATTAGCACTTTGAGTTACCTTGACTACCTGCTGGATTTAACGTTTTTATGAGGTTTGGCGGTATTCTTGTTATTACTAATACTAATGTATGCCAGTGTAGAGGGGAATGCCTATCTCCTAATAATACCCACTAAATAATTTAAAAACAGATATGCTACTTAGTTATATGCATAATGCTATTATTCCTGCTTATTATTATGTGTGTAAGGGGACTCCTTATTATTAGCTGGACTGTCTGCATTATGGTTGATATATGCCTGAGAAGCCCCACAGGAATGTACAGATTATTTTCCAAGTTACCAAGTTCTGAGCATTGCAAATTTGGGAGATGTATGTTATACCTATATATGTGGCTATATTACTTTTTATTTACTTCATGATTAGAAGATGTACATATGTGGTCTAGATATGATGTTGGATATTGCATAAAACTGATACTAAATTCTATTGAGCACTATTATGATCCTATAACATACTCTCCACTGTATCCCCCTTTAATTATAACATACCCATCTTTCCATAACCCTCCTTCTCAGCTAAATTACGGAGCTAATACATTATGGTTTATGTGTTTACCAACAGAATATTTAAACTTCATGGTAAATATTAAATTTCTCTTTTATATACCCCCATCATGCTTATGCATGTCTAAGAATACATAGTTGGTTAACACAACGCCATAGCCCATTTACTTTGCCACATGGCCAAGACTAATAGTCCCCACCAAGTCTCCTACTACACTTTCATATTTCTATGGCTCCGTCCTCCACCCTTTCCCAACTATACATAGCGGTGCTAACCCGCTGAATCTTCCACTCCCCCCCTTACTATACACGTATTCATGCTTCTTTTGAAGTTCGTAAAGAGCTAGACTTCTGGCCATTAGTTCTCTGTTATTTTCTATACTCTGGGTCCATAGGGCCTAAAACTAACTTCCTCACTGGCCAGCTATACATGATATACTTTGAAGCTCCTAACGAGCTAGATTTCTGACCATCAGATATCTATTATTTTTCATATTTTGGTCCATAGGGCCTGAAACTATGCTCCTAACAGGTCAGTCATATATGATATATTATTGAAAAATCGAGGCTTCATTAGCCTTTCACCAAGCTATTGTATAATCACCGAAATGTTTCGGTGAATTCTGGTTGTATTTTGTTCTTTTGACAAAATGGTGTATTGTGTTCTATGTATGTTTTACGCAAAAACCTCAATAAAAAATTATTTAGAAAAAAAAAAAAAATCTCATATTCCAATGTTTTTCAGATAGTGGAATATGTTCTAAGTTTTTATAAATAGATATCCTTGTATATCTGTAGATATCTATACCTATATATAATCAAAGACATTGTACCAAAATACCATCAGATATATGTAGGGATATGTATGTATGAATAAATATATTCATACATACATATTAGCGCTGCGGAATCTGCTGGCGCTCTACAAATAACGGATAATAATAATAATAACATATTCTGTTTTTTGAAGAACATTGGAAAGTGAAATATTAATATTTTCATGTTGGGTTAGCGCACATGAGAAAATGTGATTGGGTTTGCGCACATGTAGGGTGTTTTTTCACTTGTTATGCTCCATTGAAGACTATTGGAGAATACGTTATTGCAATTGCAGTATTGTAACTTTGGCTCTTTGCGTGCACAAGTCGAGTGCAATTAGAACAATAATTAGCACTCATAATCTATTCCATAGTGTTTAAAAAAAGATGTACAGGCAAGTGTACAAATCACTAATTTAAAACAAAAAAATGAGCTGCCCTTTTAACAAACAAAGCAAGAAAATAAAAAAAAATATTTTAACTAAGTAGACTAGTTAGTAAATAGTTATTAACTATTTACTAACTACCTAGCTAAAATAAATACAAACTTACCTGTGAAATAGAACCTAATCTGCCTTACACTAAAATCTAACATTACAAAAATTAAATAAAACTACCAGTAAAAAAAAATAAAAAAAATTACCATTACAAAAAAAAACGAAATTATCCATAAAAATAAAGATTATTCCTGTTTTAATACCCTTTTAAAAAAAAACACCCCACAATAAAAAACTAATCTAGAATAAACTACCAAGGGCCCTTAAAAGGGCCTTTTGTGGGACATTGCCCTGAGTTAAACAGCTCTTTTGCTAAAAATTTTTTTACAAACATCCCCTAACACTATACAAACCCCCACCCTCAAACTACCAAGGGCCCTTAAAAGGGCTTTTTGGGGGGGCCTTAAAAGGGCCTTTTGTAGGGAATTGCCCAAAGTTAAACAGCTCGTTTGCTACAAAAAACACCCCCTAAAAATATACATTACACAAAATAAGAAACAAATTATCAAAAATAAAACAAATATTCCTATTCTTATACCCATAAAAAAACAAACCACCCCAAAATAAAAAACCTAATCTAGAATAAACTACCAATGACCATTAAAAGGGCATTTTGTAGGGCATTGCCCTAAAGATAGCAGCCCTTTTACTTAATTTTTTTTTACAAAGACCCACTAACATTACAAACCACCATCCCCCAACCAACAAAATAAAAAAAACTAGCTAAAAAAACTAAGCTACCCATTGCCCTGAAAAGGTCAATTGTATGGGCATTGCCCTTAAAAGGGCATTTAGCTCTTTTACTGCCCAGACCCTAAACTAAAAAAAAAACCACCCAAAACAGCCTTAAAAAAGCCTAACACTAACCCCCTGATGATCCACTTACAGTTTTTGAAGTCCCGCTTGAACGATCTTCATCCCGGAGTTGAAGTCTTGATTCATGCGGCCTCTTCAATCTTCATTCCGGCAGCAAAGTCCTGATCCAAACAGCGAGAAGTCTTCATCCAGGTGGCCTCTTTAATCTTCATCCAGGCAGCATCTTCTATCTTGATCCCGGAGGCGCAGAGCGTGTCCATCCTGAAGACATATGGCGTGGAGCATCCTCGTATTCATACGGTCTCCGCCGTACACTGAATCTTCAATGCAAGGGACGCGATTCAAGCATACCTTGCATAGGATTTAAGCAGCTCTTATTCTATCGGCTAATTCAAATTAGCCAATAGAATGAGAGATGCTTAAATCCTATTGGCTGTTCAAATATTGGCTGTTTTAGCAGCCCTAATCCTATTGGCTGAAAATTTTGAATCGGCCAATAGGAATGCAAGGGACGCCATCTTTAATCGCGTTCCTTGCATTGAAGATTCAGTGTATGGTGGTGACCGTATGAAGAGGATGCTCTGTGCTGGATGTCTTCAGGATGGACCCACTCTGCGCCTCCGGGATCAAGATAGAAGATGCCACCTGGATGAAGACTTCTCGCCACTTGGAAAAGGACTTCGCCACCAGGATGAAGATTGAAGAGGCCGCCTGGATGAATACTTCTCGTCGCCTGGATCAGAACTTCGCCACCGGGATGAAGATTGAAGAGGCTGTCTGGATGAATATTTCTCGCCGCCTGGATCAGGACTTAAACTCCGGGATGAAGATTGTTTAAGCGGGACTTCAAAAACTGTAAGTGGATCATCAGGGGGGTTAGTGTTAGGCTTTTTTAAGGTTTTTTTGGGTGTTTTTTTTTAGTTTAGGGTCTTGGCAGTAAAAGAGCTAAATGCCCTTTTAAGAGCAATGCCCATTCAAATGATAGAACAAGATATGCTAGAGTACACAATAAGATATACCCAGCAAATATCTATAAGAGGTGCCAAGCTGTCCAATTAGTTACAGTCTAACTGCAAACTATATATAGATATGAAAACAATGCAAATATGAACCACTAAGGTAAAAAAACAAACCAAAAGTAAAAATAAAAACAAATGTTATAATCATATATCAAATAATAGTGTAAAAATAAACATAAGACCAAAGTCAAATAAACAACCACAGTTTAAAATGTGTATAAGAGTCCTTAGATAGGGTTAGACACTCAAATCGATAACAAGGAAGTCTCGAACCTTCAGGCAGCTCCTCTAAGGTGTCACGCCAAAACACAGGAGAAAGATTCTAGAATACAAAGATAGAGGGCGCCACATAGTGCAAATCAGCAAGTCACAAAAAACAATAGTGTCAACAGAAGTCAATCCTACTCACGTGATGAGAGGCACATATGTGCTAAACAGGCTAAAGGGATCCAAATAGTCATCCGGCAGACTCTCAGGCACAACTGAACCAGGGGTAATCCTCGTCCCACCGTGATAGGGAGTGCAGAGATTTTTACTTGAAGCCACAGAGGGCACCCAGCAGCCAGTCAGGAATCCAAGATGTCAGGGAGCGGCGGAATAGTGATTAATAGTTTTTTAAAAGTGGTGGCAATATCAGGAGAGGTAGATTAGGGGTTAGGAAATTTAATTTAGTGTTTGCAATGCGAGAGGGCTTCGGTATAGGGGTTAATAGGTAGTTTATGGGTGTTTAGTGTACTTTTTAACACTTTAGTTATGAGTTTTATGTTACAGTTTTGTAGCGTAAAACTCATAACTACTAACTTTAGATGGCATTACAGATCTTGTCATTTTAGGCTTAAACGCTTCCTTTTTAGACAGAACGCAAAACTTGTAATACCGGTGCTATGGGAATCCTATTAAAAAACTTCATTTTTACGAGTGCGGTACTGACGTTGCGTTACAGGCTAAAAGGCTTGCGGTACAGTTATACCGACAAGACTTGTATTAGCTGCGTTAGGGAAAATGATGCGTTATGGGCCACAACGCTGCTATTTGACTCATAACGCACAACTCGTAATCTAAGTGTTGGTTAATTAAGGACCTGTTGGTTCTTTTTTTCTAACACTTATTTTTTTCCAGCAAATGTTTGAGGGCAAATAAAAGAAAAACAATTCCTATATTTATCTACACTTTACTTATCCTTTGGTAAAGATATTACAATTGCTTGCTGGATAACTCTATATTTTCTTAACTGGCTGAAGTTCCAAAGCTTAAATAGATTAGAGAGAAAGATACTTGTAATAAAATTTTTGTAATACAAGGCCTCATAAGGATAGTGTTTAATGTTCAGTGTGACCTTAGCTATATAAGTTTATAGCTAAAAAGAATTATGGTCATTGGAACATATGCTACAATATACATAATGACCATTAGAGTTAGAGAAAAAAAGATCACTGGTAATGAAACAGGTTTAAAATTAAAATTATACCTTTTTATTGCAGGTATTTAAAATAAATGCACCATATTGTGCATAAAATCTGCTTGTTTAAATAAGCTGGTTTCATTTTAAGTACACCAACAGTTATCCAAAAGCAATATTACTGATTTTCAACTTGTTTTAAGATAGATTTTAGTAAAATTTGATAATTTCATAAAAATTCAAGGACAAGCATTTTTTGGTTACCTTGCATATTCTCTATATACAAAATTATGTTGTACCCTAGGACAGTTAAGCTGAATTGCATAAGTTAGACAGAAACCACAGATGCCACTGTAATAGTGACTGATAAAGGGATTCATTTTGAGGTGAGGTAAATAAAACACACAGAATAGTTAGCACTCACTTGGATGCATACAACTAGACTAAAAGCATAATAGTGAAGAGATTATTACAGAATTTGGCCAAATGGTAATAAGCCCAGGAACCGCTTACTTGGGTCCTAACCTACAGCAAAACATGCTGACTTCCAAGCAAACACACTGAGAACACACTATTTATAACCTTCCCCTGCATACAGCTATCTAGCCAAGTGAGTGCTGACTATCCGTGTGACTGAGCAATCTCAGCTCCCACCCTATAACCCTTGTTACAAGCAGTGTTAGATCTCTTTATATAACACCAGACACTCTTCATTTTAAACAGGCCCAGTCACCAGAATCTATGTTTTAAAATATAAAAGGAAGCTTATCTCCCTCTATGTAACACAAATCCCACCAATGAAGCTGCCCCTTTATAACATTTCTAACCTACTTCACCAGCACCAACACTAATGGTTACCTATAGGTAGAGTCATTGTAGTCTGGGGAATAGCTTGGGTAGTCCAAGGGAATGCAGGGTTGACCTAGGGAATGAAAAGACAGCAAGACAAAGCCCCCATATCAGCATAATCCCACAAAATACAATACATTTGGGAGCAATTGCAAATGGTTACAGCTCTCACAATTGATCTGACTGTAAGAGTAATATAAACACTGTCACTTTCTCTCACTGTACTTCAGGGCCGGCCTTTGAAGGCAGCCGCCTATGTTCCCGCCATTAGGGGGGCCCCGCGGGTTCAAACAAACATTTATTTTTTTTATTTCTTTATAAAAAAAAATTTTTGCGCTGACACTTTTTTTTTGCGCCATTTTTAAAAAAAATTTGGTGCAATTTATTTCCCAATCCTGGGCTCCTCCTCCCGCTTTGTGCAAGTATGACGCAACGTGAGTCTCTTGCACTTAGCTGCCTGCCCGGGATCAGTGGAGGTGCTCCGGGCAGCAGCTCAAAATGTGCCTAGAGAGTAGTGACGGAACTGGCATGGGGGTTAGCAGTCAGGAGTCAGAACTGTATACCAGGAGCTGAGGATGGTGAGGTGCAGACACTCTCTGGAAGGATGAACCCGGTCACCACCTCCCTGGATGGGAAAAGTCCAGAGATGGAGATTCCTGCAAGCTTAGTTAGCTGATGTGCCCAAGAAGCCAGGGTGGCAGCAGCTGGCATTCTGAGTGTGGGAAACCTGCTCAATTACCTGGACAGGTAGTGATACACAGTAGCAGGAAAGACCTAGGACAACGTCTGACACTTGACACTAGCTCATTGCAGTGTCTCATATTGCAGTGAGAAGATCTGATGTGCTGTTAACCCTGTGGGCAACACAGGGACATATAATAGCAATATTTCACCACTTTGTTCCTTAAATAAAATCTGTTAAATATTTATTTTCAAAGAACTGTAATCAAGCGGTTAAAAAAATAAATAAAGCCATGTTCTGTGTCAATTGTGAATCTGTTAATGCTGCATTCTTAGAAATGATTATTATCACATATGCATGCAGAGGGAGCAATGTTTGTGATTTGCTGATCAGCAGAACATGTCCAGAAAAGAGATAAATTGTGTCTCTATTATGGTTTATATTTGTATTTAATTGTATTCTGATGAGCAAAGAACTGTAATATACTAGGCCCATCAGCATATATCCTAACCCTGGAAATAATAGTGACAACATCATATGCTGTAATCAGTGGAGGCAATAAGGTACTAAGATATTGCATTGTGTATTTGTGTTTAATCTATATTTGTCATTGCCTATAGTTAGTAACATCAAGTGAAACCAAAACCAAATTGGGTTGTTTTTTTATTAATTTTGTGAAGTGACTATCTGTGTGTCCTAGTGATTGCTAGAGGTAGAAAGTCAATGCAGGGTTTAGGTAACAGTCATAGCTAAGTAATGTTCTGATAATTAAAAAAAATAAAGCTTTGGCCACACTGGGTAATTTCAGCCAGACATTATTCTGATATCCAATTCTAAAAGAATTGATCTGTCAATAGTCAGATATTAACTGATTCAACTCTATTCCAACAGTTATTGTACAGATGCACTCACTCACAAGACATTTTCATAAGTAGTTTGTAATTAGTATACTGGTTGGAAATTTTAGCGGATGGGCCACTATGATAAATATCCACTATAGATACAACTGCCAGTTAATTGGTATCTAGATTTTGTTACACCTTTATTAATAAAATCCAGGAATATGTGTGGGGCTGTGTGTGTGTGTGTGTGGGGCTGTGTGTGTGTGTGTGGGGCTGTGTGTGTGTGTGTGGGGGGGCTGTGTGTGTGTGTGTGTGGAGCTGTGTGTGTGTGTGGGGGGGGGGGGGGGCTGTGTGTGTGTGTGGGGGGGCTGAGTGTGTGTGTGGGCTGTGTGTGAGTGGGCTGTTTGTGTGTGTGTAGGCTGTGTGTTTACACCTGTGTATGTGTATCTGTGTACCTGTGTATAGAAGTATCTCTGTGTGTGACATCTCTGTAATGTTCTTAGAGATTAGGTGGGGTTAGGGGTGGATATTGGGTGGGGTTAGGGGCAGAGATCGGGTGGGGTTAGTGGCGGAGATTGGGCGGGGTTAGGGACAGAGATTGGGCGGAGTTGGAGGCAGGGATAAAGGGGGCCCCATTTTGTCATCCTGCTTTGGGCCCCGCAATGGCTAGGGCCGGCCCTGCCATACTTCTATGTGATTTCCAAACTATCCATTTCCTGTTACCTTTTAACACTTAGGTTTGCAAACACATCTTCCACTGTAATTCTTCTCCAATCTCTTGTCTTTACAAACAAGTCTCTGATATTTCTCTTCTATTTCCCTCACCTTATGTTTCAATATTTTCTTGTTTAAATTGTCACTTGAGAGCCTGTCTACCTCAAGTGGAATTTTGATAGAACTGTTGGCTCTCTACAAATAAATAAATACATAAATAATAATAATAATAATAATAATAATAATAATAATAATAATAATAATAAAAATAGCTGAATATAGTACTAATCAATCATTAGCCAAAGGCTATTATTATTATTACTACAACTACTATTACTAATACAACTACTATGTCTAATAATAATTCATAAATAATAATAATTTTGTCTCTTTGCATTTACATTTTTTGTTTCAACTTTTTGTAGCTTTTGGGGTTATCATCATTATTGTGTAAAAATAAAACAATTAAAAATAATGACATTGTGGTTTTGTTATTATCAAATATTACATACTTGGAAGATCCATTTGTTAATTAACAAAAAAAAGGATTCATTAAATTTATTACGACACAGTGTAATTTAGAAAGGTTAAATTATGTGCATGTTATAAACCCCAGTCTAATTATGAATCAGGGATATTTACTGCTAACAGATGCTGCAGTCAAAAAGCAATTAATGCAAGAAATGGACTCAGGTATACAACTGTTTACCTCTGCAGAAAGTTATTTTCATGGGAACATGAACCTGCTTTAATTGAAACAAATTGACTTCGATTTTTACTTTGTTGCAAACAAGTCGCTATCAGGTGTTGCTTGAAAATAACTAAAAAAACATATAAAAACCATAATAAAAGCACTCATTTTCAGAAAGAAAATCATTATTTTTTTTTGGTATATTATAAGTACCGCCAAGACCACGTGATTAGAGTCTCAGAGCTCAAGCTTATCAGACCTACAGAGAGATCCCATTATCACTCCAATTACCTGGCCAAACAGTCTTCATATCCTAGAGTCAGGTGAAATGATAGGCAGACAATTCCACATACAGGAATAACACATGGACCCAGATAAGGAGATTGAAGGATGAAACTAATAGTCTCCAACAAGGTCTGGGGATGTAACAGGCAAACAGATAAAACACAGAATCAGGAATTAGCAGAACTTGCAAGTCAGGGACAAATGCCAGGGTTAGCAACAGATAAGAATAATATGAAAGTTCTAAGGGTTAAACTGGTCAAGGTCAGAGTCCAAGCCAGGTCAGCAACAATTATCAGAAAGCAAACATACCAGAGGATAATCCAAGAGTAGGTGAACAGGCAAGCCAAAGGTCAGTAACAGGTAATCCAAGAAACAATAATAAAGTGCACCCAGGTAGCACCAATCAAAACCTATACAAGGGTGATGTAAAGGAATCAGGCAGAAACTTAAAATATTACAAGGCATGGAGCGCAGAACAACAAGAGCTCCTGCACTAAATATAACTAATAGCGCTCCTGAGTATAAAATAATTGTGCATCCACTTTAAATAGCACTCCCAAATATACCAAACAGTGCACCCGAAAGAGTTCAATGCAGCGTGCTCACATATACTGTATATATATATATATATATATATATATATATATATATATATATATATATATATATATATATATATATATATATATATATATATATACAGGGAGTGCAGAATTATTAGGCAAGTTGTATTTTTGAGGATTAATTTTATTATTGAACAACAACCATGTTCTCAATGAACCCAAAAAACTCATTAATATCAAAGCTGAATAGTTTTGGAAGTAGTTTTTAGTTTGTTTTTAGTTATAGCTATTTTAGGGGGATATCTGTGTGTGCAGGTGACTATTACTGTGCATAATTATTAGGCAACTTAACAAAAAACAAATATATACCCATTTCAATTATTTATTTTTACCAGTGAAACAAATATAACATCTCAACATTCACAAATATACATTTCTGACATTCAAAAACAAAACAAAAACAAATCAGTGACCAATATAGCCACCTTTCTTTGCAAGGACACTCAAAAGCCTGCCATCCATGGATTCTGTCAGTGTTTTGATCTGTTCACCATCAACATTGCGTGCAGCAGCAACCACAGCCTCCCAGACACTGTTCAGAGAGGTGTACTGTTTTCCCTCCTTGTAAATCTCACATTTGATGATGGACCACAGGTTCTCAATGGGGTTCAGATCAGGTGAACAAGGAGGCCATGTCATTAGATTTTCTTCTTTTATACCCTTTCTTGCCAGCCACGCTGTGGAGTACTTGGATGCGTGTGATGGAGCATTGTCCTGCATGAAAATCATGTTTTTCTTGAAGGATGCAGACTTCTTCCTGTACCACTGCTTGAAGAAGGTGTCTTCCAGAAACTGGCAGTAGGACTGGGAGTTGAGCTTGACTCCATCCTCAACCCGAAAAGGCCCCACAAGCTCATCTTTGATGATACCAGCCCAAACCAGTACTCCACCTCCACCTTGCTGGCGTCTGAGTCGGACTGGAGCTCTCTGCCCTTTACCAATCCAGCCACAGGCCCATCCATCTGGCCCATCAAGACTCACTCTCATTTCATCAGTCCATAAAACCTTAGAAAAATCAGTCTTGAGATATTTCTTGGCCCAGTCTTGACGTTTCAGCTTGTGTGTCTTGTTCAGTGGTGGTCGTCTTTCAGCCTTTCTTACCTTGGCCATGTCTCTGAGTATTGCACACCTTGTGCTTTTGGGCACTCCAGTGATGTTGCAGCTCTGAAATATGGCCAAACTGGTGGCAAGTGGCATCTTGGCAGCTGCACGCTTGACTTTTCTCAGTTCATGGGCAGTTATTTTGCGCCTTGGTTTTTCCACACGCTTCTTGCGACCCTGTTGACTATTTTGAATGAAACACTTGATTGTTCGATGATCACGCTTCAGAAGCTTTGCAATTTTAAGAGTGCTGCATCCCTCTGCAAGATATCTCACTATTTTTGACTTTTCTGAGCCTGTCAAGTCCTTCTTTTGACCCATTTTGCCAAAGGAAAGGAAGTTGCCTAATAATTATGCACACCTGATATAGGGTATTGATGTCATTAGACCACACCCCTTCTCATTACAGAGATGTACATCACCTAATATGCTTAATTGGTAGTAGGCTTTCGAGCCTATACAGCTTGGAGTAAGACAACATGCATAAAGAGGATGATGTGGTCAAAATACTCATTTGCCTAATAATTCTGCACTCCCTGTATATATATATATATATATATATATATATATATATATATATATATATATATATATATATATATACACATACATATACATAGCTCCCGAGTCAAACATGAATAGCACGTCTGCACTACACATCCTCAGTGTGCCACACTAAATATCACCAGCATGCCGGGCGACTCAGCAACAGCACACCTTTATCCCCAGAGCAGTGCAACCACATCAAAACCCACAGCACAACTGAAAATAATTAGACTGCGGTCCTGCGTCAAAGCAACAACAGCATGAGTCATTACCAAATCAGCAGTATGCCCTCAATAAGCATTACAAAGTGTAAGTAAAATAAACTTGGAAGGAAGGATTATACTTGAATGCATTAAATCTAGTCCATTAGTTCCCTCATGATAACCACCCACTACATTTTTATATCTATAATTTTAACTACATTTTCCCTCCAAATATTAAACTCTCTTAAGACAGTCAGAAATCTCTGATGTCTAAACCTATTCCACATAATAGTATGAGAGTAGTATGAGAGTAGCAATGAATAACTATGGGGCCATGGTAGAAAAAAACTCCCGCTGCAACTACAACCTCTGCACTTGACAAGCAGCACAGTCACACCTAACCACAGCCACAAGTACCTCATGTCATATCATGTACAGTAGCAGATAGTACCATCTATCAAAAACACTCAACAATGACTCCATGAATACATTTCTATAACTGAAATAAACCCAATACCCAGTACACTGCTTAAGACCCCAACCATTCCAAACCTCTTTGATCAATGTTTTTAGTTTTCTTCACATGAAAACTATGACATGAATCCATTTTAGGTAAGAAGTTTTTGGTATTTTAGAAGGAAGATCCTGATGCGCCTCTTAGCCATGTAAAAGAGAACACCAAGGGAGATATTTATCAAAGGCTCAACTATGCTGCATTCGCCGGCACCAATACGTTCACCTAACATTGCAGCCGCAGACCTGAATACTATTATTATTATTATTATTATTATTCTTTATTTATAACGTGCCAACAGATTCCGCAGCGCTGTTCATAGGTAACAAAGATAAAAGGACAGCACAATATGTGACACCAGACAAAATGTAACAAACAAATACAGGAGGAATTGGGAGCCCTGTTCCCGTGGGAACTTACAATCTAAATGGGTAGGAGGGTGAGAAACAGGAGGTGAGGACTTCAAAGGTTAGAATGATGTTAGTGGGAAGTTAAATGAGGGCCACTATTAGGCAAGTGGAAAGCATTAGTTAATGATTTGGTGATAGGCTTCCCTGAACAAGAAGGTCTTTAGGGAGCGTTTAAAGGAGGGTTGGTTGGGGGAAAGTCTGACAGCTCAAGGAAGTGCGTTCCAGAGGGTTGGTGCCACACGAGAGAAGTCCTGTAGTCTAGCATGAGAGGAGGTGATGGTAGAAGAGGCAAGGAGTTGGATCTTAGGGGACAGGCTGGAGTATATTTGTTGATTAGTGAGGACAGGTATGGGGGGCTGCATTGGTAAGGGCTTTGTAGGTCAGAGTGAGAATTTTGAATTTAATTCTGCTGTGAATGGGGAGCCAGTGAAGGGACTCACAGAGGGGTGCAGCAGATACAGAGCGTCAGGAGAGGTGGATTAGCCTAGCAGAGGCATTTAGGATGGATTGAAGGGGGAGAGGTGGGAGAGAGGAAGGCCAGTTAGTAGGTTGTTACAGTAGTCAAGCCAGGAAATTACTAGGGAATGGATTAGCTGTTTAGTAGTTTCAGCACTCAGAAAAGGATGAATTTTGGAGATATTGCGTAGGTGGTTGCGACAGGATGAAGAGAGCGATTGGATGTGGAGTATGAAGGACAGATTGGAGTCGAGTGTAACTCCTAGGCAGCGGACTTTGGAGTAGAACGTAGAAGTAGTTGGGGGGATTAGAAGAAGCTCAGTCTTGGACATGTTGATTTTTAGGTGGTGAGAGGCCATCCAGGAAGAAATGCCAGATAAGCAGTCGCTGATGTTGGAAAGGACAGAAGGAGAGAGTGCAGGGGTGGATAGGTAGATCTGAGTATCATCAGCATAGAGGTGATAGTTGAAGTCATAGCTACTGATAAGTTTACACAGTGAGGAAGTATACATAGAGAATAGTAGAGGGCCTAGAACAGAGCCTTGAGGTACTCCAACAGACAGAGGCAATGGAGAGGATGAGTCGCCAGCAAATGAGACAGAAAAGGACTTATTAGAGAGATAAGAGTGGATCCAGGAGAGGGCAATGTCACAGAGCCCAAGAGAGCTAAGAGTCCGTAAAAGGAGGGGAGGATCAACAGTGTCAAAGGCCGCAGACAGGTAAAGTAAGATAAGTATAGAAAAGTGGCCATTTTCTTTAGCAGAAAGAAGATCATTAGTAACCTTGGTGAGGGCAGTCTCAGTTGAGTGGACGGAAGCCAGATTGCAGGGGGTCAAGCAATGGGTTGGAGGATAGGAAGTGTGTTAGGCGATCGAAAACTAGTTTTTCCAGGACTTTAGAAGCTAGCGGAAGTAGTGATATGGGGCGGTAGTTTGCAGGAGAATTGGGGTTGAGGGAGGGTGTTTTGAGGATGGGGGTGACCTTTGCATGTTTGAAGGATGATGGAAATGAACCACTAGTAAGGGATCGATTGAATATATGAGTAAGAGCTGGGGTGAGGGTAGAGGACAGAGAATGTATTAGATGTGAAGGGATAGGGTCAAGGGGACAAGTAGTGAGGTGTGAGGAAGATATTAGGGAACTCACTTCATTCTCAGTGGTTGGGGGGAAGGTACTGAGAGTGTTTGAGGGGGTGTCCGGGGGCGGAGATGAAAGGTTGCAGTCTTGTGGTGGGATGTTACTTCTGATGGTAAGTGTTTTGTTGAAAAAGTAGTCTGCCAAGTCTTGAGCACTAAAGTCAGATCTGGGGGGTGGTGCAGGTGGATAGAGGAGAGTGTTGAAAGTGGAGAAGAGACATTTAGGGTTTGAGGAGCGAGAAGATATGAGAGAAGAGAAGTAGTTTTGCTTGGCTAAGTGAAGGGCAGAGGAGTAAGAATAAAGAATGAACTTATAGTGTAGGAAATTGGGTTCAGAGCGGGATTTCCTCCAGGCACGTTCAGCAGCACAGGAGCATTTTTGTAGATAGCGTGTTTGCTGAGAGTGCCAGTGCTGGAGCTGACGACGTGGGGTTTTGCGTATTTGTGGAGGAGCAAGGGTGTTGAGTGCAGAGGAGAGAGTATTGTTATAGTGGCTTGTAGCAAGGTCAGGGCAGGACACCGTGGAAGTGTGGGCAAGGCGTTTTTGAATATGGTTTGAAAGTTGGAGAGGATCCACAGTGTGCAGATTTCTACAGGTGCGGAGGCAGGGGGTAGAAATAGGTTTAGCCTGTACATTGAGATTATAGGTGAGCAGATGGTGGTCTGAGATGGGAAATGGGTGACAGGTGACATCAGAAGGGGAGCAGAGGTAGGAGAATACCAGATCAATAGAGTGTCCATCACGGTGAGTAGGGAATAGGGTGGATTGTGAAAGACTAAAGGAGTTTGTGAGTGAGAGAAGTTTAGAGGCAGCAGGGGTAGATGGGTTATCAATGAAGATGTTGAAGTCCCCTAGGATTAGAGCAGGTGTATTTGTAGAGAGAAAGTGAGAAAACCAAGCAGCAAAGTTGTCGAGGAATTGGGAGGTTGGTCCAGGGGGGAAATAGATAACTGCCACCTTGAGGGAGAGGGGGGAGAAAATGCGGATGCAATGGACTTCAAAGGAGGAAAAGGAGAGAGATGGATGAGGATGGAGGTGCTGATAGGAGCAGGAGGGGGACAGTAAGAGTCCAACACCGCCACCATGTCTCTCACCTGGCCTAGGTGTGTGGCTAAAGTGGAGACCGCCGTGCGTTAGAGCAGCAATGGAAGCATTGTCAGAGGAAGAAAGCCAGGTTTCAGTAATTGCTAGAAGATTGAAAGCGTTAGAAACAAACAGGTCGTGAACAGTTGTAAGTTTGTTACAGACAGAGCGTGCATTCCAGGGGGGCAAAAGAAAAGAGAGGGGATAAGAGCTGTGGGTTAATGGAGATGAGATACTATCTCCATATTCATAAAAAAGCCGGCAAAAAGACGCTCACCAAGTACGGGGCGATGAGCATCGGACTGTTGTTAACTAACAGTCATCAATCACGTATCTATTCGGCTTTTTACCAACTCTATTTATACCCTGTCACTAAACACTGCCACTATACTAAAATGTTTAACCCCTATCCCGCCGCTCCTGGACCCCGCCACCACCTAAATTAAGTTATTAACTCCTATCCCGCCACTCCCAGACCCCCGCCGCCACCTAAATAAAGTTCTTAACCCCTATCCTGCCGCTCCTGGACCCCACCGCTACCTAAATAAAGTTATTTTCCCCTATCCTGTCGCTCCCCGACACTGCTGCCACTAAATAACCTTATTAACCCCTAAACCGCCAGCCTCCCACATTGCCATAAACTAAATTAAGCTATTAACCCCTAAACCTAACAACCCGCTAACTTTAAATTAAAATTACAACATCCCTATCTTAAAATAAATGTAAACTTACCTGTAGAATTAAAATAAACTAATTTTAATCTATTAATTAACCTATCCTAACTATTATACTACAGTTAAATTAAACTACCAATTAAATTAACTAAATTACATATTAAAAAACCCTAACCCTACTCAAATTATTTAAATCTACTACATTATTACAAATTACTAAATTACCAAAAAAATAAACGCTAAGTTACAAAAAATAAAAAACACTAAATTACAAAACCAAACAAACCACATTATCAAAAATAAAAAAAGAATTACACTAATAGCCCTATCAAAATAAAAAAGTAAAAAAAAACAATAAAACCCACCACCCAAACAACAAAGCCCCCAAATAAAAACCCTATCTAAAATAACCTAAGCTCCCCATTGTCCTAAAAAAGGGCATTTGTATGGGCATTGCCCTTAAAAGGGCATTTAGCTCTTTTACCTGCACAGACCCTAATCTAAAAAAAAAAAACCCACCCAAAAAAAACTTAAATATACCTAACACTAACCCCTGACGATCCACTTACAGTTCTTGAAGTCCAGATTAAAGGATCCATCCAGCCGGAGAAGTCATCATCCAGTTGGCAAGAAGTATTCATCCAGGCGACCTCTTCTTTCTTCATTCAGGTGGCGAAGTCTTCATCCAGATGGCATCTTCTATCTTCATCCATCCCGCGTTGATCGGGTCCATCCTGAAGACATCCGGCGCAGAGCTCATCTTCAATGCGGTTGCCGTCGTAAACTGGAAATTGAATGCAAGTGATGTCATCCAAGATGGCGTCCCTTGCATTCCTATTGGCTGAAATATTTCAATCAGCCAATAGGATTAGAGCTGCTAAAATCCTATTGGCTGTTCCAATCAGCCAATAGGATTTGAGCAGCTCTCATCCTATTGGCTGTTCCAATCAGCCAATAGGATTGAGCTCTTATCCTTAATCAGATTCCAAGACTCAAGGCATTTGGCAAGCAGTTCCCAGCATTGTTACATCAAAATCAACCCCTCTTGACATCTTGTAATCCCCTAATTAATCCTTTGCATGATGATTTGTGCTGTGATAATGCAGAACAAGTTTCCATTATAAACAACAATATTAAAAACTCTCAATTTGTACTGTCAACTTCTGGTGAACAACATTTTGATGACATAAACTATCAATCAAAATATACACCTAGATTACGAGTTTTGCGATAGAGGCTGTGTGGTGCATAACGAGCAGTTTATGCTCACCGCTCACTTGCAGAGAGCGCTGGTATTACGGGTTTTTAGAAACCCAGCGTTAACCGCAAAAAAGTGAGCAAAGAGCAAAAGTTAGCTCCACATCTCACCTCAATACCAGCGCTGCTTACGGTAGCGGTGAGCAGGTAAAACATGCTTGTGCACGATTTCCCCATAGGAATCAATAGGGGAGAGCCGGCTGAAAAAAAAAAAACTAACACCTGCAAAAAAGCAGCGTAAAGCTCCTAACGCAGCCCCATTGATTCCTATGGGGAAATACTTTTTATGTCTACACCTAACACCCTAACATTAACCCTGAGTCTAAACACCCCTAATCTTACACTTATTAACCCCTAATCTGCTGCCACCAACATTGTCGCAACCTACTTTATATTATGAACCCCTAATCTGCTGCCTCCAACATCGTTGAACCCTACATTATATTTATTAACCCCTAATCTGCCACCCCCAACGTCGCCACCACTATAATAAAGTTATTAACCCCTAAATCTAAGTCTAACCCTAACCCCCCCTAACTTTAATTTAATTTAAATAAATCTAAATAAAATTAATACAATTCACTAAAATTATTCCTATTTAAAACTAAATACTTACCTATAAAATAAACCCTAAGCTAGCTACAATATAACTAATAGTTACATTGTAGCTAGCTTAGGGTTTATATTTATTTTACAGGCAACATTGTATTTATTTTAACTAGGTACAATAGTTATTAAATAGTTATTAACTATTTAATAACTTCTAAGTGCAGATTATAAAATATTCCACTTTATTAATACAAAATTCAGCAAGATGTACACTTACAAACTTCACCCTCAAACATATGAGGTATGTAACAGCACACTAGTATAGATGTCCACAGAATAGCAGAAAACCACACTTAATATTTTGTAAAAGTTCCAATAATCCCTAATCACGCTGTGCGGTTACACAGTACACTTAGCCACTACAAAATGACAGGGTGTTTTTCCGATAGTGAATGCTATAAACATATAGTGACTTCCCCCAATGACACTGTATGCAAAGTCCAGGGCCGCAGTCGCTAAGGGACTATAATGTTGCAAAGAAGCAAGGAGGAGGTAATACTGGGGCAGCGGTAGTACTGTGCTTATGCCGGCTTCAGATCCACCGCTGCACACAGCTCACATATGTCCTCCGTATATAAAATGGGCGTGGCCTTACGCGTTTTGCTGGGCTCCTCCCAGCTTTGTCAGAGGCGATGCCCATCCTCTATTCCAACGTCTCTTTATAGGGGAACCGAATTCCAATGCTGTGGAAGGTAACCAACGGTATCCTCCTTAAAGAGATCTAACAGGTTTAAAAGTACAATATCAGCACTTTAAAATATGGTGCATGTCACAGAATGAGTATATTAAAAAATTGTACAATCAAGTTGTAATTTAAAAAACACAAACCACTAAAAAATGCACCCGGTATTATACTTAATACTCTGGAGGCAAGTGAACAAACACATTCAAAAAATGTTTAAATACACATATATATATACATAGGAAAAAAACTCTCAAGTTAAAAACATTTAAAACAGATATGGCCCAACCTTCAAAGCGTTCATTAAGAATAGTGTGTATAAAATCTTATACATTTCTTATACTCGACATATTACATGAACTAGAAAATGAAGCAAAAGTGATACCTATGAATCATAGCTCCATAAAAAATAGATCCTCTTTGTATCCTACACAATCTAAGGGTAATTGTATACCGGTTTTTGAATCTCTAATGGAAAAAGAAATTAGAGACATTTGTACAAAATACAAACAAAGAAAATATAGGAAGGGGAATTTATCCAAAGTCGAGCAGCTAGCTCTTAAAGGGACAGTCTACCATATAATTGTTATTGTTTTAAAAGATAGATAATCCCTTTAATACCCATTCTCCAGTTTTGCATAACTAACACAGTTATATTAATATACTTTTTACCTCTGTGATTACCTTTTATCTAGGAACCTTCTTCCAGCCCACTAATCACATGACTGTGACTGTTTATTATCCATTGTTTTAAATTTAGCATTGTTTTGTGCTAAATATTAAATAACCCCCTGTGCCTAAACACAGTGTTATCTATATGGCCCACGTGTACTTTCTGTCTCTTTGTGTTAAAAAGAGATTTAAAAAACATGTGATAAGAGGCAGCCCTCAAAGGCTTAGAAATCAGCATATGAGCCTACCTATGTTTAGTTTAAACTAAGAATACCAAGAGAAAAAAGCAATTTTTATGATAAAAGTAAATTGGAAAGTTGATTAAAATTAAATTTTAAAATCCTATCTGAATAATGAAAGTTTAATTTATACTAGACTGTCCCTTTAAAAAACTTAGTGAAGACCCAGATATAACCATCCGTAATGCGGATAAAGGTGGAGGTATCGTGATACAGAGTAGACAGGAATATATTAAGGAAGCTCATCGCCTGTTAGCAGATAAGGAGACCTATTGTACCCTAGGCAAATATCCCACAAAGGAGTTTTTGAATGAATATGAAAATCTCATTAGGGATGGTAAAAAGAAAGGAGTGTTAACAAAAACGGAATTTGACTACTTGGTGGTGGAGAACCCTGTCCTTCCGATATTTTATCATCTACCCAAAACTCATAAGGGGCTAATTAACCCTCCAGGTAGACCAATGTATCGGGGATAGGGGGACTCACCACCAAGTTATCGGAGTGTGTAGACCTAATGTTGAAACCAATGGTAGCATGTTTGAGATCTTGTGTGAGGGATACATCACACCTTTTGGACTTGATTGAGGGAATGGAGTGGAAAGAGAATTATGTTTGGGCCACCATGGATGTGTGTGCATTATATAGGTATATTCCCCACTCATTATGTATAACAGCAGTTAAGTATTTTTTGGAAAAAAAGTGGATATATTAATGAAACCCAAAGTAATTTCTTAGCGTTAGCAATGGAATTCATCCTAACTAGGAATTATTTTTTGTTTGAAAACAGGTACCTCCTACAAACAAGGGGATCCACAATGGGGACAAAATTTGCCCCCAATTTTGCGAACCTCTACATAGGGTGGTGGAAGGACATGTTCATATATAATGGTCAGAATCCATACAAAAACCACATTATCATATCAGATGGCATCGATATATAGATGACATACTAATAGTGTGGCAAGGCACAGTAGGAGAATTGGAAATATTTGTGGAATATGCAAATAGAAATATAATGAATTTAAAATTCACTATGGAATGTAGTAAGGAAAGGGTCACGTTTTTGGACCTTGAGTTGATACAGGAAGGAGAAAATATATACACTAGCCTATATAGGAAACCTACTGACACAATGGATATTTACATGTGCAGAGTGGGCATCATGAGAAATGGAAGAAAAATATCCCTTTGGGTCAGTTTCAGAGGGCCAGGCAGAATTGCACAAAAGAGGAGGATTTTTTAAAAGAAGCTGAAATAATTAAGAATAGGTTTCTAGCAAAAGGGTATTCTGGGGCTGTACTGGCGGATATTCAAGGAAGAGTAGAGAATATGGATAGAAACACTCTGATTAAAGGAAAAGGTGTAGAGAAAAATAATAATCAAGATAAAAGAGTAAGGGATAATGGAGAAGAAGGGATCAAGAAAAGGAAAGTACAATTGATGACTAGGTTCAATAGAGCTTCCAGAGATATAGAAAAAGCAATGAGGAAACATTGGCCTATCCTAATGCAGGACCCATTGTTAAGAGAATCAATCAATCACAGGTAGTTTTCAAGAGGACTATGAATCTGAAGAATAAGGTTAGCCCAAGTATGTTGAGATCCCTGAGTTCGGACACTTGGTTAAAGAAACATACATATGGCTTTTTCAAATGTGGAAGAAAAAGCTGCAAATGCTGCACCCATATAGACCCACAAAACAAATCTTTTGGAATTTCCAGGGGAAATAGCAATTTCAAAATTAAGGATCTGATGACATGCAAGACCTGTTTTGTTGTCTATCTTCTAAGGTGTTCGTGTGACAAGATCTATGTGGGAAGTACGAAACGCCCAATAAAAACAAGATTTGGTGAACACGTTAGAAACATAGAGAATGGGTTGGATAGTCATGGGGTCTCGGCCCATTATCTGGAATATCATAATAAGGATAGTACAGGGCTCACTGTCATTGCCATAGAACATGCAAAGAACAAAGTAAAAGGAGGGGATCGCCTCCTGGAGCTAAGGAAGCATGAGACTTACTGGATCCATAAACTGGGGGCTATGGGTCCAGTTGGTCTCAATCGAGACATAGATTTAGCTGCTTTCTTAGACACATAATTGGGTAGCTGTGTAGCTAGAGAAGATACTTTTAAAGATCACAAAATAGTGATTCACTTTAGGTAAAGAGGATCTATGCTAGCAGCGCATAAGTAGGCAACAACACATATATCATACATAAACAACAAGTGTGGGAATTTAAAGAAATGTATGTAAAATTTTATATACATTATTCTTAATGAACGCTTTGAAGGTTGGGCCATATCTATTTTAAATGTTTTTAACTTGAGAGTTTTTTTTCTATGTATATATATATGTGTATTTAAACATATTTTTTTAATGTGTTTGTTCACTTGCCTCCAGAGTATTAAGTATAATACCGGGTGCATTTTTTAGTTGTTTGTGTTTTTTAAATTACAACTTGATTGTACAATTTTTTAATATACTCATTCTGTGACATGCACCATATTTTAAAGTGCTGATATGGTCTATTGTACTTTTAAACCTGTATATAGTATAGATTGTATATAGACATATCTCTTTAAGGAGGGTACTGTTGGTTACCTTCCACAGCATTGGAATACGGTTCCCCTATAAAGAGACTTCGGAATAGAGGATGGGCATCGCCTCTGACAAAGCTGGGAGGAGCCCAGCGAAATGCGTAAGGCCACGCCCATTTTGTATACGAAGGACATAGGTGAGCTGTGTGCAGCGGTGGATCTGAAGCCGGCATAAACACAGTACTACCGCTGCCCCAGTATTACCTCCTCTTTGCTTGTTTGTAACATTATAGTCCCTTAGCGACTACGGCCCTGGACTTTGCATACAGTGTCATTGGGGGAAGTCGCTATATGTTTATAGCATTCACTATCGGAAAAACACCCTGTCATTTTGTAGTGGGCTAAGTGTACTGTGTAACCGCACAGCGTGATAAGGGATTATTGGAACTTTTACAAAGTTTCAAGTGTGGTTTTCTGCTATTCTGTGGACATCTATATGAGTGTGCTGTTACATACCTCATATGTTTGAGGGTGAAGTTTGTAAGTGTACATCTTGCTGAATTTTTTATTAATAAAGTGGAATATTTTATAATCTGCACTTAGATTGGTTTGTGTCCCCCTGGCTGCGCTCCACCCCCTTTTCTGTATCTACAGATTTCTTCTTGCAACCTTTTTTCACAGAGATCACAACAGTGATTGGAAGGGAGCTGCACAGCGGACACACAGGACACAAATCCTTCAAGAGAAAGATACAAGTATCTGTTTCTTCTTACACAATATGTTTTAGAGACTGTGTATCCTATTGTGTTTTTTGCATTTTTTCTTTTGAATGGACTTTTAGCACATTGTATATACTCTTACTACCTGCTTTTTATTGTGATTGCAGGGTGGATTATTTGCTTATGCATATTTATTTCATAATCATATCTACAGTTTTGTGGCGCTACCTGACTACTGTGTAATTACAATAGTATTTATAGCTATTTAATAACTTCCTAGTTAAAATAAAGACAAATGTACCTGTAAAATAAAACCTAAACTAAGTTACAATTACACCTAACACTACACTATAATTAAATAAATTACCTAAACTAAATACAATTAATTACAATTTAAAAAAAAATATCTAAAGTATGAACCCCCCCCCCACTAAATTACAGAAAATAATAAAATAATTACAAGAATTTTAAACTAATTACACCTACTCTAATCCCTCTAACAAAATAAACCCCCCCCCCAAAATAAAAAAGCCCTACCCTACACTAAATTACAAATAGCCGATGGGGATATCCGGGCGGTGGCCATCTTACAGGTCGCACTAAGCTTCAGCTTCTCAAGCTTTCTCCATTGTTACCCTGTTTACCATCGCATTTTTCCTACTACCCTGCCTAAAATAGTGGGGAGGCTTGTCTGAAGAGGTCAGCATTCAGGATATAGGGTTTTGGATGACGACTGTGCCTTACAGCCCTCAGTACCGGACTTTTCATTTGAGGCCTTCCCCTACAATAGAAGCCTCAGCCTGTCCCCACAACTAGCTGGGCCTTGAGTGCGCAGTTTTACCTTTGTCAAGCAGTGCCATATGGGCGCTGAATAATACTCAACCTACACAAAGTCTGATGCAGAGATTTAAAATGGGATCTACAACCTTCTTAAAAGAACTAACCCGCTTGCTTGATGACCACCGAGAAGCATTTGGGGACAAAATACAAATGGCGTCTAACCCTGCTGGCAAAGGTGCTCCAGAAAGGTCCCTTCATCCAGAGCCTATTTCTCTAAAGGATGAAAGACTTCAACCCCCACATCCTCGCAGCCTCCTACCTACTACAGGTCAACTCCAGAGAGAACGGGTCCGGTTGATGCAGCTATAGCCCCAGGTGCAGGGGACAACGGAGCTCAGCATCGGCACCGTCCAGACACAGGAGAAAACCTCTTGGCAACTAGAGAGCCCAACGGCTCCCCTCCTGATGTGGAAAGATTTACTAAAAATCCAACACTTACAGAGATTACCACTAGCATCTCGGCTAAACAAAAGAGGATCGCAAGGCTTCCAACACTTACCTGGCTTGGCTCTGAGGCTAGCTCGTCTAGACCCGATATAGCTGCGAACAAGGTTTTCTACAATTTGGTTTCCCTGCAGCTCCCTCTCACCGCCGCACGCATGCTGAATATGTTCCGGGTCTCAGGTGATGCTCCCCCACTTTCCCTGCTACCTCACCTTGAGCGAGACACCTTTGTAACACCTCAGCAGCTGAGAAATCACAAGCAGTCTCCCTATTCTATGTATACGGTACAAGCCAGCGTGATGCCAACTGACAGACACGGAGTGGGGTAACTATAAAGAATGATCCGGGACTGCAGCCTCCTAACCCATGCATAAGTGATGTTTGTTGGTAGACCCACTCCTGAGTCCTTTATAAGCTAGAGGGACAGTTACTGTTCATGGGAGGTCTCGGTTCATGGAACTCATCTCCTGTTTGGAGACTTCTCACACCATTAACGGAGTGTTTTTTTTTTTCCAAAGACATTGAGCCAGTGATATACCTAAAGTTTAGAATGTGTTTGTGTTCTCTTGTTAGGACTGCCAACATACTGTCTTGTGAGTTAGGGGGAGCGGTGGTGATAAGGGACGCCTATGTCGCCACATATGTGCTACCTCGTGGTAGTTTGCCCTGCTAGAAAGGGGGTGTGGGATGATCTGGCATAGACTTTATTAAAGAGGATGAGAATATGCCCGCATGGGATGTTTTCACACAGAACTGGCATCCGTAACGCTAATAACATCCTCTCTGTCATGCTGTAGTGTCCAACTACTACCCTGCAGATAGTAGCTTCCTGGTCAGACCGGTGGACAATAACCTCGCCCCAAAATACAGTAGCCTATACTCTTCGAATCCTTTCATGAGAATTGCAGAGGAAGGACATGTAGGTGAGGGGAAGCTGTGTCGGCTTTCACCTCACCGCTTACAAGACTGTTGTTTGATACACTGTTCACTGTTTTTCTTTTCTTTTTCTTTATTATGTGTATGCGATATTTGTCACCAGATGTAATTTCCCTCTTTAGCACTAAGTGTATGACGCATAGCGGGAAAAAAGCTGTTTTCCCCCTCTCTCTTAGCGCAACTTGGTTTGTACTAGATATAGTCATGGGGTGCATAACTACCAATAATACCTTCACTAATCCCCAAGAAAAACAGTATCACATTGTGTGTAGTACTTATGTGTTATGGTTAAACTTTCCCATCCCCATTAAACTGTTAGGTATATAGTAGTGGATCATGACACGTCTTAAACAAAGCTTTCCTAGTATATTACACTCAGATATAGCGCTAATGAAACCCTGCTAGCCTAGTATCTGTCACTAAGAACACCCCTCAGCTGCTATCTTACATCTTGTTTAACCGTTGGGATTTGAATCTTCTGTTAAAGGGTTCTGGTTGTAACTACCTATACTTTTTGCTTCACAAAGATAGCATGGATGGTAATAAGTATATCATAGGCTGGGACCTGACCAGCTAGGGATCGCATCCAAATCACCCTTTAAGATTACTTATGCATTTTAACCACTGCACCCTTATGTCCTTATGTACCTCTTATCTGCCTGAGTGTCTTAATGCTACTTCAGATCAATTTTTGCTGTCGGTATTAGGCCTACCTTTGGGCATGTTTTCTTATCTGTATTGTCCCCAGTACTGTTCATGTAAATAATTTTATAACCTTTATGCAAGTTTGGTCGGACGGGCCCTATATCCTACATGATTATTTTGTGGCACTTGGGGGTTTAAATGTTATAATCTACCCACTCTTTCACTAAAGCGGGTTTCCTAAACTTAAAAAAAAAAAAAATTACAAATAGCCCTTAAAAGGGCCTTTTGCGGGGCATTGTCCCAAAGTAATCAGCTCTTTTACCTGTAAAAAAATTTTTTACAAATACCCCCCAACATTAAAACCCACCACCCACACAACCAACCCTACTTTAAAACCCACCCAATCCCCCCTTAAAAAAAACCTAACACTAACCCCTTGCATATCACCCTACCGTGAAACGTCTTCACCCAACCGGGCAGAAGTGGTCCTCCAGATGGGCAGAAGTCTTCATCCAAGCCGGGCAGAAGAGGTTCTCCAGACGGGCAGAAGTCTTCATCCAGACGGCATCTTCTATCTTCATCCATCCGGCGTGGAGCGGGTCCATCTTCAAGATATCCGACGTGGAGCATCCTCTTCTTTCTTTGTCTGATGACTGAATGAAGGTTCCTTTAAATAATGTCATCCAAGATGGCATCCCTTCAATTCCAATTGGCTGATAGAATTCTATCAGCCAATCGGAATTAAGGTAGAAAAAATCCTATTGGCTAATGCAATCAGCCAATAGGATTGAGCTCGCATTCTATTGGCTGATTGGAACAGGTTTAGGGTTAGACTTAGATTTAGGGGTTAATACGTTTAATATAGGGGCGGCGACGTTGGGGTCGGCAGATTAGGGGTTAATAAATGTAGGTAGGTGTCGGCGATGTTAGGGCCGGCAAATTAGGGGTTAATAATATTTAACTAGTGTTTGCGATGCGGGAGTGCGGCGGTTTAGGGGTTAATATATTTATTATAATGGCGGCGATGTCCAGTTCGGCAGATTAGGGGTTAAAAAATTTATTTTAGTATTTGCAATGTGGGGGGGCCTCGGTTTAGGGGTTAATAGGTAGTTTATGGGTGTTAGTGTACTATTTAGCAATTTAGTTGAGAGTTTTATGCTACGACATTGTAGTGTAAAACTCTTAACTACTGACTTTAAAATGTGGTATCAGGCTTGACAGGAGAGGGTATACCGCTCACTTTTGGTCAGACTCGTAATACCGGCGCTATGCAAGTCCCATTGAAAATATAGGATACGCAATTGATGTAAGTGGATTTGCGGTATTTCCGAGTCTGGCCAAAGAGAGGTGAGCCTGTCATTTCAAGACTCGTAATACCAGCGGGAGTTAAAAAGCAGAGTTGGGACCTCTCAACGCTGCTTTTTAACCCTAATGCACAACTCATAATCTAGCAGATAGTTTGCTAAAATAATTCTTAGTATTGGCTTTTTCCTATCCAATAAACCAGTGTGTGGATCCCATTGTTTAATGTTGTTAAAAATGTACTGTAAGACGTTTACACTATTTTTTTCCCCACTTTTAAAAAGTTTTCTGGTTGAACAGCTAATGTTTTTTAGACAAGGATATTTCTATTTCATAAGCAGTTTCAAAATGCCTTCAGGAATAATATGTGCAATCATTCTTTATCGGAGAGACTCTGTTTACCAAATGGAGCCATCTGTACAATGATTCAGATTCAAAATCTTCCTACAGTTCATTTTTATGAGATACCATTGAGAGTGTGCCGACAGTGCAGATATTCTCATTTATCTATTACTGGTTAGGGACCAGGGAATTGGTTATTCATCTGGTAAACCATCACAGAGCTATGGGAAAATAAAAACAGAAGGCCTCATTATTACTGAGCGCATTAGATGGTTTTATGTGATTAGACTAATAAAAATAGCATGAGAGCGTGAGGATACAAATACATATTGACAGCTTGTGTTGTACATATACAAGGTAAATAAAGTTTATGAAACATGAAAAGAATCAGATTTGATATATGAAGAAGCCACAACACAGAGTGAGATTTGTAACTTTCAGTACATAGTCACTTCTGTTATTGAGACCAACAAAAATTAAATTAACCCTTGCAAACAAAACGTTTTCCACATTTATTGCAGGTATATACATATTTTATTTGAATTATAGATGCTTCTACCACTGTTGGAAGATGACCACTGTTTTATGTATCAGAGGTAATCACTTTTTATTACTTCTTCAAGACAGTAATATTATCTTGTGAAATTGTTGCTGTTCAAGCTATTTTCTCTTGCAGAATAGAAAACAATGTAAATTTGTACAGATGTTACATAGTCTTAGGTTTCTCTCAGTTGGCAGAATCACAGCCAGTATTACTTTAGATAATATGACTAGGGAAATAAAAGTATAAACAAATACACAAATACATAAATAAAAACTGGTATTGTCTGTGGGAAAATGGTGTGCAATTATTATTTAATGCACATTTAAATACATACAAGGGAAAATTACATCTAAGAAAACACCATATTTTATATTCCATAGCTTGTCTCTAATCCTTTAAATACTATTTTATTATTTATTTTAAAAAAGCTAACCATAAATATTTATAAGCATTACACTGTATCCAGTGATTCTCATGGTAAATATGCTAATTTATTGGGTGAGTTACAGTAATGGATTTCAGTTCTGGAATATATGTTTGGCTACAGAACATTCAAAAGGGTAAATAAATAAATTAACCCCCCACACACACACACACACAAAATAGACAGATACCAAGACAGAAAGACTGAGAGATAGATTGCTAGATAGATAGATGATAGATATATAGGCCTCTATTTATCAAAGTCTGGCAGATCTGATCCGGCAGTGCGGATCAGGTCCGCCAGACCTTGCTGAATAAGGAGAGCAATACACTCTCCGTATTCAGCATTGCACCAGCAGCTCACAAGAGCTGCTGGTGCAAAGCCGCCCCCTGCAGAATCGCGGCCGCCAGCAGGGGGGTGTCAATCAACCCGATCGTATTAGATCGGGTTGAATTGTGGCGATGTCAGTCCGCCTGCTCAGAGCAGGTGGACAGGTTATGGAGCAGCCGTCTTTAGACCGCTGCTTCATAACTGGTGTTTCTGGCGAGTCTGAAGACTCACCAGAAACACGAGCCATCAAGCTCCTTTTGAAGCTTGATAGATAGGCCCCATAGAGAATAGACAATAGATAGATAATAGATAGATAAATATATACAGCAACAACACTAGCACTCGCTGGATTTAATGCACAACTAAATTTATTGGGTAACATTAGAGAAACAAAATGTGCCAAACAATCGGCTAGATTACGAGTTTTGCGTAAAGATGAAAAAGCAGCGTTAACAGGTCCTAACGCTGCTTTTTCACTACCGCTGCTATTACGAGTCTTGCAGGTTTAGGGGCACCGCAAACTTCTTTGGCCTTACAGCAAACCGACTTATGTAAAGTTTGTAAAATCTTTTTTGTATGGGACTTCCATAGCGCTGATATTACAAGTTTGTCCTGGGAGGCCAGAAAGTGAGCGTTACACCCTCTACCTCCAAGATTCCTAATGCATTCTAAAGTCAGTAGTATGAGTTTTACACTACAACGCTGTAGCATAAAACTCATAACTAAAGTGCTAAAAAGTACACTAACACCTATAAACTACCTATTAACCCCTAAACCGAGGCCCTCCCACATCGCAAACACTATAATAAAAAGTTTAACTCCTAATCTGCCACTCCGGACATCGGCGACACTGGAATAAACATATTAACCCATAAACCGCCGCACTCCCGCCTCGCAAACACTAGTTATATATTATTAACCCCTAATCTTCCGCCCCTAACATTGCCGCCACCTACATTATAGTTATTAACCCCTAATCTGCTGCTCCAAACATCGCCACCACCTACATTATATTTATTAACCCCTAATTTGCTTCCCCCAACATCGTCGCCACCTACATTATATTTATTAACCCCTAATCTGCCGCCCCCAATGTCGCAGCAAACTACCTACACTTATTAATCCCTAATCTGCCGCCCCCAACGTCGCAGCCACTATTCTAAATTTATTAACATCTAAACCTAAGTCTAACCCTAACACCTCCTAACTTAAATATAATTAAAATAAATCTAAATAAAACCTACAATTATTATCTAAATTATTCCTAATTAAAACTAAATACTTACCTATAAAATAAACCCTAAGCTAGCTACAATATAACTAATAGTTACATTGTATCTAGCTTAGGGTGTATTTTTATTTTACAGGCAAGTTTGTATTTATTTTAACTAGGTAGAATAGTTATTAAATAGTTATTAACTATTTAATAACTACCTAGCTAAAATAAAGACAAATTTACCTGTAAAATAAAACCAAACCTAAGTTACACTAACACCTAACACTACACTACAATTAAATAAATTAAATTAGCTAAATCACAAAAACAAACAAACACTAAATTACAGAAAATAAAAACAAATTACAAGATATTTAAACTAATTACACCTAATCTAATAGCCCTATCAAAAAAAACCAAAATAAAAAAATACCCTAGCCTAAACTAAACTATCAATAGCCCTTAAATGGACATTGCCCCAAATAAATCAGCTTTTTTACCTGAAAAAAAAATACAAACAACCCCTCCAACAGTAAAACCCACTTACTACACAACCAACCCCCAAATAAAAGCCTAGCTAAAAAAACATAAGCTACCCATTGCCCTGAAAAGGGCATTTGGATGGGCATTGCTCTTAAAAGGGCATTTATCTCTATTGCAGGCCCAAAGCCCTAACCTAAAAAATAAACCCACCCAATACACCCTTGTAAAAAATCCTAAAATTAACCCCAAAGATTCACTTACCGGGAGAAGTCTCCATCCAAGCGGCAAGGTGTCCTCAATGAGGCCGGCAGAAGTGGTCCTTCAGACGGGCAGAAGAGGTCCTCCAGATGGGCAGAAGTCTTCATCCAGACAGCATCTTCTATCTTCATCCTTCCAGCGCAGAGCGGGTCCATCTTCAAGACATCCGACATGGAGCATCCTCTTCATCCGACGGACTAACGACGAATGACGGTACCTTTAAATGACGTCATCCAAGATGGCGTCCCATAGATTCCGATTGGCTGATAGAATATTTAATTGTAGTGCAGTGATAGGTGTTAGTATAACTTAGGTTAGGTTTTATTTTACAGGTAAACTTGTATTTATTTTAGCTAGGTAGTTATTAAATAGTTAATAACTATTTAATAATTATTCTACCTAGTTGAAATAAATGCAAACTTGCCTGTAAAATAAAAATAAATCCTAAAATAAATACAATGTAACTATTAGTTATATTGTTGCTAGTTTAGGGTTTATTTTATAGGTAAGTATTTAGTTTTAAATAGGAATTATTTTGGTAATAATAGTAATTTTTCTTTAGATTTATTTAAATTATATTTAAGTTAGGGGGTGTTAGGGTTAGACTTAGGTTTAGGCGGCGTTAAGGGCGGTAGATTTGGGGTTAATAAGCGTAGGTAGGTTGCGGCGACATTGGGGGAGGCAGATTAGGAGTTAATAAATATAATGTAGGTGTCAGCGATGTTGGGGGCAGCAGATTAAGGGTTAATAAATCTAATGTAGGTGGCGGCGATTTCCGGAGCGGCAGTTTAGGGGTTTATAAGTATAATGTAGGTGGCAGCGATGTCAGGGGGCGGCAGATTAGGGGTTAATAAGTTTAAGATTAGGGGTGTTTAGACTCATGTTCATGTTGGGGTGTTAGGTGTAAACATAACTTTTATTTCCCCATAGGAATCAATGGGGCTGCGTTACTGAGATTTACGCTGCTTTTTTGCAGGTGTTAGACTTTTTCTCAGCCAGCTCTCCCCATTGATGTCTATGGGGAAATCGTGCACGAGCACGTACGACCAGCTCACTCACTTAAGCAGCGCTGGTATTGAAGTGCGGTATGGAGCACAATTTTGCTCTACGCTCACTTCTTGCCTTTTAACGCCGGGTTTGTAAAAACCCGTAATAACAGCGCTGCAGGTAAGTGAGCGGTGAGAAAAAACTGCATGGTAGCACCGCATAGCTCATAATGCAAAACTCGTAATCTGGCCGAATGTGTTTAAATTAAGTAGCTAAACTGCTTCCCCCCAAGTGTACAGCAAAATACCTAATCTTTCTAGTAGGCTTTTAAGAAACAGTATCAATCAAGATGCAAAACAGCATTTCCACATGGTGGTCTATAAGGGGGCGTGGTTACATGCTGTGTACTGTGACATATAACTGTAGGCATATGTTAGAGAATGGTCAAATTTCCAATCCCCTAAACTGGAAAACATCCTAGAACTACTAACAATGAAGATGACCGCTACTATACACAATATTCCACAGTATCATACCGATCATGTATATGTAACATATGGTATAAGGGTATTACGATATCGTTCCCAACCAATGTGTGAATTAACTCTTAAAAAGGGATATTACAATAGAACCTAATATTGCCTTTAGAAACTGCCTAATAAGTCCATGCTCTAAGATTGCTTACGGCATGTACCTACTAATATGCCTCAACATTCCACATATAGGGATTCAAAATAAAAATAAATATAAATTGATACACAAAGTAATTTCAAAACCTTATCTCACACTATGGGACATATTTTTGATTGTGCGAGCGGACATGATCCGATATAGCGTTCTGCAGCATACGCTCTCTGCATTTATCATTGCACCAGCAGTTCTTGTGAACTGCTGGTGCAATGCCTCCTCCTGAAGATTCACAGCCAATCTAGCGGCCGCTAGCAGGGGGTGTCAATCAACCCGATTATATTCAATTGGGTTGATTTCTGTCCACCACGTCAGAGCAGGCGGACAGGTTATGGAACCCTTAACACCGCTGTTTCATAACTTCTGTTTCTGGCTAGCCTGAAGGCTTGCTGGAAACACGGAGCATCAAGCTCCATATGGAGCTTGATAAATATGCCCCTATATCTACAGTGGTTTCCTCTAGGGGTTACACTGTCGTCCTAGCTGTAAATAATTTGTCACGAGCTACAACTCATAACTTGCGTAGTGTTGTATCTGGATATTTGATTTGCCTTGCACCCTGGTACAGTGTCCATGACAGTCAGCCTCCTTTGGGTTCCAGTACCACCTATATGCTGATGATACCAAATATTTATTTTATTTACTAATATCTCTCCCTCTTTACTTGACCAGATTTCCAACTATCTCTTTGCAATTTCCTCTTGGATGTCCTCACACTACTTCCAACTCAATCTGTCCAAAACTGAGCTGCTTCTTATTTCCCAATCTTCGAGACATCAGACACGTGACATTTCTCTGATGGTCAGAGACTCTATTCTCAACACCTCTCCCCAGGTCCACTGTCTTGGGATCACACTTGACTCAGAACTTACATTCAACCCACATATACAAGCACTTACCAAATCTTGCCGTGCACACCTACACAACACTTCCAAAATTTGTCCCTTCCTAACTCAAAAAAACTACAAGAATAATTATGAATTCCCTCATTTTGTCATGCATTGACTCAAAAAACTGCTGCCTGAAAGTAAATATTCTTCTTTAAAGGTGAAAACTTGTTTTTGCATCATTCTGTTTGTGCGGAACATTTTCTGACAAGGTCCACTCCATTATATACCCTCCCCCACTGCATTAAAGCTTCAAATATAAAACCTAATCATGATACTAATCCCCAAATACACTATATGTTACTTAATTTACAAAATCTCACACAAAATTAAAGCTCAGGTAATGAAAACACTCAATTTTACTCAAACCCATATAACTAACTAGGTCTAGATTACGAGTGGTGCGCTAACAGTTGTGCCCAAGCAATAAGAGGTTTATTGCAGGTGTGTTTGCGTTGGAAGTAGCGTGCGTAATACAAGTTGAAAGTAAGCACGTTTGATTAAAGGGACATAATACTCATATGCTAAATCACTTGAAACTGATGCAGTATAACTGTAAAAAACTGACAGGAAAATATCACCTGAGCATCTCTATGTAAAAAAAGAAGATATTTTACCTCACAATTTCCTCAGCTCAGCAGAGTAAGTTCTGTGTAAAAAGTTATACTCTGCTGCAGCCCAGCTGCAGGTAAAAAAAAATAAATGAAGAAATGAACAGCAGCCAATCAGCATCAGCAGTGCTGAGTTCATGAGCTCTTTTACAGTGATCTCATGAGATTTGACTTAACTCTCATGAGATTTCATTGTAAACTTCCTTACACTGAATAGGGAAATAACATGAGAGTGCACAAGGCTCATCCCTTCGGCTGTCCCAGGACAGACATACTGATTTGCTGCTTAGAAATCCTTTACAATGGGATGTGGCTACTGAGGAATTTTTGAGGTAAAATATCTTTCTTTTTTACATAGAGATGTTCAGGTGATATTTTCTAGTCAGCTTTTAACAGCTATGCTGCATCACTTTCAAGTGTTTAAACATTTGGGTATTATGGCCCTTTAAGTTCAATTGAATTTAGCATGTGTCTGGTTAGTGCAACTACAGAACTTTGGTAAACAGTTGTGCTTGTGCTGAAAAATACAGTTACACTCATAATAACACCATCTAATAAAAAATTTTTTTTAAAAAATTCATTAAAAAAATACAAAAATATAAGGTCTCAGGTGTTAGGAAAAAAAAGGCATGCAAAGGGCTTTAACATAAAGATACATACCCATACATGTGTAAATATGTATTTATATATATATATATATATATATATATATATATATATATATATATATATATATATATATATATATATATATATATATATATATATATATATGTATATATATATATATATATCTCGCTACGGAATCTGTTGGCGCTCTACAAATAACCGATAGTAATAATAATTGTAATAATAATAATAATGTGTGTGTTTATATATGTATTTATATGTGTATATATATGTATTTATGTATTTATATGTGTATTTATGTATTTGTATGTGTATATATGTATTTACAGATATATGTGTATATATGTATATACACATATAAACACATACATACATATGAACACATATATTGACGTATATAAAAGTGCATTAGAGCCATTTGCATTTAAAGGGACACTCAATCAAAATTAAACTTTCATTATTCAGATAGAGAATGCCATTTTAAGCAACTTTCCATTTTACTTCTATTAACAAAATGTGCACAGTCTTTTTATATTTAAACTTTTGAGTCACCAGCTCCTACTGAGCATGTGCAAGAATAAGTGTGTATGCATTTGTGAATGGCTGATGGCTGTCACATGGTACGTGTATGCATTTGTGATTGGCTGATGGCTGTCACATGGTACAGGGGGAGTGGAAAAATACGTAACTTTTAAAATTGTCAGAAAAAAATCTACTCATTCGAAGTTCAGACTAATCGCTATTGCATTGTCTTGTTATCTTGCATTTGCTGATTATGCAAATCTACTGTGTTGACTGGTCATTTAAGTAGCTTAAAACATGATAAATCATATTTATGCAACATCCATATTTAATTTAGTGTTTAACTGTCTTTGTTCTGAAATATGTCACATTTTTCACACAGAGATTTTTCACACAGAGGAATATGTATTATTAATTAGATATTCCTATATATATATCTGTATATATCTATACATACATATATATATATATATATATATATATATATATATATATATATATATATATATATATATATATATATAAATACAGGGAGTGCAGAATTATTAGGCAAATGAGTATTTTGACCACATCATCCTCTTTATGCATGTTGTCTTACTCCAAGCTGTATAGGCTCGAAAGCCTACTACCAATTAAGCATATTAGGTGATGTGCATCTCTGTAATGAGAAGGGGTGTGGTCTAATGACATCAACACCCTATATCAGGTGTGCATAATTATTAGGCAACTTCCTTTCCTTTGGCAAAATGGGTCAAAAGAAGGACTTGACAGGCTCAGAAAAGTCAAAAATAGTGAGATATCTTGCAGAGGGATGCAGCACTCTTAAAATTGCAAAGCTTCTGAAGCGTGATCATCGAACAATCAAGCGTTTCATTCAAAATAGTCAACAGGGTCGCAAGAAGCGTGTGGAAAAACCAAGGCGCAAAATAACTGCCCATGAACTGAAAAAAGTCAAGCGTGCAGCTGCCAAGATGCCACTTGCCACCAGTTTGGCCATATTTCAGAGCTGCAACATCACTGGAGTGCCCAAAAGCACAAGGTGTGCAATACTCAGAGACATGGCCAAGGTAAGAAAGGCTGAAAGACGACAACCACTGAACAAGACACACAAGCTGAAACGTTAAGACTGGGCCAAGAAATATTTCAAGACTGATTTTTCTAAGGTTTTATGGACTGATGAAATGAGAGTGAATCTTGATGGGCCAGATGGAGAGCCCGTGGCTGGATTGGTAAAGGGCAGAGAGCTCCAGTCCGACTCAGACGCCAGCAAGGTGGAGGTGGAGTACTGGTTTGGGCTGGTATCATCAAAGATGAGCTTGTGGGGCCTTTTCGGGTTGAGGATGGAGTCAAGCTCAACTCCCAGTCCTACTGCTAGTTTCTGGAAGACACCTTCTTCAAGCAGTGGTACAGGAAGAAGTCTGCATCCTTCAAGAAAAACATGATTTTCATGCAGGACAATGCTCCATCACACGCGTCCAAGTACTCCACAGCGTGGCTGGCAAGAAAGGGTATAAAAGAAGAAAATCTAATGACATGGCCTCCTTGTTCACCTGATCTGAACCCCATTGAGAACCTGTGGTCCATCATCAAATGTGAGATTTACAAGGAGGGAAAACAGTACACCTCTCTGAACAGTGTCTGGGAGGCTGTGGTTGCTGCTGCACGCAATGTTGATGGTGAACAGATCAAAACACTGACAGAATCCATGGATGGCAGGCTTTTGAGTGTCCTTGCAAAGAAAGGTGGCTATATTGGTCACTGATTTGTTTTTGTTTTGTTTTTGAATGTCAGAAATGTATATTTGTGAATGTTGAGATGTTATATTGGTTTCTCTGGTAAAAATAAATAATTGAAATGGGTATATATTTGTTTTTTGTTAAGTTGCCTAATAATTATGCACAGTAATAGTCACCTGCACACACAGATATCCCCCTAAAATAGCTAAAACTAAAAACAAACTAAAAACTACTTCCAAAAATATTCAGCTTCAGCTTCAGTTTTTTGGGTTCATTGAGAACATGGTTGTTGTTCAATAATAAAATTAATCCTCAAAAATACAACTTGCCTAATAATTCTGCACTCCCTGTATATATATATATATATATATATATATATATATATATATATATATATATATATATATATATATATATATATATATATATATATATATATATAGATATATAGATATATATATATATATAGATATATATATATATATATATATATATAGATATATATATATATATATATATAGGGCTCAAAATTTCAAGTCCTATGTTACTAGCCAGTCCAAAATGTTACTCGCGACATCTGATCCCACCCACTACATGCCCACACCACTTACACTACTCTACACCCTCTTTGCATATGTTTAGCCATTGTTAAACACCTTATTGTTCAGTCATTTTTTAATATTGTTTTTATTTTATACCATCAATTAAATAATGCTACATACATTAATAAATTGACAAAAATAGTACATAGCAGTTATCAACATCAACTAGGGTTTTGAGGAAGGCGACAGCTGCATAGAAAAAGTTGTTAAACTGAGATAAAGCAGAGAATGCTGATATTAATGTGAACACGCAAGTTGGTCTTCTCTTTGGATGTCAGGCTCTGTCATCTGCCTGTAGGAACCATCTGATCCATTTGATAAAGGTGCTGGTTGGCACCGAAACGTCATGGGACTGTTTTAACCTTTAAAGAATCTACAATAAATGCTAAGTTTTATCTTTATCCAGTGAGTACTATCTTATTATGTGACTATATATATATATATATATATATATATATATATATATATATATATTTCATGTCGAATTAGCACAATTGAGAAAATTTGATCCGGTTTGTGCGACTTGTTAGAAAATTCTAACTTCAATATTTTTGTGTGCATAGGGTTAGCAAGCAAGCAAACACTTTTTACTTTCAACTTGTAATACCCGCGGTACCCAACGAACAAAAATCTTCTAGCCAGGGGCGTAACTGCGACCGGGCCCAGCAGGTCTCCCAAACAGGAGGGGCCCAACAAGGCAGGTGTTTTTTTTTATTTTTTATTATTATTATTTATTTTTTTTAGGGTCACTAGGGCAGCCAGGCACAGCAGCACATGCCAGTGATACCACAATTGTCAGTTTGTTGTCATTTTATTTGATGTCTAGTCTGGACGGCGGGTGCTGTCTGCTGCTCTGCCGGCTGCCTGCCCCGGCCGGAACTTTCCATTTTGGCACGCACTGAATCTGATCTCTTCTCCCTCCTCCTCCCTCTTGACTGACTGGCTGCACGCACGTGTATCTCTACAATTGTCTTATGACTGCACGTGCGGTGCAGCAGTCAGTAGCAGCAGGAGTCTGTCAACCAAGTCTGGAGTGCACTGGGAACATCTGGGACCTGTCCTGGGTCCAGTGGGAGTCCCTCCCTGGCTAGTGCGGCAGGCAGGCACAGCAGCTGTGTCACAGCCAGTGACAGAGTACTGAGAATGGAGTGGTCGCTCGGAACTGTGGAAATCCGTTCAATACAACTGGTAAGCACTGTAAGCTTAAAGCTGCTCAGACTGAGGGGGGGGGGGGGGCGCCACGTGGGGGCACAGTGAGCAGTGAGCTCCTCAGAGTCAGACTGAGTGGGGCCATATTATCTATATTGACCCCCTACAAACCATCCTCCATACCCATAATATAAGACACGAAGACCTTTATTTGGTAAAATTGACAAGTTTTACTAAATTGGAGGAAAACCATTTATGGAAAAATTTAATAAATATCACAAATGTAATATCATATGCAATATATCACCAGTTTTGACCAAGAGGCCCCCAGTCAGTTTTGTGCTGGGATTGCATCTGTTAGGGTAGAATAAAAGATATTATGACCAAGATGACCAATTAACCAGCGTTGTTGGCCTATATGTGCTTCATTACCTCTTACTTCTTGTAACCTCTTTGTTGGGATTGACAAATTATTCATTCAAGGGTGGGAGGGGTAGGTTCAGGCCAGCCATCTCACCGGCAGATTACAGACTGTGTTACTAACTCAATATATACAGTACTAGGGGGTCAGACCATCTCACAGACTGTGGGCACAGGGTACCTCCTTTTGCAGACATGTAATCTGATTCACATTTTTTTTCTGTGTTAAATGTAAAAAAAAAAAAAAAAAAAGATATGTATCAAATTCACATTTTTCTTTTGGCGGGGGGGGGGGTGGGGGGCCCTTCTTAGATTCTTGCACCTGGGTCCTGTGGTTTCTAGTTACGCCTCTGCTTCTAGGAGAGTTAGTGCACAAGCGAGAGTAATACATAGCACTACACTCGGAATCTAGCGCCTAGTGGGAAAAAGCCCCATAAGACCCTATCAAAATGTAATCCCATATATAACCACAAAACTCAAAGGGTTCTCCACTTAATTAATTTCCTAAAGGGCTCTCGTTAGTTAAAATCCCATCTATAAGTGAAAACATTCTCCATGATCATCCACAAACTTAAAGAATCCTCCTTCCATAACCCACTCAATGTATTACTACACTCACCAATTTCATTCCCTTTCAGTGTTCTATTGCAAGATTACATCTGCCCCACAGGGATTTAAATCCCCACAACTGCTCCCTTAAAGTATTATTAATTGTCAATGCCTCTAAGCAAGCAAGAAAATGCTTGTGCAACCACTCCCTCTGTTCTTCCACAAGAGCAGGGCTCTTCAGTCATCATCAAAATCAATTTATCAAGCTGTGGAGCTGCTTTTGAGCTAGTATGGTAAGAGCTAAGAAAAAAAGGAATGTATTAAGCCATTTGCTACCTCAGAGGTGGGTAACTTAAATTGCCCCTGATGGTTGGTAAGCCCATTTCATGCAATTGGTTGTCTTTGGTCAGGGAGAGGGACAGAGAAAGTAAAAATTTGGGAAATGACAAATAAGGCAGCAATACATATCAGCAGCTTGATCACAAATAGTTAACCTCTTCAAAGCATTTATTATTCCTGCCCCTGCAAGTTTGTCAAACCAATCACAAAGGGGTTCATCATGGGGCACAAGGGGTCATCATGGGGCACAAGGGGTCATCATGGGGCACAAGGGGTCATTATGGGGCACAAGGGGTGCATCATGGGGCACAAGGGGTGCATCATGGGGCACAAGAGGTCATCATGGGGCACAAGGGGTGCATCATGGGGCATAAGGGGTGCATCATGGGGCACAAGGGGTGCTGGAAGCCCTACAATCCCCTGTTGTTCCGTCTACACATGCTGATTCTATAGTTGCTGCTGAGGTCCATGGTGATGGTGCTGCCCCTGCTGCAGCTGGTCATCGAATTACATACTGCGGATTTCCACTGCATGTAAGTGAAACTACTGCATCCCACCCCCATTCCCTTAACCACCCTAATTACTGAAAATATATAATTAGTTCAATTCATGTTTTGGTCACTATGATTTATTGACTATCATTTCGAGGAATGAAAATGGAGGTTTATACCTTATGTTCACACCTTCTGTAAAAACATTATTATTTAGATATATATATACCCATGTGCAGGGATAGGCAAGGTGTCCTTCACTAAAAGTCTTTACCTTAGAAAATGTCCACCACAGCCTTGGCTCGTGCCTATCCCTGCACATGGGTCAATTTCTATTGGATGTGAGAAACCTTGATTTACATCTTAAAAGTGAATATCACTATATGTACCCTTCATACACAACTATGTGATGTGGTTTAGAGAACATGAATATGTCATAAACATGATGATATTACCTTTTTTGGGCCATTTCCACACAGGCCTTATTATATTTTTCAAAAATATTAGTGTACTAAAACACCCCTCACATGGAAGTGGATGACAAGGGAATGGTGGAGTTCTCCTGGTGGACTGGTAGTCCCATTGACAACTGGTGTGCGACCACTCAGCCTGACCAGTTTGTATGTCCTGGTGGTAAAAGTCCTGACTGGCCTGATATTGGGAGGGGGGTAAAGACATCTACCCTTTGGGGATGCCTTGGCTGCCCCTCATAACCAAAAGAATAGTCCTCCGGCCAAGGCTCCTACCAGAGCTCCTCTTCAAAACTTGGTGGTATGACGTATGGGTCCTCAACAGATGCAATCCAACCCACCTCATGCCTGGGAGCATACTGTTGAGGGATACTCTGGCCTGGTGGTTGTAGTGGAGCCATTCTCTGGCCTGGTGGTTGCGGTGGATGCATGCCTGTTTGCACCCTGGTGACAGGAGGTTCTGTGGAGGAGTCAAATGATGAGAGGTATTAGTACAATCATATATATATATCCATGTGGGCATACAATGTACATTGATACATGCTAGGGCCTATACTCATTCTCATGTCAAACTCTATAACATGCATGTGCACATTGTGATTTGTGATATGAGGGATTTTAATATGCAAAGTATACATGTATATGTTTCATACAATAGTTCTATGTACATGTCAGTGGTGGAGAAAATGTGTTGTTTAAGTGACACTATGGTCACAGAATTTCCTTTAGCCTGATGTAGGCACATAACATGCTTTCTTGAGCTAAAAGTATTGTGATGGCTATAGTGTCCATTTACTGAAAACTCTACATGTGGCTTGTGGCCTGTGTTACTCTGAGACATGTTAGTATTTAACTATTCCACCTCATATCATGAATATAAATGTGTTAAGTAGCATTAAATGGAGATTAAAACCATTTTTATTATTTCATGATTCAGCTAGAGCATGCAATTTTAAACAACTTTGTACTTTACTTCCATTACCTAATTTGCTTCATTCTCTTGATATTCTTAGCTGAAAAGCATATCTAGATAGGCTCAGAAGCTGCTGATTGGTGGCTGCACATCAATGCCTCATGTGATTGGTTCACCCATGTGCATTGATATTTAATAAACAAAGAATAACAAAATAATGAAGCAAATTGGATAATAGAAGTAAATTGGGATGTTGTTTAAAACTGTATTCTCTATCTGAATAATGACATAAAAAGCTTTGGTTTAATGTCCCTTTAATGTGAAATCTAATTGTAGATGTTTTGTTAGTAGGCCAAATACCATGCTCCTCATTGTGTACATGAATGTGTGACATTAAAGGATGTTATATCTCAAATACATATAATACTGGTGTGTGGGATGTTACTCACCAGCATGCTGTGCTGATGTTGCAGTCCCTGAGTCACGAGCCCCTGGAAGTCCACGGACTGCTGTGACACTCAGGGACCTGCGAATGATCTCCTGCCACTCATTATATTCTGCCTCCTGGGGAGGACCACCGCCTGTTCCCCTCTGGTGCATGGCTTCTTGGCCCATTTTCTCCTTCACCCGCCTCTTGCAGTCATTCCACCTTTTCTTGAGCCCATCGACATTCCTCCTCTGCTGGGCCACGCTGTTAACTGCCTCCTCGACCCTCAGCCATGCATCTTTACGCCTTCGGGCAACTCCTTTGCCCTTCTATTGGCCAAAGAGGGCAGTGTGGTTCTCCATGACGGCCTGGACTAGCGCAAGGTTTTCGGCAAAAGAGAAGTTGGGGCACCTCATGCCCTCCTCATCCTGGGCCGCCTGGCTCCCTCCCTGGGATGTCCCTAGTGTGGGTTCCTCCCTATCCTCTCCCTCCTCCCCCTTCTATCCCCATGTGCACCCTCTATCCCTCTTCTGAGTGTGCCTGGCCTTGGGGCAGCCCCACTCCCATGCTCCCTTCTAGCTCTCCCTCTCCCCACTCCACTCACTCCCTGACGGGGACCCTGCTGCTCCTCCTGTCCATAATCCTCTCCCTGCAACTCCCCTTCCCTCCTCCCCCCACCCTAGCTCTCCCTGTAATCGTCAAACTACACACACTCACACACTCACACTCACTCCCACTTCAATCACACACAATCACAACCAAACACTCAGCCTATCACACTGTAAAAGATAAATAAAATGTGTGAGGTGTTAGAAAAAAAAGTGTTGTGTATTTTGTATATGTGTGTATGCAAAATGTGTGCAATATGTAAAAAAAAGTGTTAGTAAATGTACAGGCTTAACAATCCAAAAATCCGACCTAACTAACTGAATGAAATGCTCCTCTCTCACTGCTCTTACCACTAATCTCTACTCACTGTAGTGTGCTGTAGCTCCAAGAACCAACCAAACACACTAAAGAAAATGGCCGCTGCGCATGGGTTTATGTATGAATTTTGAATGGCGTAATTACATGTCGCATCTTTTAGAACTGGCCATTGTTTTTTAAGATTTGTAGCCTAATTTGCATAAAACCACACTTTATTGAGACTTTACGTGAACAAAATACTGGCGTAAGTACTTGCGACGACTAAAATGTGTATTTGCGCACATTTTAGTTGATCGCCGGTTTTTGCTACTTACGCCAGTTTAGCATCTGACGGCGCAGTATATTGGATAGGTCGAGTTGCGAGGTGAAATTACGGGCGGCGCGGGTTCTCTCGCTTGCGCCGAAAACTACAACCTATATCGGATTGCGCCCCACTTTCTCATTTCAAGACCTGCAATGTAGATCTGAATGCAGTATTTCTATATCTGTTTTGGCTTGTAATGGTGTATGCTTACTCTTATTTATTTTAATTTTGTTTAGCTATTATTATATTTTTATTTAAATCGTTCTCTTTCTACATATTTATCTGAATGGCAGGACTCAAGATGAGATTAAATAGTAAGACGACATAGACAAATAAGCAAAACCATTATCAGTCCTTTAAAATAGCTTCATTTTAGTATGACAAAGCAAGTATTACTAAATCATTTTACAGGATATATATATCAGATACTTCCAAATGGACATTCATAGGGTCCCATTTATCATATGCCAGGTGGACAAGGTTCCATGCCGAGAAATTGTCCTCCCATCATCATGGAGAGCAGTCTGTTATCACTGCATGAGCGAATGCTTCTTAATCATCCTGGTTGGACCGGGCCAGGATGACTTAACTGGTGGAGTGGTTAAGAAGCAGAGCAGGCATTGCTAGGATTCATAAGCTGTAATGGCAGTTTGATAAATAAAGTCCATGGTAACAACATTTTGCTATAAACATAGAGATATTTTCTAAAGCATTGGTATATATTAATTAGACTAAAGTTGATTCGTTCATGTATACAAAACATTTATTTTTATATAAACATAATAAAGTTCTCCTTACTACAATTGTCTTTTCATGACTTAAAGCATTATGCATTTAATTGTAGTCTTTGTTGCTGCTTTACTTTAGACCATTTTTTTTATTCTTGTAAACAAATAATAGATCTATTTGTTTCTGACTTTTTTCATTGTGTAACATCTCTTAAGAGCCATTCCAAAAATAATCTTTTTGATGAATAGCTGAAGCTTGTACACTACAATATGAGTTTTGGAGGCCAAATAAATATACAGTAAAATTAGTGGCAATATCCTTGAATGGGCCACTTTTTATTGGATTGACGTCTTATCATTCTCTTGTGAATAGAATGACAATTGATTACCAAGCTTTATGATAACTGGAAAAGTACTCACTGAGACCTTTTTATGTCTAGTGATGCCAAACTTTGTATAACACATAATTCAGAGTATTAATGTATTATGTGAGTTTGTTTGATTTGTGAAGGTCAAACATCAAGGAAAGCAATGTATTCAACACATTTTTCATGGTTATATTCCTTATATAAGGTTAATCTTTAAATTACAAATATGAAGTTTTCTTTCCACTAAAATGCATTGTGTTATATTTAGGTGGCCAAGCACTACAGTGCTGGACACCTATTGTTTTTGTTCAGATTATTATTATTGTTAATATTATTTTTTTTGCTGTTTTATTCAAATACTTATAATAACAGCATAACTCAAAAACTCATGAAACTTGGCACAATGCTAGAGATCTATGCTGTGCATAATTCTTTGCAGAATAAATCTCATAGGTCATGTGATCTAGCAGCCATATTGCTTTTTGCGACAAATTTTGACAAAGGCTTAAAAATCTCTGGAACCGCTTATGTTACAGTTGTGAAACTTGCTGTGTGTATTGCTGTACTGACCTAGAATAAAGTTTGTTCAAGAGAAGTGATTTACTCACATGATCTAGTGGCCATTTTGAAATGTGCAAAAATATTTAAACATCTTCTACTCTGAAACCGCTAAGTGCATTGAAGCGTAATTTTGCATATGTGCTCTTTGCAAGGTCTTCTACCAAGATTGTTCAAACTGCAAATTTTACATAATAAACATGGCTGATTTGAGCCATTCACCTTTTTCTCGTTGTTTAATTGCGTATATTTGCACTTTATGCATTATAGTTACACTATTTAACTATATTACAGTGAAGTAGACACATGATTACACATAGTCATGACCCATAAAGGCAATATTGCAGTTAAGATTCGCACTGCACAGTGGCCTTCATGAAATAAAACATTTGCAAATTTTCATGAACCTTCTGTAAATTGTAGAGGTCTATAGTGAGCATTAGTATGTGCAATTTGAAAGCCATACATTGCATAGCTTGGTGGCCATTTTGTGTTCATATGCGCTGTTTTTAAAAACTACAAAAATCTTCTCTGAAACCGCTTATGAGACATACTTGAAATTTTGTTTATAGAGTCATCTTATGACTAACATTCAGATTTGTTCAAGAGAATTTGATATGTCATATGGTTTGGCAGCCATTTAGAATTTTTAAAAAATGCTTAAAGGGACATTAAACCCAAAAATGTTCTTTCATTATTCAGATAGAGAATACAATTTTAAAAAAGTTCCAATTTACTTCTATTATCAAAAATGTTTTATTCTCATGTTATTATTTGTTAAAGAGATACCTAGGTAGGTAGCGTGTACATGCCTGAAGCACTACAGGACAGGAAATAGTGCTGCCATCTAGTGCTACTGCTAATGTATAACATTGTTGAAATACTGCTACTATATAGTGCTGCAGACACATGCCCACTCTTGAGCTTACATTTCTGCTTTTCAAATAAGGATAACAAGAAACCGAAAAAGTTCATTAGAAAGTTGTTTAAAATTTGGTGTTCTATCTAAATCATGAATGAAAAAAATTTTGGGTTTTACGTCCCTTTAATTATATTTTTTAATTAATAATAAAACAAAAATCTTTTACAAAAATGCTTTATTTTTGCCATGTTTATTGATATCTATGGTTAAAACTATTGTCCATAATATGGAGGTTGTATATCCTATGATCTGGCAGCCATTTTTTTTTATGCAAAGTTTTTGAAAATATATTTTCTCTGCAACCGCTTATGTTATAACTGTGAAACTTGCTGTATAACCTTATATTGTGACCTAGAGTCACAGTTGTTCATGTTGAAGGAATTGGTCACAAGCTGTGGTCACCATAAGGTTTATACGAACATTTCGAAAATGTGTATTCTTTGCAACCGCTTATGTTAAAGCTGTGAAATTTGCTGTATAACCATATATTGTGACCTAGAGTTACATCTGTTCATGTTGAAAGTATTGGTCATATTATGTGGGCAGCCATCTTGAAATATGCAAAAAAATTGAAAATGTGTTTTCTTTGCAACTGCTTATGTTAAAGCTGTGAAAACGTGCTGCTTTTATGCCATTGCAAAGGTGATGCACTTGGCCACCTCTATTTTTGCTTGCAGCTATATTTACAGTTGGTACTGTATTGAAGATAAAAATATAAATGATAGTTGCATAGTACAGGAAACTTTAAATTCATATATTCACATAATATAAAGGAACAGGTATTTTACTTAAAAAAAAAGTTTTGTTTTATGAATATGTTAAATATCCATTTAAGGATCGTGATTGACCCCACAATGGTAAAAAGAAGTATTTTTATTCTCAAATTCAATAATGTTTCATATTACTTTTAGATGCTTCAGTATTACAATTTATCTAGGACTTTAAGCAAATCAATCCTTTATGTTTTAGCAGATTGATATTTAATTTTTCTATTACTTCTATTTCTTCTCTGGACATTCTAAATGTTGCATTGTCATATAGCAATTATCATTATTATGGCAACATCACAATATTAGCAGCACTTAGGATGGTAAACTTTAACTTATCAAATGCCATATATGTAATCTTTGCTATTAAAAAAATATATGTGCACCTTTTTTATTTTAATCCATCTGTGAAAGGATTAAATTAGTTCATATAGTAATGCTTCTATTGCAATGTTATGCTGGCCTGATGAGCTTTTTTTATTTTTTATGACAATTCCAGTGAGCTTCCAATCAACATATGTGTCCAAAATTGAAGTCCAACCTCCTTTAAAGCCCTTAGAAAGCCTATGTAGAGAATGGATGTGACTAATCTATACATCAGAGCCCAGCCAAAAGAGGAAATGAAGGGGGACAGAGGAACAGACAATACCAATTAGGATTATAAACCTTTTATTATAAAATATATCTACACTTTAAAAAAATATTAATTATATGTTTTACTTGCAAACTAATATATTTTTCATTGCTACATTCTTATTGCCTGAAATTTACCATCACTTTAAGTGGTTTTACTACATGACTTGATTAAAATAAGTGCTATACTTGTATAAATTATGAGGAAAAATATTTTAACTAGATCACTCTAAATATTTATTGTTTGTGTAGACATCTCAGTGTATTAAAAAAACTCTAGCTCTATCATTTATAATTCTATATTAAAATATAACAATTTTGGTACAGTGTGACAGTGACATTAGAACTCAACTTGTTCTGTACAATGTGAACTTGTACCGGCTTTAAAAATAATCACCTAGATTAAGAGTTTTGCGTTAGAAGCTGTGCGGTGCTAACGAGCAGTTTATGCTCACCGCTTACTTACAGACAGCGCTGGTATTACAGGTTTTTAGAAACCCGGCGTCAACCGCAAGAAAGTGAGCGAAGAACAAAATTTAGCTCCACATCTCAGCTCAATACCAGCGCTGCTTGCATTAGCGGTGAGCTGGTAAAACGTGCTCGTTCACAATTTCCCCATAGGAATCAATGGGGGAGAGCCGGCTAAAAAAAAACTAACACCTGCAAAAAAGCAGCGTAAAGCTCCTAACGCAGCCCCATTGATTCCTATGGGGAAATAAAAGTTATGTCTACACCTAACACCCTAACATGAACCCCGAGTCTAAACACCCCTAATCTTACACTTATTAACCCCTAATCTGCCGCCCCCAACATCGCCACAACCTACATTGTATTATTTACCCCTAATCTGCTGCTCCGGACACAGCCGCCACCTACAATATAGTTATGAACCCCTAATCTGTTGCCCCCAACATCGCCGAACCCTACATTATATTTATTAACCCTTAATCTGCCGTCTTCACCCAACCGGGCAGAAGTGGTCCTCCAGACGGGCAGAAGTCTTCATCCAACCGGGCAGAAGTGATCCTCCAGATGGGCAGAAGTCTTCATCCAGACGGCATCTTCTATCTTCATCCATTTGGCGTGGAGACATCCGACGCAGAGCATCCTCTTCATCCAGAGTCTTCTTCAACAATGACGGTTCCTTTAAGTGACGTCATCCAAGATGGTGTCCCTTCAATTCCGATTGGCTGATAGAATTCAGCCAATCGGAATTAAGGTAGAAAAAAAAAAGTGAGTGGTACACCTGTACTTGCAAGACTCGTAATACAAGCGGGTGTTAAAAAGCAGCGTTGGGACCGACCAACGCTGCTTTTTAACCCTAGCGCACAACTCATAATCTAGCCGAAAGTGTTTTTAAATCCGTCTTTTTAAAAAACACTTTATAAATAGTGCAATGTTTAAAAATACAGCATTATAAAACAAAATAAAATCACAGCTACTGTCTTCCATGGGATATTAATATCCTGTATACAAATCTTGTTCCTAAAATAGAAAAGAACGCACAAAAAAGTTAAAAACATATTTATTTCAATATCAAACTTACTTATAAAACATACAATTCTATTTTACATATATATATATACTGTATAATCAAGAAAAATCTACCCAAAACCCCTCAGCTCAAATAGGTAATTATTCATGTACAATTTCACTATTGTAACAAAGATGTTCAGTTTCAGCTCACACATGTAACTGCCTTCTAACAGTGGTTTCATCACTTTATAACATTTCACCTGAATCTTGATTACTATGCAGATACCTTTATAAAATAGAGTTATTGGCCTCTAGTTATCAATATCTGTCGGACCTGATCCGACAGTGCGGATCAGGTCCGACAGACATTGCTGAATAAGGAGAGCAATACGCTTGCCGTATTCAGCATTGCACCAGCATCTCACAAGAGCTGCTGGTGCAACGCCGCCCTCTGCAGACTCGTGGCCAATCGTCCGCCAGCAGGGGGTGTCAATCAACCCGATTGTACTCGATCGGGTTGAATTGCAGCGATGTCTGTCCGCCTGCTCAGAGCAGGCGGACAGGTTATGGAGCAGCCGTCTTTGTGACCGCTGCTTCATAACTGCTGTTTCTGGCGAGCCTGCAGGCTTGCCAGAAACATGGGGCATCAAGCTCCATTCGGAGCTTGATACATATGCCCCTTTGTGACAATTCTTTTTGCATCATGCCCTTTAAATAATATTTTAAATATTTTATTCCCCTTTTTAAATTTCACTTTCCTTAAGAACTATGGAAATATAAAAAGGACAGTAAACAACACCTTAGTGCACTTTGCTTCAATATTTTTTTAGTATCCAAACTCCATCCATTACTTGCCCTATTTGGAGAAGTCATTCCAGATTTGTTAATGGAGTAAACATTGTTAGACATTATCATTATGTTAAAAAAAAAAACTCCCTTTTTTCAGTTCCTTATCTGATGATCTCCGCTGAAGTCAATTAGGAAGAGATATGTGGCAGGATAGGGTTTATAAATTCTGCCATATACTGTTTCAATATTTAGAATTAGAACATTTTTGATTTTCAGAGTTAAATAACAGGAAAAGAGGTAAAAAAAAAAGTATATTGCATTGTTGTGTTACTATGCATAATTTAAAATATTATATTACAATCTCTATGTGTTAACTGTCCCTTAAATGAATCAATAATTCCCTCATTATGACAAAAAGAACACATATATTAATGGATTTGATTCACTTAGAAGATAATGTATTCAATATTATAGTTACCAGCATGTTTCAACGAGGCTGATAAGCAAGGTTCTAAATGGCTGCTTCTAGATTTATATTACTCCAGAGTAATGGTACTGATTATCTAATCGTCTTGTATGCTCAGCTTTGAAAGGAAAAATGCAACCATGTGCATCTAGAGTCATGAAGATCGATGGCAATGTCTGCTTTTTTTGTTGTTGTTTTGGTTGTACACTCATCATTACGAATGTCTGACACTTAGCTTGCTACAGCAAGTATTTATAACAAGAGAAACAACATGTAATGAAATCTTCAACCGTGAAGCCAGCAAGTATTTGTTTATGAGTTAAATGATCAATAAATAAAAGTATTTCATGAGTCTAAATCTCTTTGTTGGTTTTCAGCAAGAGAAATATAAATCTTCACAGTAACAAACTTTTTTTTTTCTATAATGATGAATGGTGTCAGTTGTAATGTGTCCATCTTAAGATTAGGCAACTCTAGTGATCCAGAGAAAATACTTATATCCTTGAAAGCATAATGGAAATAGAAGCATTTGAAGAAGCTGGATCCATAAACATCACAGATTAGAAAAAGAAGAATAAAAAAAACAAACTTAATTGTCATTTTTTAAAACTTCAAATAATTAAAGGGACAGTCTACACCATAATTTGTATTGCTTAAAAAGATAGATAATCCCGTTAGTAGCCATTTCCCAGTTTTGCATAACCAACATGGTTATATTAAAACACGTTTTACCTCTGTTATTACCTTGTATCTAAGCCTCTGCAGACTGCCCCCTTATTTCAGGTCTTTTGATAGACTTGCATTTTAGTCAATCATTGCTGATTCCTAGGTAACTCCACGGGCGTGAGCACAATGCTATTGATATAGCAAAAATAAGCTAACACCCTCTAGTTGTGAAAAACTGTTAAAATGCTTTCAGATAAGAGGCAGCATTTAAAGGACCAGTCAACACAGAAGATTTGCATAATCAACAAATGCAAGATAACAAGACAATGCAATAGCACTTAGTCTGAGCTTCAAATGAGTAGTAGATTTTTTTTCTGACAATTTTAAAAGTTATGTCTATTTCCACTCCCCCTGTACCATATGACAGCCATCAGCCAATCACAAATGCATACACGTACCATGTGACAGCCACCAGCCATTCACAAATGCATACACACTTATTCTTGCACATGCTCAGTAGGAGCTGGTGACTACAAAAGTTTAAATATACAAAGACTGTGCACATTTTGTTAATGGAAGTAAATTGGAAAGTTGTTTAAAATGGCATGCTCTATCTGAATAATGAGAGTTTAATTTTGATTGAGTGTCCCTTTAAGGGCTAAGAAATTAGCATATGAGCCTACCTAGGTTTAGCTTTCAACTAAGAATACCAAGAGAACAAAGCAAAATTGATGATAAAAGTAGATTGGAAAGTTGTTAAAAATTACATGCCCTATCTGAATCATGAAAGTTTATTTTTGACTAGACTGTCCCTTTAAAAGGTCATTTTACTCACACTGTAACTATTATGTGTATGAAAGGACAGCTTTAAATTTCCATGAAAAGAGTTAAGCAAATTTTGATTAAATATAAAGTTCGACTAAGAAGAAGTGCAACTACTACCTATATATCTATTACTTATTGGCTAAAAAAAAAAAAAAATTGGCACATGTATAACCATTCTTAAAAAAACATAGAATTGTAAAATATTTTAAACACATCCTGATAGATAGAACAAAAAAATGTTGAGAATCATCTTCAGTAAAAAAAAGAAAAGAAGAAAGAATCCTTTGACTGTCAAGTAAAACATTTCCAAAATATGTTTTTATTTATTCTAGGTAGCAAAGTATGTTCTCCTGCAGTTCTTGTTTTCTAAAAGGAAGAAGTATAGTTATTTTAACTGTTTCATGATATGGCTTTGGCTGTGGTTTTCTAAATATACATAAACAGTTTGATTTATCAAAACATGAATTACTTTTCAAATAAAATTAGGCTGACTAAACTTAGGGACATTGTACGATGGCAGCAAGCAAGATAATTAAAGACTTTGATAGACAAAGAAATGCACAGCAAACAATATAGCAATGCAATGAGCAATATTAAAGGAACAGTCTACTCCAGCATCTTTATTGTTTTAAAATATAGAAAATCCCTTAATTACCCAATTTAAATGTGCAGATTTATTTCTCTTTTGCATGAAATAAAACCCACAAAACTGTTTAACATCACAGCTCTGTCTGATGGGAGAATTACGCCCATGATGCTGAGGATACAAAAGACCTGGTACTGGGAATTATGCACATATTACAACCGTATTGAAAATCTCAGATTTGAATGTGGATTGAACAAGATACAGCAGTAATTTCTATATAAAGATAAAAGGTATAACTGCTATTTAATCATCTGAAAAGTTAGCATGTACCAAAGCAATTCTTTATAAGAGTTGAAACTGATGGTTTAGTTATGAATTGTAATGACTTTGAATTGTAAAAAAGCTTATTGGGCCCATCAATTAATTCAATAAAATGAGTAACACAATTGGAAGTATAAATGTTTAATAAGTTGACCTGTGAAGCTGGCCAACTAAGGAAATGTAAATGTTTATCTTATGAATTTTCTGCAAAATTCACCAGCAAACTCTATGGGAAGTTTTGTAAATAAATAATCTTTTCAAAGATTGTGATTGACACTTGTTTCTAGATATATTGTTTCTGTAATGTTTTCATGGGGAACCCTGTGAGTTCTAATTCTAACACATCTCAAGGGAAGATTTAAATAAAAAAGATTATTACAATAGTACTTTGTTGCCTTAAAGGGACAGTCTAGTCAAAATTAAACGTTTGTCATGCAGATATTGCCTGTAATTTTAAAAAACAAAGGCTGTCCAGTTCTTTCATAAACAATATTTCTGTTTTCAGATCATAAATGAAAAGAATGTTTTATTGAATTACATTTTTCTGTCTATAGATTTGATGTGGTTTCTCTAATATATATATTTTTTCTGGGGAGCTTGTGATTACAGCAGTTTATTATTTTAATAGATTGTAAGTGCATTGTAATGCATTGTTTTGTGTTATAGTGTAGTAAAGGGTAGGTTAACTTTAATTTTTGTAATTACATTTTGTCCAATAGTTGAAAAGCAGTTTTAAAAGTGGGCTGGCATTTACGGCTAGGTTTACGGCTTAACGCTGAAACCCATAAGACCAGCCATACTTTTTTGGTTTATTCTGTTTTTTACTTGATTCTGGAATAAAAAGTATGTTTTATTTATGAAAGAGCCGGACTGCCTTTTTTAATTATCGTCTTGGCATTACGAGACGTCCCTTCTATTTACCGGAATATTTCTATCGAACAGTCTCTTTTCTTTCCTTTTTCCCTGGGATCTGTGCATCATATTGGAGTGATAGCATATTGGACAGTGATCTGGATGCACCAGAGGCTAGTTCTGGGGATACCTGATTTGCCCAGTTAAGAGATATATCACAAGGAACTCAATTGATTGACCCAAGATGAGTGGGGAATGGTTATAGACACTGCATTATCGATGGGTCTCTGGAGTTTGAAACAGACATGAACGGCATATGCTGTAAATACATGCTATAAGCCAAGGTGATCGAACAAATCTATGTCTGTCAGTCAACCTTGATTCTTCTATTGGGGTGAGCTGTGGTATAAGAAGAAATATTTACCACTGCCGATATTTACAGGTCCTTTTGTATGGTTACGGATATATGTACCACTAGGAATTTGGGACTTTATTTGATGTATATGTAATTTTAAACAACTTTCCAATTTACTTTTATTATCAAATTTGCTTTGTTCGCTTGGTATTCTTTGTTGAAAGCTAAACCTAGGTAGACTCATATGCTAATTTCTAAGCCCTTGAAAGCCACCTTTTATCTCGGGGCAAAATATATATATATATATATATATATATATATATATATATATATATATATATATATATATATATATGTAAAAGACTGAATCCTCTGAAGAAGAAGGTAACACATTTACTAAGTACCTTTGAAATGCGTTAGGAGATCATTATAAGAGACTTTACTCAACTTTTTTTGAGAACCGCATTCTTTTACCTCGTTAACCTCACTCTGTGTGAATGGTGAATCGATTTTTGATGTACAAGTTTTTGAAAAAACTGCTACTGATGTGACAAACATTTACTATATGCCTTTGTGATACCTCATAATGGATTGAGGGTTATAAATGTGAGCATTTTTAATATTGAGAAAATAAATCAATCTTTTAAAGTACATACACTGTTGCACTACTGGTTTGAATTTGTATCCCCTTTCTTATATGTTTATGATACACCATACTACTGAGAGGAAGAGATCTGACAGGATATGCAACACAAGTGGTCCATTCTACCATATTGAGGAGACATTGAAGCGGTTTCTGGGATTGCTGAGGGACATCTATTCCTTTAAGGGACGCATTTACTTACCTCATAGGATTGAGGTTACCTGCTGTAAGTAGGCATCTATCTGCATTTTTGGATTATATAAGGATAAGAAAATATATCAAGCAAATTTGGGAACTCAAGAGTGTGTTTTCTTATACGGATACTACATTATAAATATTGACTCATTGATCAATAATTTTGATCTATTTTTAAAGAATAATGTTTTTTTTTTTTTTTTAAATTTAACTGGGACTTGATTAATTCACCTAATTCATTTATTTTATCTGTACCAATTGATAAAGTTTATACTATAGCTACATATATGTTATCTGTTCCATTCTTCCTATACACTGTATGAATTACTCTTTATGGCATATGTTATCAGGTTCTGAAAAGATTATTCAAAGAATAGGAACTTATCTACATATTTATTTTTCATATATTTGTTTTATTGGGTTATTTTTTCAACTCATCTGTTCTTTTTAGCCCAATATACTTATCTAGCTATCTGTATTACCAAATAGCATTTATCCTCTGTCATACACATACAAAATATTTCATCTGTATATGATGATATAAGCCAAGCGCCAAAATACCTATCTTCTCACAAATATATATATATATATATATATATAGTTCTTGTGTGCCATATAGATAACATTGTATGGAGCTACCTAAGAGTCAGCACTGATTGGCTAAAATACAAGCCTGTCAAAAGAAATTAAATAAGGGGCCTGTCATGAGATGCAGGACACAGTATAGAAGGTACAACGCTATTTTATTGCAGAGCATAGAAGTATACATTTGGAACAATACATCTCACTTAGTAACTGCGACATAGACAATAACAGACCTAAGCCACGCCCCCATCCGGTGAAGTCACTTCCCACTCTCATCACATCTTCCCCCTTTTCAAAGGACAAAGCATACATTTTTTTCATTTGAATACAACAAATAACAAGGTATACAAGAAGCATACAGCAACAATTTTGTATAGTATATAACTGTCATGATCCGGTGTACATGCGCTCAGGACACAGACCCTCGGGGCAGTGGTAGGGATTTGAAGACACCGACCCCTGACCCGGGGAAGAGTATCCTGGACGTGGATAGATGATATTCTGTGATTCATAGTTGCTAGAAGTTATTGTAGAATAAATGGAGAGTGCAACATTTGTATACAATATATTCTGAGTTCACTGTGACTTATAGTTAGTTAATAGAAGTAACTGCAGGATTCAATGAGAGAAAAATATAGCAATGTGGAATGTTCAGGCTTCAGAGTAATCTAGTAAAAGATTGACACTTAGATGCAAACTAAGGTTTGTTGCAGGTTCACAGTACATAATATTATATGAAGCTGTATGTCAGAGTTAAAGCACAGCTGCACAGGTACTTAGACAAGCTGCAAGTTTAGGCATTAATTACTGTTTGTGCATTTAGATGCAAACTTGGTTTGTTGCAGGTTCACAGTACATATTATTATAAAGAGCTGTATGTCAGTAATTAGCAGAGCAGCACAGGTGAAAGTTAATTTTAAGGCATCAATTACTGTTTGAACATATTTTGGAGAATCACATGAAAGCTTTTAATTGAACACATAGATGCAGAGTTCAGAATATGTTAACATATTTGCAGCAGGATATTTCAGCAATGACAACTTGTAGCAGAGAAATAGTTATAAAGTTCTGAGTAAGATGCTGTTGTAATTAGAGAGTGATGATAATCAAAAGTATGCTTGATTTATAATAAAGTTCTGAGTTTGTTAAGTAGCAGTGTCCAGGAAACAGAAAATGGAATTATTTGGATACTTGCGATTTGATGATTTTAGGCATTGGAATAGAAAATGCTGTAGGTTGAAATAGTTGGTAAATTCATACAGGAAACAGTCACAGACCTCTGTTGTTCAGGATCACAACTTCAATGTTAATGCAAAGCACATTAGACCTGAGAAGGCTTAAAAAGAGGCTGAGGTAATCAGGTGCATGAATGATTAATCAGGCAGGCAAGCTGAATGTGAATACTGCCCAAATGCAGCAGTCAGAGAAGGATTTCTTAAAGGGATAGTGACATTAGGCTGAGATATGTTATAATAACAAATAACAGGTAAAGAAAATATCTGTATAAACAACATGAATTACATCCTGACTTGAACATCGAGGTATACTACCCTAGTCCACAGTGACCATGGGATTATTTTGCCCATACTTCTGGTCACTGCTCTAACTAGTGCTAATCCCGATAACGGGCCGGAAATTTCACCATTCTTCCACTTGATGTAACTCTACATGAATTATCCTCTGATACAGAAGAAGGTGATTGAGAGTCTGCTGGAGGCAAAGACATATCCCTGCTGTGATCTTGCTGAGGGGAAAGCACCCCTCTTAAAAAAGGGGATCCCACCGGCGGCGGTACTGAGGCACCCAGTTCCAAACTCTCAGGTACAGGCTGAAGATGTTTTCGATTTGACGTGTGACTGTCCCTCCAGTTCTAGAGAGCGTCCAATTACCGTAGCAGGCGTCTTCCATTTCTTCTCATCATCCAGTTTAATTCTGACACTTTACCCCGCATTCAGCTCCTGCAAGGGCCTCACAGAGTGTCTCCTGTTGTAGAAGAATCGATAGCCCTTTTTGCCTCTTCATCCCCCCTAAGGACCTCATCCTGAGGAACAGAGCTAGTTGGCTGGAAGACACCCACAGAGGGTAAGGTGGTGCGAATCTGGCGTCCTAGCATCAGCTGTGCTGGGCTAAACCCCGTGGCCTGAATGGGAGTCGCTCTATGGGACAGGAGGGCCAGGTATGGCTCAGATTGCTTCAAAATGAACTTTGTTGTTTGAACTGCCCTTTCAGCCATTCCATTGGCCTGTGGGTAATGTGGACTTGACATGGAATGTACAAAATCATATTCTCTGCTGAAAAAACTGAACTCTGTGTAAGCAAACTGCATTCCATTATCACTCACCAACTTCATTGGTATGCCCCACCGGGCGAACAAGCTCTTGAGATGAGTGATAACGGCTTGACTTGTGATTTCATTCAAGGATACAATCTCCAAATACCTGGAATAGTAGTCAATCACGACTAGGTACTTTTTTCCGTGCAGTTCGCACAAATCAGCAGCTATTTTCTGCCAGGGCCTGCAGACAGCAGAGTAGAAATCAAGGGCTCCCTTCTCTGAGTAGGCCGGCGTTCCCGGCAAAAGGCACATTTTGACACATGGCTTGCAATGTCGAAACTGATCCCAGGCCACCATACTGCCGTAGCTGCCCATTTTCTGCACTTTGTAATGCCTAAGTGGCCATCATGAATCCTGTTTAACATCTCCTGCCGCATACTAACAGGAATAACAATGCGGTCCTGGAACAGCACCAACCCATCCAGCTCCATGAGCTGCAACCTTTCTGACTGGTAAGAACTTAAAGACATCCAGGCTGCCCAACTCTCTGGCCAACCTTCTTTTATGTACTTTATAACTTCTTGAAGGTCTGTATCTAAATATGTCTCTTCTTTATTTGTTCTAGCTTCCCTGAAGATATAGATTTGGAGGCCAGAACTGAATCTACATACACCTTCACATCTGATTCCGTTGAAGATTCTTCAGCAGCAGCCAGCAGGAGCCTGGAAAGTGTATCTGCTATAATCGGTTGTTTCCCCGGCACATGCACTGCCTGGACGTTGAACCTGAGCAGCCTCATTAGAAGTCTCTGGCATCTTAGGGGTGTTTTATCAATATCATAGGAGTTGATTAGAGGAACTAGTGGTTTATGGTCAGTCTCCAGACTAAATTTCTCTAAACCCACTAGGTAACACTGAAAGCGCTCACAGGCCCAAACTGCAGCCAGACACTCTTTCTCAATTTGGGCGTATTTTGACTCAGCAGCCATCAGTGTACAGGAACAGTAGGCGATGGACTGTAGTTTGTTCTCATTCAACTGCAGGAGGGCGGCCCCTAACCCATAACTGCTCACATCAGCACTAACCACAGTCTTTTTGGAAGGGTCGTAGTACCCCATCACTGGGGCAGACCCCAGAAGGGACTTGACCTGCATAAAAGATTCTTCCTGTGAAGGTCCCCAGACCCAGGCAACATCTTTCTTTAGCAACTCTGTGATAGGGTGTAGTATTGTGGATACATCTGGAAGGAACCTGCCCACATAATTTACAAGGCACAATATTTGTTTCAGCTCATGTACATCAGAAGGACTTTCATCTGTTCAATAGCACAAATTTTCTCAGGGTCTGGCTTGATGCCATCCCCATTGACGATATGCCCAAAGTAACATAACTCAGCTTTCCTAAAATGGCGTTTCTCTTTATTTAACTTCAGCCCGGACTCTCTAATAGTCTGCATCACATAGCTCAATCACTGATCATGTTCCTCCAATGTAGACCCATACACTAAGATGTCGTGCATGACGACTACAGTGCCCATGTGGTCTCTTAGGAGAGAACTAATTTCTCTTTAAAAAATTTCAGGAGTAGAGGATATCCCGAAGGGGAGTCTGCAGAAGCAGAACCGACCTACTGGTGTGATGAAGGTAGTCAGTTTGCGGCACTTTGGATCTAAAGGTATCTGCCAGAAGCCGCTAGAAGAATCCAATGTAGAGAAGAACTTCGCCCCAGCCAATTTTGGAGCTATGTCCTCAAGTGTCAGCAGCACATATCTCTCTCTCTTCTCCGCCTCATTCAGCCTTTTCAAGTCTACGCAGATGCATACTTTCCCGTTTTTCTTCACAACAGGCACAATGGGTGCACGCCAGTCAGTTGCTTCGACAACCTCTTCAATAACTCCCATATTCTTCATACACAGAAGCTCCTTCTCCACATATGGCATGAGCAGGAACGGAATTCTATGGGGAGTGGTAATGTTGTAAGGGACTGCGTCACCTTTAAGTGATATACGGACTGGGTTGCAATTCATTAGCCCCAATTCCCCAAACATATCTTCTGAAATCTCATTCACTCTGGCTACTAGGCCCAAACCACAGGCTGCTTTTCTGCTCAATAAGTTGTTAACACACTGACCTCTAATCACATGCACCCACATGGTGAATTTCCTTTGCTTGTACATGCAGCTGGCAAGAAATTTTCCCGTTCAATCAATGTGGCCACCAGGACTATGGACTTTTGTTGCAACTTTCGCCAGCTGAGGCTGTCGAGGCAGTTTTATGAATGCTGCAAGTGAAATTACAGTGATGTCTGCTCCTGTGTCGATCTTAAAGGCAACTTTGACTCCCATTACAGTAAGAGTAACCCGCCAATCTTCTTCTAAATCAGGCCATTCAATAACAGACCCTACAAAGGACACTTCTTGACCCTCCTGGTCGCTATCCACCTGCATCTCCTTAATATATTCAGTTTTACACACCACTTCAAAATGGCCCATTCAGTTACATTTTCTACATCTTTTGTCTTTAGCAGGGCATTTGACACTCTGATCATGGGCGCGGTTGCACCGTGTGCAGCTAGCATGCTGCGCCCATCCGCTTCTGAGCCTATCTGTTGTCCTTGGTCTACCGCTCACACTGTGCCTTTCACTAGCAGCTGTCCTGAACTGCTGCACTTCATCCACAATACTCTAAGACCTCAGATCAGCACTTTGCTTTTTCACCAGTTCACTCTGGTGGGCCATCCTAATAGCCCCATCCAATGTTAAATCAGCCTCTAACTGTAGCTTCAGTGAGACCTCAGCATCTGCAATTCCTATGACTATTCTGTCTCTGATTTTCTCCTCTTTAGCAACACCAAACTCACAGAATTCAGCTAGTTCATACAGGCTGCACACAAATGACTCCACAGATTCTCCCACACGCTGGGCACGTTTGTGAAAACAAGCCCTCTCACAAATCACATTTCATTTGGGCACAAAGTGGGCACTGAGTTTGTTCATAACTATTTTAAAGTCAAATTTTTCCCCTTCTTGGAAACCAAAGGCATTGAATACTGGCTCCATATCTTTCCCCATAGAGAATTAACTTGTACTTCACCACCTCTCCTTCACCACCTCTCCTTGTCCAGCTTGGAAGCAATCCTGAAGCGTTGAAACAGCTGATGTGGGCCAAGCTGCAGGCTGAGAGAAACCAAAAGGCTCAGGTGGGGTAAACTTCGGCATCGTCATCAATCAGAAAACAGAAGCACAGGCAAGAACCTCTGACACCATGTCATGAGATGCAGGACACAATATAGAAGGTACAACGCTATTTTATTGCAGAGCATAGAAGTATACATCTGGAACAATACATCTCACTTAGTAACTGTGACATAGACAATAACAGACCTAAGCCACTCCCCCATCCGGTGACGTCACTTTCCACTCTCATCACAAGGGCAGTCTGCAGAGGCTTAGATACAAGGTAATCACAGAGGTAAAAAGTATATTAATAAACCCATGTTGGATATGCAAAAATTGAGAATGGGTAAGGGATTATCTATCTTTTTAAACAATTACAATTCTGGAATAAATTGTCCCTATAACTTTATATAATGGGTTAATAAACATCCCTAAGGAATCTCAATGGGGAAGCGTACACTAACAAAAGACATATACCTATATTATGCCAATTGATATTCAGATTTTTAGCCAACTAGGGGCTAGATTACAAGTGGCATGCTAACTGTAGAGCACAAGTGATTTGGGGTATTTCTCTGCTTTGTGCACGTGACGAAAATAGCACACAAATTATGAGTTTAAAGTAAAGTCTTCACTTGAGCGCAAACAAATTTAATGCGTGTCGGGTTATTGTGACTTCAGAGCTATGGTTAGCTGTTATGCAAGACAAAAAAATTGCACAAAACACATCAAAAATACATTTAACTGTACAGTTACAGTCATATTAACACAGTCTGATAAAAATTATAATGGCTCAAAGATATGAGGTATCAGATGTTAGAGAAAAAAAATGTATGCAAAGGGCTTTAACATAGAGATATACATACATACACATGTCTAAATATGTTTGTATGTATCTATCTATACATACATATATACTGTATGTATATATATATATATATATATATATATTTATATATACTCATATACCTACATATATATATATATATATATATATATATATATATATATTTATTTATTTATTTTTTTAAGAAAATATCTCATTGTGTAGTTCATTTAACAAATCTAAACAAGTCTGGAGATGTGCTTAGTGGAGGATTTTAAACTCACTTTTCACCTCCCCATAATTTAAAAAGTTCTATATATAAACACACAGAGAGAAGTGCACTCACAGGAATGAACACCTAGCTCTAGCCTGTTCTATGGCGATTTACCACCTGGGTGCAGCTTCTTTTTAGCCCAGTAATGCTTTCCTATAGTATATCAGTCTGACCCTGTCTATTAGGTTCAGTCCAGCGCTGAAATACCAGGCAATTCTTCTCTGAACAAGGAATATAGCAACCCCAGATGATCTTTTCAGCCTTCATTAGGCCTCATCACTGAGGTGTTGCCACATTCCTCTAAGCCCACTGAGCAAGGAGTCCACGTCTGGTTCCCTTTTTTTCCCTTAGGGATACTTAATACACACAGAGAGAAACGCACTCACAGGAACGAACAACCTGCTCAAAAACATTGTTAGCCTTTTCTATGGCGATTTACCACCTGGGTGCAGCTCCTTTTTAGCCCAGTAATGCTTTTCACAGAGTAGAACTTTCCTGTAGTATATCAGTCTAATTTCACCTATTACGGACAGTTACTGGGGTAAAAAGACTTCATATCTTTAAGCCCTTATAACTTTTTTTATGCAATTATTTTTAAAATCATTTTATTAGACAGTATTATTATGAGTGTAACTGTTCTGTACAATGTATTTTTGATGAGGTCTTGTGCCTTTTTTTGCCTTGCATAATAGTTGACCTGTACTCTGAAGCGTTCTAACTTGACATGCAATAAATTTGACTGTTATTTCCACTTGTAATATATGCGCGTGACATACCCCTTATCACTCACGCACAACAGTTAGCATGCCACTCGTAAATTAGCCACCTATGTTTTAAGTTATAGGGTTTTTTAAGCAAACATTCATTTTTTTTATTATCATTATTAGAAATACATTTAATAGTTTCTGATTTTTGTTCAGATGTCTTTTACTAAATGAAGAAGCTTGTTTATTTCTGTACGACTAGCAAACTCTGTATTTATGCATATTTCTTCTATGTTCATCATAAGGATATGATTTACAGTCATAATTTCCAAAAGCAGATGGTAAAATGCCACTGTCTGTAATCAGTCACCTAAAGTGCTTTATGAACATCTTCTCAGTTCTTCTGCAAACTTCTTAGCTCAAATAAACCACTACAGAAAAAAAGATTAATCAATAAATCATAACTGCCATACTCTTACTTAGTTCACAACTACTGATTATATGCAAATGAAAGAGAAAGATTTATCAATGAGCAGAGATGCAGATGTAGAATTTTAAAATTAATCTATAACAATTTACCTATTTTTTTAAAGTCACAGAACTTTTGATGAAAATGGAATATCAGCAGTAATTTCCTGAATTGAAGCACCTAATAAAAACCATATACAAATGTAAGAGTAACTGTGATACAGAAATATATTTCTTGCATCATTTAACACGTTTATTTTGTTCTATCTAAATATATGTGTAATTGATTTAGTACAAACAATACTTAATTTTAAAAAAAAGTTTCAAAAGTATACTGTGAATGTGAACTATAAAGTATGACACTAAACCTTTTTGAAAATAAAGACCAACAAAACAAAAAAGATAAGGAGCTTAGTATCTTTCTCCTCCTACCCTCATTCTCTATGCCACATTCAGCTAAAGATTGTTACATTCCAGAGGGTCTTGACATTTGACCTTAGAATTATTATTTTTTATTTTGTAACGCACTACAACATTTCATAGTATTGGGTACATACTGTATATAGGGGCATACAAAAACAAAGATTTGTGGTAAGATACAAATGCATACAGGGCTAAGGCCAACATGTACTTAGCCGTCTACTTGCTTTCTGCATGTAATTTTGCATCACAAATTGAGTGTGGATCAAAATTCAATTGTACTAAGCCTTCAAGCATACAAAATTATGCCAAAATTAATAAGCAGTTGATTAAATCTGTGGCTCTTTGTTCGCTTCTATATTTTCCAAGGAAGATGCTATTTCTAGCTCAAAATTACTCCAATATTGAAAGTTATCAATAGTTCTATTAATTTGTTTGTGTATTTCCTCACGTCAACTCCGTCAAATATAATCCACCACCTTTTTATTAGCGTAGACACTAGAAATCAGTGGGGGTTTACAGACTGATGCCAAAAGGAATACTCATTTGCCAATAAATCAACAACTTTACTAAACTCACTTGTTATTTCTATCTGTCAACAATGGAGACAGTTCTGATTCTGTTTATGTTACATTTTTTTCCAATAACGGAGAAGGCAAATCAGAAATCAATGACAATTACTTGTGCTTGCACAAAAAAGATTGACAGTACCTAGAATATTCCTGCCAAGAATCGGATTATATGCCCTTATGGACCAAGAGATTATCAAGAGGTTTCGGCTGGATAGGCAGCCCATCTTGGCTCTATATGAACAAATAAGTCATGCTGTGGAGCCCATGACAGCAAGGTCACAGACAATACCTGGAATGTTTAAACTTTTGGCAGCACTTCATTTTTTTTTTCAACAGGATCTTTCCAGTCTGTTTCTAGCATTGTTATTGGTATGAGCCAGTCTAGTTTTTCAAGACATCTGTCCACCGTTGTTGACGAATTTATGAATATTTTTCTTGGATTGTGCGTCTTCCACACCAGATGAATGGAAATCAATAAAGTCCAATTTCTACAGAATAACTGGCATGCTTAATGTGCTTGGAGCAAAAGATTGAACACATTTGCACGTGAAGCCATCACAACTAAGGGAAGAGATATATAGAAATCATAAAAAATTTCACTCCCTGAATGCGTAGATGATGTGTGACGAAACATGAAGATTATCAGTGTGCGATTCAATTTTTCAGGTTCCTGTCATGATTTCTTCATACTGAGACAGTCTAGATTCTACAGGAAGATTGAGTCTATAAGTAGCACTTGAAAGTTTGAAAACAGAATAGGGGCCAGTCTGGAGAAGTCTTGTAGATAGGAATGTAAGGACATAACAAGAGAGGAGGACAGGAGGTCATAAACAGAGCGAAGGGGACAGGAGGTAGAGTATCTATAGACGAGGTCGGCAATATAGGGTGGAGCAGTGTTAAGACCTTTGAAAGTAAGAGTGAGAATTTTGCATTTAATTCTTGAGCTTAAAGGAAGCCAGTGAAGGGACTGGCAGAGAGGTGCAGCATATGAGGAGCGACGTGTAAAGAAGATCAGCCTGGCAAAGGCATTTATTATGGACTGTAAGAGAGATAGATGGCAGCTAGGGAGGCCGGATATGATGTAGTTGCAATTGTCAAGGTGGGAAATGATGAGAGAGTGGATTAAAATCTTAGTTGTGTCTTGTGTGAGAAAGTGGCACATTTTCAAGATGTTTTTAAAGAGGAGGTGGCAGGAATTGGCTAAAGACTGGATGTGTGGCGTGAAATAGAGATCTGAGTTAAGTTGGGGTTGGGGTAATGCTATTATTTTCAACAGTTTGAGAAATTCGCATAATAATATATTTGCAGACTATTTAGGTGAAAGCAAGCAGGGATACTTGCTTGGATCTGCTAATGTTCTATTAAAGGGACACTGAACCCATTTTTTTTCTTTCATGATTCAGATAGAGCATGTAATTGTAAGCAACTTTCTAATTTACTTCTATTATCAATTTTTCTTCATTCTCTTGCAATCTTTATTTGAAAAGAAGGCATCTCAGCTAAGGAGCCAGCAAATTGTGGGTTCAGAACCATGGACAGCACTTGTTTATAGGTGCTGTCCAATCAGCAAGGACAACCCAGGTTGTTCACCTAAAATGGGCCGGCATCTAAACTTACATTCTTGCTTTTCAAATAAACATACCAAGAAAATGAAGATAATTTGATAATAGGAGTAAATTAGAAAGTTGCTTAAAAATGCATGCTCTATCTGAATCACAATAGAAATGTTTTGGCTACAGTGTCCCTTTAAATAAACCTAAATTTTCCATAGGATGAGGAAGAATTACCTATTTGATGTGTGTACAGAGGCTGCTCCTTTATTTGCACGCTACATAAAATCCACTTAAAAAAATAAAATTATATATATATATATATATATATATTTGTATATATATATATATATATATATATATATATATATATACTGTACATACTGTATATATGTATATATATATATATATATATATATAACACTGTGTGTATGTGTTTGTGTGTATATATATATATATATATATATATATATATATATATATATACATATATATATATTTATATAGATGAAGGAAAGAGGAAATCAATAGTATAAAAATAGCGCACTGATACAAATAATCCCTTTAAATAAGGAATGTTCCTAAGTAATAGTAGGTCACAGTTCATACAGTTCACTTTGAATGTGGTTCCACTTTAAATAAATTGTAGCAGTAAGTCTTTCTGCTTACCAGATCAAACTCCAATCCTATGAGGTAAGTTTTTAGCTCTGCGGGGGTAATGGTTAATCCACCTTTATCCTCAAATGCAAGAGTTTTTGGCCTCCAAAAACAAGCTTTTACTATGCAGTCATATTGGTGTGGGACAGATCTTTAGTTTGAGAATGCAGGTGAGACATTTACTCCTTGTACTGAACTTCAAGCTAATTTGTTCTGTCTGGTCAGTCCTGTGGTTCAGTACAAGGAGTAGATGTCTCACCTGCATTGATCTGTCCCACACCAATAGACGTCTCACTTGCATTCTTAAACTAAAGATCTGTCCCACACCAATATGACTGCATAGTAAAAGCTTGTTTTTGTAGGCCAATGTGGATGGATATTGTCTAACTTTTAGCAAAGAAAGGCACATTACTTCTGTAAAAGTGTTTTCCAGATATGTCTACACCGGGGATAATGACCCTAAAACTCCATACTCCTGAGGTGACCATGATTCCCACCACTACATGAAAGATTGAGAAAGAGCCCAAAGATACCATTGGATCAAATATTCAAAACAGACCTTCCCGGTATCATTTATTGGAACCAGACTGGGATAAGGTGGATTAACCATTACCCTCGCAGTGCTGAAAATTTACCTCAAAGGATTGGGGTTTAATCTGGTAAGTAGAAAGACTTACTGCCACAATTTATTTAAAGTGGAACCACATTAAAAGTGAACTGTATGAACTGTGACCTACTACTACTAAGCAACGTTCCTTATTTAAAGGAATAATTTGTATCAGTGCGCTATTTCTTTCTAATGACACGGTGAGTCCAGGGATCATCTCTAATTACTATTGGGAATATCACTCCTGGTCAGCAGGAGGAGGCAAAGAGCACCACAGCAAAGCTGTTCTATACCACCTCCCTTCCCTCCAAACTCAGTCATTCTCTTTGCCTACGTTAAGAGCAAGGAGGTGGTAAAGTTTAGGTGTCTGGAAGAAGATTCTTTAATCAAGATTTTATTATTTTCCAGCAGTGCAAGTTTGTTCTGCTTTTTCCTTGGGTTAAGCCGTAGCCCATGTCAGTCTCTTCAGTATAGCAGTGGTGGCTTTTAAGCAATTGGGATCTTGTGGGGTATAATCCTCACTGCGCCTCCCAAATAGTTATTGCTGCCCTAACTTGAAAGCCTGAATGAGATCACTCAGTCTTTTCCTTTTTCCACAGGTCCATGTGAGGGAGGATGCCTCTCAAACTTAGTGAGCTGCCCTGCTGCCAGGCAGATTACATAGAGGTAAGTGCTAATTTTATTTTTCTAGGGAGTATACAGAAAAATATTAGCACTTTAACAGTTAATTCTGTTGGGTCATCAGACTCATTTACCCTATTGTGAGGTCATAAGACAATGGGAGTCAGTTTGTGCAGGCACTGGGGACGAGAGGAGCAGGGACTATAAAATCAGTTCATTTTTATTATTCCGGTCTGGGTGGTTATCTTTGTGTTACTCCCGGTTGGCTTTACCTTCAGAGTGAAGATTAATGCTGGCCGGGAGGTTCAGGTTGTGACGCCCACAATGGGCGGGGCTGTTTTGAAGCGACAAAGAAATTTGCACGCTTTTTACTCATTTCCAGAGTGTCGGATGTGTCCTTCCTTGTTGCGGTTCCACTTTTCTGTATTAGTGGTCTCTGGATACCGAGTGGAGCAGCTCTGAGTTGAATCGGGATATCTCTAACATATTAACTCCGGCGGTCAGCAGGACAGGTAGGCACCTCAGCAGGGCTGACTGAGGTGTAAAGGCTGTCTGGGGTGCTCTAAGACATACGTTTATTTTTTGCAAGATAAAAAATTGTTGTTTAAAATTTAAAGGGACAGTAGTGTTTTTTGTGACATAATTTAAAAGACAAATAAAAGTATTTTATTTTTCATTTGTTTAATTCTTGGGTAAAGATGGACCAAGAGACCCTGCAGAATGTTACTTGTTTTTTATGTTTTGATACTAATGTAGAACCACCAATCCCTTTTTGTTCCTCATGTATTGAGAGAACATTGAATTACAGGGATAGACTTTTTGATTCTGAGCCAGCATTGTCTATGGCGGATGCTGTTCAGGGGTCTTCTGAAAATGTTCAAGATATGCCGCAGCTTTCTCTTCAAATGTCCCAAACTTTATCGTCCACACATGCAGTGTCCTGTGCTTGCTCTCAAATTCCAGTTGGAGTTTCATTGCAAGACATCGCTACCCTTATGTCTTCTGCTGTAACTGATGCACTGTCTGCCTTTCCCATGCTGCAGGAAAAGCACAAGAGGAAATCTAAAGATTCGGTGAGTAAAGTTTCTGACAGTCGTGGCTATTCCAAATGTTCCTTCCCAGAAATCTGAGGAGGAAGATACTTCGGTGGCATCTGAGGGGGTTATCTCAGACTCAGACAGTGTAATTCTTTCTTCTGATGCTGAAGTGGTATCATTCAGATTTAAGCAGGAACACCTCCGTTTGTTACTCAAGGAGGTTTTGGCTACCTTGGACGACCCCGACACTACTGTCGTAGTCAAACCTAGGAAGTCTAGTAATCTAAACAATATTTTGATGTACCTTCCATGGTGGAGGTTTTCCCTGTACCAGATCGGGCTACAGAGACTATTGCTAGGGAAAGACCTGGTATTCCATTTTCTCCATCCCCGATTTTTAAAAAGATGTTTCCTATTGCTGACTATATCAAGGAGTCTTGGCAGACAGTCGCCAAGGTGGAAGGAACAATTTCCACTTTGGCTAAGAGAACTACTATTCCCATAGAGGATAGCTGTTCCTTTAAGGATCCTATGGATAAGAAGTTGGAGGGGTTGCTTCAAAAGATGTATGTACATCAGGGTTTACAATGGCAACCTGCGGTGTGTATTGCTACCGTCACCAGCATGGCGGAATACTGGTTGATGCACTATTCAGACAGACACTCCCCTTTAAGAGATACAGGTTATTAAGCTGGGAGCAAAGATTTTGTGTTTTGCCATTCTGGCCTGCAGAGCCTTATGGTTGAAATCCTGGTCTGCGGATGTTTCGTCTAAGTCTAAGCTTTTGCCGATTACCTACAAGGGTAAGACCTTGTTTGGGCCAGGCTTGGCTGAAATTATTTCCGACATTACGGGAGGAAAGGGTAATTTCCTCCCTCAGGATAAGAGGAATAAGCAGAAGGGATGTCAGAGTATTTTCGTTCCTTTCAAAACTTCAAAGGTAAAACTTCTTCTCCCTCTGCCAAGCAAGATCAGTTCAAACCTTCCTGGAGGACCAACCAGTCTTGGAACAAGGGGAAGCAATCTAAGAAGCCTGTTAATGACTCAAAGTCAGCATGAAGGGCCTGCCCTTGATCCGGGACCGGATCTTGTGGGGGCAGACTTTCCTTCTTCACTCAGGCCTGGGTTTGGGATGTCCCAGATCCCTGGGCGGTGGACATTGTGTCCCAGGGATACAAACTAGAGTTCAAGACCTTTACTCCCAGGGGCAGGTTTCTGCTCTCAAGATTATCTGTAGACCAGATAAAAAAAGAGGCGTTCTTACACTGTGTCCAAGACCTTTCCAACCTGGGAGTGATAGTTCCTGTTCCAATTCAGGAACAGGGTCTTAGATTTTACTTCAATCTGTTCGGGGGTTCTCAAAAAAGATGGAACTTTCAGACCAATTTTAGACCTCAAAAGTCTAAACAAGTTCCTCAGAGTACCGTCCTTCAAGATGGAAACTATTTGTTCCATTCTTTCCTTGGTTCAAGACGGTCAATTCATGACAACAGTAGATTTAAAGGATGCGTACCTGCATGTTCCCATCCACAGGGATCATCACAAGTTTCTGAGGTTCGCATTTCTAGACAAACACTTCCAGTTTGTGGCTCTTCCATACGGCCTTGCCACAGCTCCCAGAATTTTTTCAAAGGTCCTGGTATCCCTGTTGGCGGTGCTCTGGTTGCAGGGCATTGCAGTGGCGCCTTATCTGGATGACATTCTGGTTCAGGCGCCAAACCTTCAACAAGCAAATTTCCCAATGGAGATGTTGTTATCCTTTCTAAATTCTCACGGATGGAAGGTGAATTTGAGAAAGAGTTCCTTAATTCCAGCTACAAGGGTAGTGTTCTTGGGAACCATAATAGATTCCCTATCAATGAAAATATTTCTAACAGAGGTAAGAAAATCAAAGATCTTCGACTCTTGTCTGGCCCTTCAGTCCTCTCCTCGGCAGTCAGTGGCTCAAAGTATGAAGGTGATTGGTCTGATGGTAGCTGCCATGGACATCATTCTGTTTGCCCGTTTCCACCTCAGACCTCAGCAGTTATGCATGCTCAGGCAATGAAATGGAGATTATGCGGATCTGTCTCCGTGATTACCTTATCTTCCTTGGTGGTTGTCTCAGGAACATCTCTCCCAGGGAACCTGCTTCTGCAGACCTACCTGGGTGATTGTGACAACGGACGCCAGTCTGCTGGGATGGGGAGCAGTCTGGGTCTCACTAAAGGCTCATGGGACATCATGGGAGTCTGTTCTCCCCATAAACATTCTAGAGCTGAGGGCAATCTTCAATGCTCTTCTGGCATGGCCTCATTTAGCTTCAGCCCGGTTTATCAGGTTCCAGTCGGACAACATAACTTCAGTGGCTTACATCAATCATCAGGGAGGAACTCTGAGTTCCTTGGCCATGTCAGAGGTAGCCAAGATTATTCAGTGGGCAGAGATCCACAACTGCTGTCTATCTGCGATCCACATTCCAGGAGTGGACAATTGGGAAGCAGATTTTCTGAGCAGACAAACCTTTCACCCGGGGGAGTGGGAACTTCATCCGGAGGTGTTTTTCAACTTGATTCTCAAATGGGGACAGCCAGAACTGGATCTCATGGCATCTCAACAGAATGCCAAGCTCCCGAGGTATGGGTCGCGTTCAAAGGATCTTCAGGCTGTACTGATAGATGCTCTGGCGGTTCCTTGGAATTTCAGTCTAGCATACTTATTTCCTCTGTTCTCTCTCCTTCCACTGGTTATTGCTAGAATCAAACAGGAGAAGGCATCAGTGATCCTCATTGCACCGGCATGGCCTCGCAGGATCTGGTATGCAGACCTAGTGGAAGGACCTTCTACTTCAGGGGCCCTTCCTTCATCCAAATCTCATTTCTCTGAAGCTGACTGATTGGAGATTGAATCCTTAATTTTATCTAAGCGTGGTTTTTCGGAATTGGTTGTCGAGACTTTGATTCAGGCTTGTAAGCCTGTAACTAGGAAAATTTACCATAAGATATACCGTAAATATCTGTATTGGTGTGAATACAGAAGCTACCAGACTTGCAATCTTTCTGTCAGGCTTTGGTCAGAATCAGGCATGTATTCAAACCTGTTACTCCTCCCTGGAGTCTTAACCTTGTTCTTAAATTTCTTCTGCAGGCTCCGTTTGAGCATATGCATTCCTTAGATATTAAGATGTTATCTTGGAAAGTTTTGTTTCTTGTTGCAATTTCTTCTGCTCGTAGAGTCTTAGAGCTCTCCGCTTTGCAGTGTGAATTCCTTTACCTTATTTTTCATTCGGATAAGGTAGTTTTGCGTACTAAGTTAGAGTTCCTCCCTAAAGTGGTTTCAGATAGGAACATTAATTAAGAAATCGTTGTTCCTTCTTTGTGTCCTAACCCTTCTTCTCATAAAGAGCGTCTGCTGCACAACCTAGATGTGGTGCGTGTGTTGAAATACTATTTACAGGCGACTAAGGATTTGTTTGTTGTTTTCTCTGGGAAACGCAAGGGTCAGAAAGCTACAGCTACTTCTCTTTCTTTGTAGCTGAAAAGTATAATTTGTTTGGCCTATGAAGCTGCTGGACAGCAGCCTCCTGAGAGGGTCACAGCTCATTCTACGAGGGCTGTTTCCTCTTCCTGGGCATTCAAAAATGAAGCTTCTGTGGAACAGATTTGCAAGGCTGCAACTTGGTCCTCTCTACACACTTTTTCAAAATTCTATAAATTTGAAACTTTTGCCTCAGCTGAGGCTTATTTTGGGAGAAATGTTCTTCAAGCAGTGGTGCCTTCTGTTTAGGTACCCTGTTTTTTCCCTCCCTTATCATTTGTGTCCACTAGCTTGGGTATTGATTCCCACTAGTAATTAGAGACTCACTGAGTCATTAGAAAGAAAATTACATTTATGCTTACCTGTTTATTTAGACAGGTTTTTGAGTTGTAAACCTCAGGCACCTCAGCATCTTGTGTTACTTCCTTTCTCTCTTTTTCCTTTGGTTGAATGACTGGGGTTGGAGGGAAGGGGGGTGATATTTAACAGCTTTGATGTGGTGCTCTTTGCCTCCTCCTGCTGGCCAGGAGTGATATTCCCAATAGTAATTAGAGATGATCCGTGGACTCACAGTGTCAATAAATAAATACATTTATCAGGTAAGCATAAATTTTGTTTTTTGTACTATTGATTTCCTCTTTCCTTCATTAATCTTAACAGTGACACGGGTACACTGTATCAAAACTGTGTTTTTACAGTGGTTATTGTAACAATCAACATATTGTGATATCTATAATAACATAATAGTAAAGAGAAACTTACTTAGTTGTCCCATAAACACACACACTATAACACAAGCATTATATTAGTAGGCTTAGCACTGGTGACGTTTCTTGAATTACATATACATTTATATAGCATTATCAAATATTTTTGCCTTAGGTTTACACAACATTAATTTTCGCTTTTCAATGAAATGCAATGTATTTGTTTGTTAAGTCAATACACCATAACACATAGGGAAATAAGATATGAGGCTCATAAAAGTACTAGATGCATAATTGAAAGAACCTTTACTATATTAAAATGCATTTTTGTTGCATTGATCATTCAGGTGAAATTCTGGAATTTATACATGAGAAGGTTGCTGAATGATCCTGGTTTGCTGCATTCTCCATAATATTGCTGTATATCAAAATTATCCAATGGATGAGGAAGAATTACTGACTGAGGATGATGTTTCTGTAGATGTATGTACAGAGGTTGCATCTAGAGGAGCCCTAACAGCTTGAGGAAATCTTATTGCTAATTATTTTGAGTGTTAGGATATGTTACATTTAATATTGTTTATAAAGTAATCTTTAATAAATGTTCAAATTATGTTTGATAAATATTTGTCTTTATTTTTTATTTTTTCCATATACATTTTGATATATATATATATATATATATATATATATATATATATACAGTATATATATATATATATATATATATATATATATATATATATATATATATATATATATATATATATATATACAGGTGGCCCTCGTTTTACAACGGTTCAATTTACACCGTTTCAGAATAACAACCTTTTTTTCCAGTCATGTGACTATTGAAAAGCATTGAGAAGCAGTGCATTTATTCAAATAGCCAGTAGGTGGAGCTGTCCACTTGTGTTGCAGCAAAGCCAAGCAAGCTGAAATTAATCAAATTAACCAGACCTGAGCTATCGAGCAGATTTCAAAGGAACAAGATCTTCCTGTCTATAAATCAGTCCAGATTGGAATGCATAGAAAGAACTGTTTGCAGAAAAATGCAAGTGAAGTCTGTGTTGTGTGATTATTTTATTAGGTTTATAATCCTGTTTAGCAAATGTTTTTGTTTATTTAACTTAGTTTAATTATATATTTTGTGTTGTGTGATTATTTTATTAGGTTTATAATGCCATTTAACATTTAAAGTCTTCATTTCAAAGCTTTAAAAATAATGTATTAGGTGTTACTTATGTCAATTTTGAGAGGGGCCTGGAACCTATTTCTCTCACTTCCCATTGACTTACATTATAAACAGGGTTTCAATTTACAACGGTTTCGATTTACAACCATTCCTTCTGGAACCTAACCCCGGCGTAAACTGAGGGCTACCTGTATATATATATATATATATATATATATATATATATATATATAGTTTAAGTAAGTATTTATAACACAGACAAGGGTGAAATTAAAAGTATTGAACATTTAACAATTATTATACTTTAATTTAATCACTATAAACAATTATGAAACTGCTATATATTTTTGTACATATTGCCTAATTGTTTTTAGTGTAATGTGATTGTATTTTTTACTTTTTAATTAAAATTCTTTACATATATATATCAGAACAATTGTATGGGAATGTAAACTTTCATAAAACCAGATGCTCACGTTGATGACATTAAAGATGCAAAGAATAACTTCTAATATTAAAATACCTATCTAATCTTGAGGAAACTACAATACATTAATTCACTATTATTTAAAACGCCACACTATGTATATATATTTTTTAATTTAAAAAAAAAAATAACATTCAGAACAATTCACTAATAAACAATGTTATAATTAAAGTATCTTAAAATAATGTGACTAGATAACATTAAAATCTGTGTAATCACCTTCCACAAAACTTCATTTTTATCAATATTGGGAAAAACGAGGAGAGTGAAGCCATTCACTGTTGGAGAGATGGTAATTTTAGTATTTGCCATGGATAGGTATTTCCCTAAACACCTTGGTGGGGTGAGGGGCATAGTTCAAGACAATCATGACAAAATTATATACAAGAGAGAAGAATGTACTGTGTCTCAAAAATACATAGGACCAGGCAGGCATCAGTGCTTGAGACGCTCCAGTGATGTGAATATATAGATCCATTAGGCGTCTACTTATATCATGTAAGTTGTTATTTTTTTGTTTAATCTAACAGTGCTAATATCAAATTAAGTTAGCATATTATACTTTTTAATATTTATTATTACAAATTATAATTACCTTTTTATAAATATATATATCTACACTACCTTTAACAAATATTCACAAATATACAAAATTCCATTGTTCAGTCATACATTAACAATTTCTTTATACAATATATCATATACAAAATTAACACTTAAATTATAACATCTACCTAACATTCTGACAAAAAAATAATGCTTCAATCTTCAATAGTAAAAAAATGTCTTTTCTATTAAGCTATTTTACATGACTTAGACTAATTTCCAGAACACAATGCCATTGCATTAACATATCATTGTGGTTTTACATTACTGCAGATAAGACGAAAGAGAGAGAGTACGTCATCCATGTTATCTACGTCCTATATTAGACATTACACCTCACAGTGAGGCTTCCTCTCTACCCTTACCACTTACACTTTTAGATTGGGACATGTCTCCAAAGCCAGGAGGTGCTAGGAGACTACAATTGTCAACTCACCCCAAGGTATACATTTTTTTTTAACAGTTAGTCCAGGGCTCAACAAACCCAGGCACCAGGGCACCACTGGTGCCTTAAAATCAAGCTTTGGCACCCTGGTTTTGAGTCAAAGACACTCATAGGTGCCCCCTCTAAGTCCCTCCGGCTGCTGATGCCAGCTGCACCTAAAATTTAGACTGTATTATTTTTAGGCCATACGTGGGTAAGCGACATGGTGGTGACTTCAGTCTAGCAGCACTACTTTTGCTCCCAGTGCTGCCTTTTCACTAATATTGAAACACTGAAGATGCGCTCAATAACTGTGTGTCCCTCACACCCGGTGAGTGGAACACTGTCAGATACAGAGAGCCCACACTGGCAGTCCCCAGCCTCCTTTTCAAGATTACCAAGTAGCAGTCTCAACTTATGTGCTTATCTGGTGGTCGTAGCAGGGATGTGCACTGTCCCCTTCACATGAGAGTTCATCTTATGCATCTGAGCCCGCAGCCCCTTTAGCTTGCCACTTCCCACCATCTTTCCCTCATCCTCTGGTGCATCCTCTCAATAGAATTACCGTGCACACTAAATGCATGTGTATTGAGAAGCCGCACATTACAGCCCACAGCAGCTGCTGCAGGGTCACGGTGGCAGTGCTGGTATATTATTATGAAGGCCTTGTTGCGGCAGCTACTGGGGGCTGTAATGTTTCTACTGGGAGGCAGCACCAGGGGAAGTTGGAAAGATGTGGGAAGCGGCGTGCTAAATGGGCTGTGGGATCAGATTTTTAAGATGAATCACCTATTTTGTGGAGGGGATAGGACTCATCCCTGCTAGCATTCACTGAATGGTTATTAAACATATTCATTTGGCTTTAACACACAAACATTGCAGATGAGGTCCCTGGGGGCATAACTTGTGGCTCACTGACAAGAAAGTAACACATAAATAAATAACTCACAAAGTTTTTGCACAACAATACACATCATTGTGTTATTCATTAACAACCTTTTTTGTCTACAGGGAGTGCAGAATTATTAGGCAAATGAATATTTTGACCACATCATCCTCTTTATGCATGTTGTCTTACTCCAAGTTGTATAGGCTCGAAAGCCTACTACCAATTAAGCATATTAGGTGATGTGCATCTCTTTAATGAGAAGGGGTGTGGTCTAATGACATCAACACCCTATATCAGGTGTGCATAATTATTAGGCAACTTCCTTTCCTTTGGCAAAATGGGTCAAAAGAAGGATTTGACAGGCTCAGAAAAGTAAAAAATAGTGAGATATCTTGCAGAGGGATGCAGCACTCTTAAAATTGCAAAGCTTCTAAAGCGTTATCATCGAACAATCAAGCGTTTCATTCAAAATAATCAACAGGGTCGCAAGAAGCGTGTGGAAAAACCAAGGCGCAAAATAACTGCCCATGAACTGAGAAAAGTTAAGCGTGCAGCTGCCAAGATGCCACTTGCCACCAGTTTGGCCATATTTCAGAGCTGCAACATCACTGGAGTGCCCAAAAGCACAAGGTGTGCAATACTCAGAGACATGGCCAAGGTAAGAAAGGCTGAAAGACGACCACCACTGAACAAGACACACAAGCTGAAACGTCAAGACTGGGCCAAGAAATATCTCAAGACTGATTTTACTAAGGTTTTATGGACTGATGAAATGAGAGTGAGTCTTGATGGGCCAGATGGATGGGCCCGTGGCTGGATTGGTAAAGGGCAGAGAGCTCCAGTCCGACTCAGACGCCAGCAAGGTGGAGGTGGAGTACTGGTTTGGGCTGGTATCATCAAAGATGAGCTTGTGGGGCCTTTTCGGGTTGAGGATGGATTCAAGCTCAACACCCAGTCCTACTGCCAGTTTCTGGAAGACACCTTCTTCAAGCAGTGGTACAGGAAGAAGTCTGCATCCTTCAAGAAAAACATGATTTTCATGCAGGACAATGCTCCATCACACGCGTCCAAGTACTCCACAGCGTGGCTGGCAAGAAAGGGTATAAAAGAAGAAAATCTAATGATATGGCCTCCTTGTTCACCTGATCTGAACCCCATTGAGAACCTGTGGTCCATCATCAAATGTGACATTTACAAGGAGGGAAAACAGTACACCTCTCTGAACAGTGTCTGGGAGGCTGTGGTTGCTGCTGCACGCAATGTCGATGGTGAACAGATCAAAACACTGACAGAATCCATGGATGGCAGGCTTTTGAATGTCCTTGCAAAGAAAGGTGGCTATATTGGTCACTGTTTTGTTTTTGTTTTGTTTTTGAATGTCAGAAATGTATATTTGTGAATGTTGAGATGTTATATTGGTTTCACTGGTAAAAATAAATAATTGAAATGGGTATATATTTGTTTTTTGTTAAGTTGCCTAATAATTATGCACAGTAATAGTCACCTGCACACACAGATATCCCCCTAAAATAGCTATAACTAAAAACAAACTAAAAACTACTTCCAAAACTATTCAGCTTTGATATTAATTAGTTTTTTGGGTTCATTGAGAACATGGTTGTTGTTCAATAATAAAATTAATCCTCAAAAATACAACTTGCCTAATAATTCTGCACTCCCTGTATGTCCTTCCCAATACAGGGAGTGGTGGGTGCTGAACATATTCATTTTGTGAGAATCCACAGCTTATGCCCAGTATGCCCAGTAGCCTGTAAATATCAGTATGACTATCTTCTCTCTATATATTACATCTGTTTATTGAGCATAGTACATGTTTAGTATATGCCAAGTGACAATGACATTTGTACAAGATGTGAGGGTTACTTAGTATTGTAGGTAGCACACACACATAGTGACAAATACACTCACCATAACATATGTGACACACAAAAATGCACAAGATTTATATTAAAGAGACAGTCTAGTCCAAAACAAACTTTCATGATTCAGATAGGGCATGTAATATTAAACAATTTTCCAATTTACTTTTATCACCAATTTTGCTTTGTTCTCTTGGTATTCTTAGTTGAAAGCTTAACCTAGGAGGTTCATATGCTAATTTCTTAGACCTTGAAGGCCGCCTCTTAAGAATGTATTTTAATGTGTTTTTCACCACTAGAGGGTGTTAGTTCATGTTTTTCATATATATAACACTGTGCTCATGCACATGAAGTTACCTGGGAGCTATCACTGATTGGCTAAATTGCAAGTCTGTTAAAAGAACTGAAATAAAGGGGCAGTTTGCAGAGGCTTAGATACAAGATAATCACAGAGGTAAAAAATATATAAATATAACTGTGTTGGTTATGCAAAACTGGGGAATGGGTAAAGAAGGGATTATCTATCTTTTAAAACAATAACAATTTTGGTGTAGACTGTCCCTTTAACACTATGAATAACACATGTAGTGAGGAGCTGCACATTACAGCCCATAGCAGCGGCTGCAAAATGGCAGTGCAAGTATATTATTCTGGGGGCCTTTCTGCAGCCGCTACTTTAGGCTGTAATGTGTGGCTCCCCACTACACAGGCTTTTAGTGTGCCCAGGGATTTTACTAAGCAGCAGCACTGAGAAGAGGGAAAGATGGTGGGCAGTGGCAAGCTAAAGGGGCTGCAGGATCAGATGTGTTAGATGAACCACCTGTCTTGTGGAGGGGATAGGACTCATCCCTGCTAGCTATCACTTGTTCATGGGTAGGTGGTCTGTTCTAGTGGGGCATTAGTTCATAGTTGATTCAAGCCTATTACTGAGGGAGTGACTGCTGCTTGGTGACCCTGAAAAGGAGGCTGTGTCCACCAGTGTGGGCTCTCTGTATCTGACAGTGTGTCACTTACCGGGATGTAAGTTTGCACACTGACAAGAAAGTCTCATGCTGTCACTTTCCCACACTGATTACAGCATCAGATAAATCGGCAGTGCTTCTGGACAGTGTTAAAGTATGGCTTCTGCTTTGCTTTGTAAAGCCTTAAAGGGACACTGAACCCAAATTTTTACTTTTGTGATTCAGATAGAGCATGAAATTTTAAGCAACTTTCTAATTTACTCTTGTTATCAAATTTAAGAATGTAAGTTTTGATGCCTGCCCATTTTTAGTGAACAACCTGGGTTGTTCTTGCTGATTGGTGAATAAATGCATGCACCAATAAAAAAACTGCTGTCCAGAGTACTGAACCAAAAAATACTTCTTTTTCAAATAAAGATAGCAAGAGATCAAATAAAAATTGATAATGGGAGTAAATTAGAAAGTTGCTTAAAAGTGCTGCTCTATCTGAATCACGAAAGAAAAAATTTGGTTTTAGTGTCCCTTTAACTTGCATCTGAGGATGCAGTAGCAAATAGTGTTGACTGACAAAGGTTTACCAAAGTATTCCCAAGCCCATGTCAGGATATCCATTACAGACTCATGATGATTTTTGAGACAGTCATGTCTGAGGGATCAAAGATCACATTGTCAGGGTTTCACCCTGCTTTGATTGCTATTTGCTGCTGGCTGCCATTTTACTTACCTCTTTCACTGAATCTGATGCAGAGTATGGAACGCTGCTCTCTCATCTAGGCACCCTCTTATGGCCAAACTGGTGAACATCATCAGTGTGAGACAGGTTGCAGTCCCAGGATTATGATGTCACACTAATTATTTAAAGGGCCTCTGTTCAGTATGCTTTTGCCCTTGCGTTGTCTCAGACTTGTTTGCTAGTTCCTGTATTCCAGTTCCTGTGTATTACCTGGCATGTTTGACGTCCCTTCTGGTTCCTGATCCCTGGCTTGTTCCTGACTCTGCTGTTTTTCTGTTCCTGATCCTGGCTCGTCTGACTACTCACTTTGGCTCCTGATCCTGGCTCGTCTGACTACTCGCTTTGGCTCCTGATCCTGACTCGTCTGACTACCAGCTCTGGCTTTGACTCCTGGCTTGTCATTTGGCTTGTGGACTTTTTATTATTTTTTGTTATTAATAAAGGTGTGATTATTTTTGCTCTTCTCATCTTAGTCTGATTCCTGGTACCCTGACACACATGCATTCAGAAGTGGTTTTCGGCCTTGCACTTTATGTACGGAGATTGACTGGATTCCTTGAATCTTTTAATTATATTGTGTACTGTAGAAGGTGAAATGTCCATAATCCTTTGGGGAATGTTGTTCTCAAAGTTTTGGATTATTCTCTGACTCATTTGTTGGCCGATTGGTGATCCTCAACCCATCCTTGCTCTTCAAGGACTAGGCCATTTTTGGAGACTCCTAATATACTATAATTACACCATTGCCTCACCTGTTTCACATTACCTTCTTATTTCAACTTGTTACATCGCTATTAGTTCTAAATTGCCCCGGCTCAACTTTTTGGAACGTGTTGCAGTGATCAGATATGAAATGAGTGTATATTTTCAAAAATACATTAAATACACAAAGTAAAACATCAATGAATAATAATAAAAAAATAATAATGTGTTTTCAATATAAAACAGGGTGAATTGAATTTTCAAATGACTCTTTTTGATATTTTTTTTGCATTTACCATACTGTATTAACTTTTTCAGAAATGGGGTTGTGTGTGCTAAAGATGTAAAACAATATAAATTTAATTTGTAGATACAAATGTACGGCTAGATTTAGAGTTTTGTTGGTAACGACCCGCGTAGCTAACGCTGGCTTTTTTTCTGGCCGCACCTTTAAAATAACTCTGGTATTGAGAGTCCACAGAATGTCTGCGTTAGGCTCCAAAAAAGGAGCGTAGAGCATATTTAACGCAACTGCAACTCTCGATACAAGAGTTGCTTACGGACGCGGCCAGCCTCAAAAACGTGCTCGTGCACGAATCCCCCATAGGAAACAATGGGGCTGTTTGAGCTGAAAAAAAACCTAACACCTGCAAAAAAGCCGCGTTCAGCTCCTAACGCAGCCCCATTGTTTGCTATGGGGAAACACTTCCTACGTCTGCACCTAACACTCTAACATGTACCCCGAGTCTAAACACCCCTAACCTTACACTTATTAACCCCTAATCTGCCGCCCCCGCTATCGCTGACCCCTGCATATTATTATTAACCCCTAATCTGCCGCTCCGTAAACTGCCGCTACTTACATTATCCCTATGTACCCCTAATCTGCTGCCCCTAACCCCGCCGACCCCTATATTATATTTATTAACCCCTAATCTGCCCCCCACAACGTCGCCTCCACCTGCATACACTTATTAACCCCTAATCTGCTGACCGGACCGCTCCGCTATTATAATAAAGTTATTAACCCCTAATCCGCCTCACTAACCCTATAATAAATAGTATTAACCCCTAATCTGCCCTCCCTAACATCGCCGACACCTAACTTCAAACATTAACCCCTAATCTGCCGACTGGAGCTCACCGCTATTCTAATAAATGTATTAACCCCTAAAGCTAAGTCTAACCCTAACACTAACACCCCCCTAACTTAAATATAATTTAAATCTAACGAAATTAATTAACTCTTATTAAATAAATTATTCCTATTTAAAGCTAAATACTTACCTATAAAATAAATCCTATTATAGCTACAATATAAATTATAATTATATTATAGCTATTTTAGGATTTATATTTATTTTACAGGTAACTTTGTATTTATTTTAACCAGGTACAATAGCTATTAAATAGTTAAGAACTATTTAATAGTTACCTAGTTAAAATAAGTACAAAATTACCTGTAAAATAAATCCTAACCTAAGTTACAATTAAACCTAACACTATACTATCATTAAATTAATTAAATAAAATACCTACAATTACCTACAATTAAACCTAACACTACACTATCAATACATTAATTAAATACAATACCTACAAATAACTACAATGAAATAAACTAACTAAAGTACAAAAAATAAAAAAGAACTAAGTTACAAAAAATAAAAAAATATTTACAAACATTAGAAATATATTACAACAATTTTAAACTAATTACACCTACTCTAAGCCCCCTAATAAAATAACAAAGCCCCCCAAAATAAAAAAATGCCCTACCCTATTCTAAATTACTAAAGTTCAAAGCTCTTTTACCTTACCAGCCCTGAACAGGGCCCTTTGCGGGGCATGCCCCAAGAAGTTCAGCTCTTTTGCCTGTAAAAAAAAACATACAATACCCCCCCCAAACATTACAACCCACCACCCACATACCCCTAATCTAACCCAAACCCCCCTTAAATAAACCTAACACTAAAAACCTGAAGATCTCCCTACCTTGAGTCGTCTTCACCCAGCCGAGCCAAATTCTTCACCCAAGCGGAGCAAGAAGAGGTCCTCCATCTGGTAGAAGTCTTCATCCAAGCGGGGCAGAAGAGGTCTTCCATCCGATTGAAGTCTTCATCCAAGCGGGATCTTCTATAGTCATCCATCCGGAGCGGCAGCATCCTGAAGACCTCCGACGCGGAACATCCATCCTGGCCGATTGGCCAATCAGCCAATCGGATTGAACTTGATTCTGATTGGCTGATTCCATCAGCCAATCAGAATATTCCTACCTTAATTCCGATTGGCTGATAGAATCCTATCAGCCAATCGGAATTCGAGGGATGCCATCTTGGATGACGTCATTTAAAGGAACCGTCATTCGTCGTTCAGTCGTCGGCCAGGATGGATGTTCTGTGTCGGAGGTCTTCAGGATGCTGCCGCTCCACTCCGGATGGATGACGATAGAAGATCCCGCTTGCATGAAGACTTCAATCGGATGGAAGACCTCTTCTGCCCCGCATGGATGAAGACTTCTACCGGATGGAGGACCACTTCTTGCTCCGCATGGATGAAGAATTTGGCTCGGCTGGGTGAAGACGACTCAAGGTAGGGAGATCTTCAGGGGCTTAGTGTTAGGTTTATTTAAGGGAGGTTTGGGTTAGATTAGGGGTATGTGGGTGGTGGGTTGTAATGTTGGGGGGGGTATTGTATGTTTTTTTTTACAGGCAAAAGAGCTGAACCTCTTGGGGCATGCCCCGCAAAGGGCCCTGTTCAGGGCTGGTAAGGTAAAAGAGCTTTGAACTTTAGTAATTTAGAATAGGGTAGGGCATTTTTTTTATTTTGGGGGGCTTTGTTATTTTATTAGGGGGCTTAGAGTAGGTGTAATTAGTTTAAAATTGTTGTAATATATTTCTAATGTTTGTAAATATTTTTTTATTTTTTGTAACTTAGTTCTTTTTTATTTTTTGTACTTTAGTTAGTTTATTTCATTGTAGTTATTTGTAAGTATTGTATTTAATTAATGTATTGATAGTGTAGTATTAGGTTTAATTGTAGGTAATTGTAGGTATTTTATTTAATTAATTTAATGATAGTATAGTGTTAGGTTTAATTGTTACTTAGGTTAGGATTTATTTTACAGGTAATTTTGTACTTATTTTAACTAGGTAACTATTAAATAGTTCTTAACTATTTAATAGCTATTGTACCTGGTTAAAATAATTACAAAGTTGCCTGTAAAATAAATATTAATCCTAAAATAGCTACAATGTAATTATAATTTATATTGTAGCTATATTAGGATTTATTTTACAGGTAAGTATTTAGCTTTAAATAGGAATAAGTTATTTAATAAGAGTTAATTTATTTCGTTAGAATAAAATTATATTTAACTTAGGGGGGTGTTAGGGTTAGGGTTAGAATTAGCTTTAAGGGTTAAAAAATTTATTAGAATAGTGGTGAGCTCCGGTCGGCAGATTAGGGGTTAATTATTGTAGGTAGCTGGCTGTGACGTTGTGGGGGGCAGGTTAGGGGTTAATAAATATAATATAGGGGTCGGCGGTGTTAGGGGCAGCAGATTAGGGGTACATAAGTATAACGTAGGTGGCGGTCGGCAGATTAGGGGTTAAAAAAATGTAATCGAGTGGCGGCGATGTGGGGGGACCTCGGTTTAGGGGTACATAGGTTGTTTATGGGTGTTAGTGTACTTTAGGGCACAGTAGTTAAGAGCTTTATGAACCGGTGTTAGCCCAGAAAGCTCTTAACTCCTGACTTTTTTCTGCGGCTGGAGTTTTGTCGTTAGATTTCTAACGCTCACTTCAGACACGACTCTAAATACCGGAGTTAGAAAGATCCCATTGAAAAGATAGGATACGCAATTGACGTAAGGGGATCTGCGGTATGGAAAAGTCGCGGCTGAAAAGTGAGCGTTAGACCCTTTTTTTAATGACTCCAAATACCGGCGGTAGCCTAAAACCAGCGTTAGGAGCCTCTAACGCTGGTTTTCACGGCTACCGCCAAACTCCAAATCTAGACCGTAGTGAATAACTTTGTTCAAATAACTTTTTTTTTTTTTTAAGGGAGATGTTACTAAGACTAATGATGTGGACTCTTCACTTAAAAAAACTAATTCTTAGTATTGTGTAAACTTTGAATAATTTGAATGTAAAGGTGTTAAAGTTTTCTAATAGTCATGTTCTTGGGAAAAAATTGTTTTTGAACATATGTATTATTTCAAAATGTTATTTCTATATACATAGATATGGCGATTTAATTTTGTAGTTTTTCTTCTTATTTAAATTAAAACAAAATGTGTGTACGTTGCATGTCATTTTTAATTATAAACATATGTTTAACATGAATTAATGAAAACTTAATATTTATTAAATAAAAACAAAACCACAACTTATCAAACATGAAAGAAATAATAAAAAAGTGCATACTTAAAAGGATTCTCTATTCTTATATTGGCCTCTTTAAATCTGGTGATTGGCTCACCCTCTCCTTACTTTTTCGAAAAGAGCTTGTAGTGTATTGTCAAACAACGGTTTATTTGGTTATTTCTTTCCTGCTCCATTTGTCTCTGCCAATCAAATATCTCCCAATCAATCTCTAGGGGGCGATTTATCAATGTGTGTCTGACATGATAAGCTGTAACGTATCATGTCCGACAGACATCGCTGAATGCCGACAGCATACACTGTCAGCATTTAACATTGCACAAGAAGTTCTGGTGAACTGCTTGTGCAATGCCTCCCCCTGCTGATTTGCGGCTAATCGGCCGCTAGCAGGGGGTGTCAATCAACCTGATCGTATAGGATCCGGTGGATTGATGTCCGCAGCCTCAGAGGCAGCAGACCAGTTAAGGAGCAGCGGTCTTAAGACTGCTGCTTCATAACTGCTTTTTCTGGCGAGCCTGAAGGCTCAAGTGGAAACAGGGGCATCAAGGGCCATTTGACCCTTGATAAATCAGCCCCTGTATCTTCTTTGATTATTATTATCCCAATGGTCAAGCAGTCTACCCAAAAAAAATTGTATTTGTCTATTATCATCCCTATAACCACGGGCTATGGCCATCATTTCATGTAAGGCAGGATCATCTGGTTGAACAGGCTGTGGTGGACTTGCTCTTGCTGTGGTTGTTGGTGCTGTGCCTGATCTTCAGCATCCTATTGAGGTTCATGTTCTTGAACATCAAGGTCAGGTGGTAATGGAACATTAATATCAAATTCCTGTTCATCCCTTTGAGCTAATTGAGAGAAGTTTGGTGTCAGGTCACTTCCCTGTGCTGGAGTTCCAGTTTCATAGCTATCCTTGTTCTGTTAATGAAACAAGAATATGTCAGCATTAAATAAAAGTGAATTGAAACAACATGTAAGTAAATATGGAGAAGATATGTGTTTATTACCTGTACATTTTTATGACAACTGGATTCTAGAGTAAAACATTTTAAAATTTTCCTCTGAGAAGAAAATCAGTCTCAATCCATCTGTCTGCTTCTCTTTAGTACACCCCCCTTACCCCCCAGTTCCATCTGTAATGATTCTACAACATCTGTATTTTCCTCCACCTGCAATAGGTACAGTATATATATGTGAAAACCTGCATGTAATATGAGTTTTAACACAAAAGCAAAAAAAATAGCCAATGGGAACAATTTATGCAAAATGTATGTTTTTAGTGTTTAGTCTCTAAACAAGTCCTAATTGAGAAATGTGTTAAATTATATCATTTATATGATTAAGTAATTTTTAAGTAACATTTCCATAATATTCTTGCTTTCATAATTGTGAACAGATATTCTTATTATCTAGCTGTATCTTATATTGTATAGTTAGTGTGATTTATTTACTCTGTTAAAATGTTAATAAAGGCAAGAAATTATCATGTTTATTAATATGTAAACTGAGCTTATGCAAGATTGACATTCTCCCTAAAAAAATTTGCAAAAATTATCAAATGTGTTTTCAAGAGTGAAAGTCTTGAATAAGATAAAACTGAGTATCACAGTGTTTTCTGATGCTGTGTAATACTGTTGGTTAGGGGTCTCAATGCAAAGTATGTGATGAGTTTATAGTACAAAATTCATTTGTAAGCCAATAGAAAAGCTGTTTTCTTATAAATTACAATAGCTCCAGACATGAAAATGGCTTATTGGATTTTACAAACTCATTTTAAAAGCTCTTCTAACAGATTGGAAAGAAACCCTACGTTCTAGGTGATTATACTTTAACTACATCTTATATCTATCATTAAACAAATATGTTTGGGAGAAAATGATATTCATTCTGTCTGGGTAAGCTATACAGCAGTAATTTTCTGAAGCAAATGCCTCTCTAACCATGCATCTTTCTCTTAAAGAATGATTCCCATTCCCCAAAGGGCTTAACATGCTATTATGTTGTTTATGATAAATATAGAACATATGTTTTTATTCATAAGCTTTACTTCATTAGTTTCAAAGCAGGTTTTCAACATATGAATGGAGAACTTAAAAGGGCAGTGACAGATTGATTACAATAGCATTACAGTGAACAAGTTAATTGTAACATGCCTGTACCCCCTCCATCTCTCTCTTTAATGCTAAACATTAACAATTATATCTAAGTTAAAAAAAATACTGTCAATTTGCTTCCAAATCTCACACTGCTTTAATGAGAACATTTTTTTATTTTTTTTTATCTGCTTTGTATTATTAGAATTAATTTGTGAAATCAGTGGATAGGTGCTTGACAAATTGGAAAGAAAATGCCAGTATATATCTGTGATATTACATTCCTCTCATGAAACTTAGTTGGCTATTGTTGACTTGATAAATCAGCAGAATTAACCGAAAATGGGTCCCAGATTAAACAAGACTGATTAGTCATTTTAAATTTGAATATTTGTGACTTATTCAAAATATGCTTGTCCATAAATATTGATCCATATGAGGAATATTTAACTTTCTAATTAAATTCAAAGATGCAGAAATATAATTTATTTAAGACATCCTCTTAGGCATACTGTTACATAAAGTTTAAAAACATTGTAAAGAATCTCTTCAATTTATTAAACTTATTCAAATCATTAAAGTGAAGGTAAACTTTAACTAATTAAATACCATATATGTAATCTTTGCCATTAAAAAAAGTATATGTGTACATTTTGTTTTGTTTTTAATCCATCTGTGAAAGGATTAAATTAGTGCCTATAGTAATGCTTCTATTGCAATGTTATGCCGGCCCACTTGGATGAACAATATTTCTCTTACATTGGTGTATCTGGTCCACGGCTTCATCCTTACTTGTGGGATATTCTCAATCCCTACAGGAAGTGGCAAAGAGAGCACACAGCAGAGCTGTCCATATAGATCCCCTCAGGCTCCGCCCCCCCAGTAATTCTCTTTGCCGCTCTAACAAGTAGCATCTCCACGGGAGGGTAAAGAGTTTGTGGTGTTAGATTTGTAGTTTTTATTTCTTCAATCAAAAGTTTGTTATTTTAAAATAGTGCCGGTTTGTACTATTTACTCTGAGGCAGAAAGTGATGAAGATTTCTGCTGAGAGGAATATGATTTTAGCACCAGTAACTAAAATCCATTGCTGTTCCCACGCAGGACTGTTGAATACCGGAGAACTTCAGTTGGGGGATACAGTTTGCAGGCTTAACTGCTTCAGGTATGATCAGTCATTTTTCTAACAAGACCCAGTAATGCTAGAAGGCTGACAGGAATCCCCATGGGGGAAGGTAAGCCATTTTCTCAGACTCAGTATAGAAGGATGGCTTAGATTAAGGGCTTAAATACTGGTGGACACTATTTTGGGCTCAATCGATTGCTTTATTAGTATGATTTCATATTGAATCTGGTGTTTTTAGACTTATAAAACACTTATGTTTTTTTTTATTTCGCCTGGCACTTTATTAGACACCTAATCTATCTCAGAGGCCCCATCACTCTGGAATGAAGAGGGAGGGGGCCTCATTTTCGTGCCTCAGTTGCGCAGTTGTTTTGCTAGACAGTTCATGCAGCTTCACGTGTAGAGTCCAGAGACCTCAGAGAGGACTTCAGAGAGGCTTATTTCTTCTTCAAATAATACCTAAGGAAGGTAAAAGCCACAGTAGAGGCTGTGGCATCATGCTGTAGTGTTTACGACCGGTTGACTGCTCTCTTTAGCTCCGGTTTGGGCAATAAGGGGTTAATTGATTTGAAAATTTGTGTGCAATCATTTCAAAGCATTAGGATAATGTGTTGAAAATTTCATTAAGATCGGATGTTTCTTTGATGTTTTGGTAAAAAAGTGTGTGCTTTTTATTATTTAACCCCTTAGTGACCAGAGCACTTTTCCATTTTCTGTCCGTTTGGGACCAAGGCTATTTTTACATTTTTGCGGTGTTTGTGTTTAGCTGTAATTTTCCTCTTGCTCATTTACTGTACCCACACATATTATATACCGTTTTTCTCGCCATTAAATGGACTTTCTAAAGATACCATTATTTTCATCATATCTTATAATTTACTATAAAAAAAATTATAAAATATGAGGAAAAAATGGAAAAAAACACACTTTTTCTAACTTTGACCCCAAAAATCTGTTACACATCTACGACCACCAAAAAACACCCATGCTAAATAGTTTCTAAATTTTGTCCTGAGTTTAGAAATACCCAATGTTTACATGTTCTTTGCTTTTTTTGCAAGTTATAGGGCCATAAATACAAGTAGCACTTTGCTATTTCCAAACCACTTTTTTTCAAAATTAGCGCTAGTTACATTGGAACACTAATATCTTTCAGGAATCCCTGAATATCCCTTGACATGTATATATTTTTTTTTAGAAGACAACCCAAAGTATTGATTTAGGCCCATTTTGGTATATTTCATGCCACCATTTCACCGCCAAATGCGATCAAATAAAAAAAATCGTTCACTTTTTCACAAATTTTTTCACAAACTTTAGGTTTCTCACTGAAATTATTTACAAACAGCTTGTGCAAATATGGCACAAATGGTTGTAAATTCTTCTCTGGGATCCCCTTTGTTCATAAATAGCAGACTTATATGGCTTTGGTGTTGCTTTTTGGTAATTAGAATGCCACTAAATGCCACTGCGCACCACACGTGTATTATGCCCAGCAGTGTAGGGGTTAATTAGGGAGCATGTAGGGAGCTTTTTGGGGTAATTTTAGCTTTAGTGTAGTGTAGTAGACAACCCCAAGTATTGATCTAGGCCCATTTTGGTATATTTCATGCCACCATTTCACCGCCAAATGCGATCAAATAAAAAAAAAAGTTACATTTTTCACAATTTTAGGTTTCTCACTGAAATAATTTACAAACAGCTTGTGCAGTTATGGCACAAATGGTTGTAAATGCTTCTCTGGGATCCCCTTTGTTCAGAAATAGCAGACATATATGGCTTTGGCATTGCTTTTTGGTATTTAGAAGGCCGCTAAATGCCGCTGCGCATCACACGTGTATTATGGCTAGCAGTGAAGGGATTAATTAGGTAGCTTGTAGAGAGCTTGCAGGGTTAATATTAGATTTAGTGTAGAGCTCAGCCTCCCACCTGAAACATCAGACCCCCTGATCCCTCCCAAACAGCTCTCTTCCCTCCCCCACCCCACAATTGTCCCCGCCATCTTAAGTACTGGCAGAAACTCTGCCAGTACTAAAATAAAAGGTATTTGGCCCTTTTTTTAAAAAAAAAAAAGAAGCATATTTACATATGCTGATGTGTACGATCCCCCCTTAGACCCCAACCTCACTGATCCCCCCTAAAAAGCTCTATAACCCTCCCACTCTAACTTAATGGGCGCCATCTTGGGTACTGGCAGCTGTCTGCCAGTACCCAGTTTAGAAGAAAAAAATGGGTTTTTTTTACATTTATTAAAAGTTTCTGTAGTGTAGCTTCCCCCCACACAAAACCAACCCCCCACCCCTCCATGATCCCCTCCTTTTTGTGCTTAGATTAGGTCTTATTTATTAATACATTTTCCGTAGTGTAGCGGTTCCCACCCGCTCCCGCCCCGTGCACGCGCCCGCCCGCCACCCTCCGTGCACACGCGCGCGCCCGTGCGCGCCCCCGACGATCGCGCCCCCGATCCCGCCCCCCTTGACGTCATGCGGCACACCGATGGCCGCCCACCCGCCTCCCAAGTCGGCTCCCACCCACCAACGAAACCGGCCATCGATGTCCGGTGCAGAGAGGGCCACAGAGTGGCTCTCTCTGCATCGGATGGCCGTAAAAGGTTATTGCAGGATGCCTCCATATCGAGGCATCACTGCAATAACCGGAAAGCAGCTGGAAGCGAGCAGGATCGCTTCCAGCTGCTTTCCACACCGAGGACGTGCAGGGTACGTCCTCAGGCGTTAACTGCCTTTTTTTTGAGGACGTACCCTGCACGTCCTCGGTCATTAAGGGGTTAAAGACACAGTAACGTTTTATGAAAAAGTATTTTTTCTTGCATTATAGTGCTGTCTAAGTCTGTCAAACATGTCTGAGCCTTCAGATAGCCCTTGTTCTGTGTGTTTAAAAGCCATGGCGGTACCCCCATTGCATTTGTGTTTAAAGTGTGCTATAGCGTCTAAGCAGTTTAAGGACCATGCAGTGACACTTAAAAATGTAGTCCAAGATGATTCTTTAGCAGAAGGTAGTGAGGATAGTACTCTCTCCTCTCCTCCTGTGTCGACACCAGCTATGCCCGTGCAAGCGATGCCCAGTACCTCTAGCGCATCGATCCCTATTACTTTGCAACAGTTAGCAGCAGTAATGGATAATTCTCTTTCAGCATTTTTATCCAAACTGCCAGCATTTCCAAGGAAGCGCGATAACTCAGTTTTAAATACAGAGAATGAGCAATCAGACGCATTGGATAATTTATCTGTAGTGCCCTCACAACAATCTGACTTGGCGGTGAGGGAGGGCCTGTCTGAGGGAGAAATTTCTGACACAGGAAAAGTTTCTCAGCAGGCAGAGCCAGATACCATAGCATTTAAATTTAAGCTAGAACACCTCCGCGCCCTGCTTAAGGAGGTCCTGGCTACGCTAGATGATTGTGACCCCTTGGTGGTCCCAGAAAAATTGTGTAAAATGGACAAATTCTTAGAGGTCCCGGTACACACTGACGCGTTTCCGATCCCTAAGAGGGTGGCGGATATTGTGACTAGGGAGTGGGAGAGACCAGGTGTACCCTTCATTCCCCCTCCTATATTTAAGAAAATGTTCCCCATTGTTGACCCACGAAGGGACGCGTGGCAGACGGTCCCTAAGGTAGAGGGGGCAGTTTCAACACTAGCCAAGCGCTCGACTATACCAATAGAAGACAGTTGCGCTTTCAAAGATCCTATGGATAAAAAATTAGAAGGTTTACTTAAGAGAATATTTGTTCAACAAGGTTTCCTTCTTCAACCAATTTCTTGCATTATTCCTGTAACCACTGCAGCGGCTTTTTGGTTTGAGGAACTGGAAAACTCGCTCCAGAAGAAGACTTCTTATGATGAGGTCATGGACAGAATTCACGCCCTGAAGTTGGCTAATCCTTTCATCACAGATGCCGCTTTTCAGTTAGCTAAATTAGTGGCGAAAAATTCTGGTTTTGCCATCGTGGCACGCAGAGCGCTTTGGCTAAAATCATGGTCGGTGGACGTGTCGTCCAAAACAAAATTGCTTAATATTCCTTTCAAGGGTAAGACCCTATTCGGGGCAGAGTTGAAAGAGATTATTTCAGATATCACTGGGGGAAAGGGCCATGCCCTTCCACAAGATAGACCCTTCAAAGCTAAAAACAAGGCTTATTTTCGTTCCTTTCACAATTTCAGGAATGGAGCTGCTTCAACCTCTACAGCCGCTAAGCAAGAGGGTAACGCTTCCCAGCCAAACCAACATAGAAACCCTTGCAGGGCTGGAACAAGGGTAAACAGAAGCCTGCTGCTGCTACCAAGACAGCATGAAAGGGTAGCCCCCAATCCAGGACCGGATCTAGTAGGGGGCAGACTTTCTCTCTTTGCTCAGGCTTGGGCAAGAGATGTTCCAGACCCCTGGGCGCTAGAAATTGTTACTCAGGGGTACCTTCTGGAATTCAAGGACCTTCCTCCAAGGGGAAGGTTCCACATTTCTCGCTTGTCTTTAGACCAGACAAAGAGACAGGCATTCTTACACTGTGTAGAAGACCTTCTAAAAATGGGAGTGATACACCCAGTCCCAACGGTAGAACAAGGACTGGGTTTTTACTCAAACCTGTTTGTAGTACCCAAAAAGGAAGGAACTTTCAGGCCAATCCTGGACTTAAAAATCCTAAACAAATTCCTCAGAGTTCCATCATTCAAAATGGAAACCATTTGGACAATCTTACCAATGATCCACGAGGGTCAATATATGACTACCGTGGATTTAAAGGATGCGTACCTGCATATTCCTATCCACAAAGATCACCATCAGTTCCTGGGGTTCGCCTTTCTGGACAAGCATTACCAGTTTGTGGCTCTTCCCTTCGGATTGGCCACTGCTCCCAGAATTTTCACAAAGGTGCTAGGGTCCCTTCTAGCGGTACTAAGACCAAGGGGCATTGCAGTAGCACCTTACCTAGATGACATCTTAATACAAGCGTCGTCCTTTCACAGAGCAAAGGCTCATACGGACATTGTTCTGGCCTTTCTAAGGTCTCACGGGTGGAAGGTGAACGTAGAAAAAAGTTCTCTGTCCCCGTTCACAAGGGTTCCCTTCCTGGGAACAATAATAGACTCGGTAGAAATGAAAATCTTTCTGACGGAGGTCAGGAAGTAAAAAATTTCGAACACTTGTCGAGTTCTTCATGCCATTCCTCAGCCTTCTGTGGCTCAGTGCATGGAGGTAATAGGGCTAATGGTTGCGGCAATGGACGTGGTCCCATTTGCTCTAATTTATCTAAGACGACTGCAACTGTGCATGCTCAAACAGTGGAATGGGGATTATGCAGATTTGTCTCCCCAGATACAAATGGACCAGAAAACCAGAGACTCACTGATCTGGTGGTTGTCTCAGGATCACCTGTCTCAGGGAATGAGTTTCCGCACACCGGAGTGGATCATTGTCACGACCGACGCCAGCCTCTTAGGCTGGGGTGCGGTCTGGGACTCCCTGAAAGCTCAGGGTCTATGGTCTCGGGAAGAATCTCTTCTCCTGATAAACATTTTGGAATTGAGTGTGATATTCAATGCGCTCCAGGCCTGGCCTCAGCTAGCGGAGGCCAAATTCATCAGATTTCAGTCGGACAACATCACAACTGTAGCGTACATCAATCATCAGGGAGGAACAAAGAGTTCCCTGGCGATGAGGGAGGTATCCAAGATCATCAAATGGGCAGAGGATCAATCCTGCCATCTATCCGCAATTCCCATCCCAGGAGTGGACAACTGGGAGGCGGATTATCTTAGTCGTCAGACTTTCCATCCGGGGGAGTGGGAACTCCACCCGGAGGTTTTTGCCCAGTTAACCCAACTATGGGGCTTTCCAGATCTGGATCTGATGGCGTCACGCCAGAACTCCAAAGTTCCACGTTACGGGTCCAGGTCCAGGGATATGTCTTTCCACCGTTTCCTCTTCTCCCTCGGCTAGTAGCCAGAATCAAGCAGGAGAAGGTTTCGATAATTCTGATAGCTCCTGCGTGGCCACGCAGGACTTGGTATGCAGACCTGGTGGGTATGTCATCGGCTCCACCATGGAAGCTACCTTTGAGGCAGGACCATCTAATCCAAGGTCCATTCAAGCATCCAAACCTAGTTTCTCTGCAACTGACTGCTTGGAGATTGAACACTTAATTCTAGCTAAGCGTGGGTTCTCTGAATCAGTTATAGATACTCTGGATCCAGGCTAGAAAGCCTGTTACCAGGAAAATGTACCATAAGATATGGCGGAAATATCTTTGTTGGTGCGAATCCAAGGGTTACTCATGGAGTAAGATTAGGATTCCAAGGTTACTATCCTTTCTCCAAGAAGGATTGGAGAAAGGGTTGGCAGCTAGTTCTCTAAAGGGACAGATATCGGCTCTGTCTGTTCTGTTGCATAAGCGTCTGGCAGCCGTGCCAGATGTTCAGGCGTTTGTACAGGCCTTAGTCAGAATCAAGCCTGTCTACAGACCTGTGGCTCCTCCATGGAGTCTAAATTTAGTTCTTTCAGTTCTTCAAGGGGTTCCGTTTGAACCTCTACATTCCATAGATATTAAGTTACTATCTTGAAAGTTTTGTTTTTGGTAGCTATTTCTTCTGCTAGAAGAGTTTCTGAATTGTCTGCTTTGCAGTGTAATTCACCCTATCTGGTGTTCCATACAGATAAGGTCGTTTTGCGTACCAAACCCGGTTTTCTTCCAAAAGTGGTTTCCAATAAGAATATTAACCAGGAAATAGTTGTTCCTTCTCTGTGTCCTAATCCAGTTTCTAACAAGGAACGTCTGTTATACAATCTTGATGTGGTTCGTGCTTTAAAGTTTTATCTAAAAGCAACTAAAGACTTCAGACAAACATCGTCCTTGTTTGTCGTCTATTCTGGCAAGAGGAGAGGTCAAAAGCGACCGCTACCTCTCTGTCTTTCTGGCAGAAAAGCATCATCCGGTTGGTTTATGAGACTGCTGGAAGGCAGCCTCCTGAACGAATTACAGCTCATTCCACTAGAGCTGTGGCTTCCACATGGGCTTTCAAGAATGAGGCTTCTGTTGAACAGATCTGTAAGGCAGCGACTTGGTCTTCACTGCATACATTTGCTAAATTTTACAAATTCGATACTTTTGCTTCTTCGGAGGCTATTTTTGGGAGAAAGGTTTTGCAAGCAGTGGTGCCTTCCGTTTAGGTTACCTGACTTGTTCCCTCCCTTCATCCGTGTCCTTAAGCTTTGGTATTGGTTCCCACAAGTAAGGATGAAGCCGTGGACCGGATACACCAATGTAAGAGAAAACAGAATTTATGCTTACCTGATAAATTTCTTTCTCTTACGGTGTATCCGGTCCATGGCCCACCCTGGCAATTTAGTCACGTTTAAATTTATTTTTGTAAACTACAGTCACCACTGCACCCTATGGTTCTCCTTTTTCTCCTAACCGTCGGTCGAATGACTGGGGAGGCGGAGCCTGAGGGGAGCTATATGGACAGCTCTGCTGTGTGCTCTCTTTGCCACTTCCTGTAGAGATTGAGAATATCCCACAAGTAAGGATGAAGCCGTGGACCGGATACACCGTAAGAGAAAGAAATTTATCAGGTAAGCATAAATTCTGGGTTTTTTTTATGACAATTCCAGTGAACATCCAATCAACATGTGTGTCATTTGACAATCTTCAAGCCCAGTTCCTTTAAAGCTCTTAGAAAGCCTATGCAGAGAGTGAGTGGGATTGCTCTTTATATCACAGCCCAGCCAAAAGAGGAAATGAAGGGGTGGAGGAACAGACAATACCAATAGGATTATAAACCTTTTATTATAAATATATATACACTTTTAAAAAAAAATATTTGATTTTACTTACAAACTAATAAATTTTTCATTGCGACATTCTTATACTCTGAAATTGACCATTACTTAAAGGCTTCCTGTAATTCTTTATTTTTTATTTTTTTCTTAATGAAAGCTTTTAAATGTATTAAAAGGGACATTAAACACAAAATAAATGCTAGAAAGAATAATATATTTAAAACATGGGGGGAGTGTCTAGGCAGCAGCCATGTTAGGTCGCAATATCTGTGGCTCTGAGTTGGATGTTCCTAACCCACCGGTTATTGAGCCCATCCTGCAACTTAGACCAAAATCATTGGCAAATTTAAACAGCCCACAAACTGTGGATCCAAATGACACCAAATTTGCAGTTTATGAAAACTAGACCCAGATCTGGACCGCTGGAACCTTAGGCGGCAGCCTCACCACAAGGAATCAGCACCCCCCCTACACTTGGGGTATAGTAGTTGTGTTCAAACTGCCTTTTCTACTTAAAACCACTTCAGCATTTCCAAAAGGCACCTGAAAATAGCACTAACTTAAACAATGGCGACAGAAGAAATTATACTGGAGCTCAGCAAGCTCCTTGAATTTCACCAGGCAGCCTTCACAGACATGCTTAATGAAGCCTGCAGCTCGATCCGGGAAGCTATACATAAGGGGTGTAACAGAGGAGTGTCGGCTGCGGAGCTCCGCATGAGTGGCGATTTCTTTGCACTACAGCACCCGCCATGTTGTGCCCCTCACCATCGGGATACAGAAGCAGACCAGCAAGCCTCTTGTGATTACTCACAAATTGCAGGTGCACTCCAGATTCCTGGGATCAGCCAGAGCAGACCGGTTGCTGATCGGATCTAGTGGCCCAGACTGTGGAGGTAGAGCCCAGGCATAACCCTCTACATCCGGCTGAGGCAGCGCCACATCCGATGGCAAGCAAAGTTGATAGGCAGCTTCAGATCTTACGGAGTGCCGCAAAGTTGACAAACCGCTCCGATATTGGTGAGACAGGGGCCTCCGGAGCTCAGCATACTGGGCTGTACGGGGCAGCTGTTTTCATGTTGGGCCACACTGATTATCTGTGGGATCTGGATCCATAAAAACACTGCAGGGAGGTAATCCGATTCCGGAAAAAAGAGTGGCTCTTCCTATTAACCCCTGCGGCTTCCACCACATCATTTACCGAACAGCTAGAAACGGGATTTATACATGCACAAAATGAACTGTCTCAAATTCTGCTTGATATGCAGCTGACACCTGGATGCCTACCTTCCTATGTGACAAGAGCTCTCAAAGTTGGTGTTGGCTGATCCCAGTGCGCCTTTGCTCACATCGGCTGAACAGAGGTGTTTGACTGGTGAGAGACTGATTGTTTCCCAGATCCTGGGGGAAGCATTAACTACCCGCTTGACTATAGCCATCTCATCATAAGAATTGTTCCCCAGAAAAGTTTTGCCAACCATCTGTGGTAGGACAGTGAACTGTTTGCGGAGATCCCTTTTTTACCCCCCTCTGCCATTTATTGTGACATCAAGGATGAGGACTACTGAGCTTGAGGTCTAAGGATGGTATATAGATGTTCTTGCTGGTTGATTTTGAACATTGTTCCATATGTTCCCCCCACTGCCGGACATCTAGTTATGTTCCTTTGCTAAGTTTGGCATTGTGTGTTTGTCTTTAATATTTAGATTGGATGGTGTCACAATTATACTGCATCGGTTATACAAATATTATTGAAGTTGCGTATTTAAAATTAAGTATTCATATGCGTAGCTTACATAACAGCAATGTATGTTAGATCTGTCATGTCCATACAATCTTAGATGTTTATCTGTATTTAATTTTGAACTGTGCCCTCCCAGGCTTGCAAATTAGAGATACCAGCTTAAGTTCAAATATACAGTATGTGTTGCAAGCAATGACAGGATTATACTCTAGTAACACTACCTGACTAACCCCTTCCTTTTACACCTTAACGATTTTCAACATATTGAAACACTACTTCCTAGGACTATTCTATTGCTATATAATCTACTAATGCCTCTCATTGTCTCTATACAATAAAATAGGGTGCCTTCAGCACTTAATGTGTAATGACCCAGTGCATTATGTCCTTCTTTTCCCTGATATGTGATATGGTTAAAGTATTTTAGTATTTTAGGGAGTTTATCTGTGTATAATACTGCATGTGAGGCTAATACTCTCCAAGATTGCTCAGTCCCCCAGACTCTAAACTTCGCCATTGTGTTTTTTTTTCTTCTCTTATACATTGCAACAGCGCAAGTTTCTATATTACTATAATTTTCTAGTTCATTATAGAATTTAGATTGTACCATTATCATCATGGCCCAAGAGTGGTCCTAAGCTTTATTAACCCCCCTCTCATTGCCAAATGATAATACATAGGCCCAAGAGTGGCCTCCTGTTCAATAGGGGTATATTAAACTAATAAAATGTAAAACTGGGGTCTAATTCAGGTTGATCCATTCTCCTTGCAGATACTACCCTGAATCCTGGCACAATGGTCACTGTATTGAATTGAGTTTCTTGTATGTCTGTATACTAATTTAAATACAATTGTCTGTAATATTTTCCTCAAAACCTCAATAAAAAATATAAAATAAAAAATATATATATTTAAAGCATAAATAAGTCTGAAAATACAGATTTTAAAAATTTCAAGTTATAGTTTATGTTTATACAATGACAAAAAGGTGTACAGATTTATGGCCAGATTACTAGTGGCACGCTAACAGTTAAGCGCAAGCGAAAAGGGGTTTATTGCGGGTAAATAGAAAGAGAGTAACGATGGCACTACAGGGGATGTGTCCTAATGTCCCTGTATCTGTTATCCCTAATTATACAAGGGAAAGCGAATAAGGTTAAGTAAACAGGGATGACCGAGGTGCTGTACATATGGGAGAAACTGACAGTAAAAAATGTACTCAACTGCAGAGCAGTTGAGAAGTATGTACAAAAATAGCACTCAACATCACCATAGGATAAAAAGGACCTGTGTATAAGGAAAATTACAATTGGAGAACATCCAACTGAAGGATGTGAGAATAAAACATAACTTTTAATAAATACAAATTAAAATGTAAGAATAAAACTACAGTGTGGTGAACTAAGTGGATAGCAAGTAAGGGTACTGACCAAGAGAGGGAATATCTCAGGGATGGAAAATAATTACCCTAAAGTTATAAAAAATAAATAACCTATCCAGCAATACTATTGCAGGGCACCCAAATATAGGCTTAATCTAGCAGGGGGCCACAAAGTTACTCATGGCATTGTTGGCAATGAAACAGTGGAAGCCTGGGATAGAAAACCATAAGGATGTTCTATAATAAGTGCAAGTGTAGCCTATTGCCCCAGTAAGTAATCCCATATATGTTAGAGGGGCAAAAACAAGCGAAAATCCACAATTCTCATATGTTGCTGTTGGGTGCATTTACTTAGGCAACAAGCCTATATTGTTATATTGTAGATAGTAAGCAGTGCCCTTGTGATTATTTTCCAATGGTGCCAGAGTTATTAAGATTGTTTATATTAATATACAAATCCCCTCTTTTATACAAATGTGATGGGGGGATGGGAAACACTGGCTGAAATTTCTATTAGTTAATAATGAAAATTGTCTATCATAGGTGGTACTAAGGTAGCACTAAAAAGACAACAGCAAGGTCATTTTAAATATATTTAACTTAAAAACATAAAAGAAAGCAATTGGTCATGCTTCCTCCATAGTTTAAGTGTTAAAATAAAGGTGCCGATAGATTCAATGTTGATCTCATAGATCAAACAGTAGCATAACAGATATAAGTATACCTTAATATAGTGGTAAATAACAATATCTTATACTGTTATCTAGCTGTGGAAATCGCCCCAAAGATACTGAGGGTTCTCACAGAGAAAGTTAATATAATTAAAGGTAAAGTTTCCCTCTGCTGATTTGATCCACTAGTTTCACAAGTTAGTGTTTTATTATTATACACACTAATAGAATTTAACATCAACTGTATATAAGTATTGCAAATCCAAAAGTGCACACTTGCACTAGCTTTGCCCTTGGTAATATTAGGTGTAAGTAACAATATCACATGAAATATGTTCAGCTATGCAACATGGTTACATTGTGTTTAAAGATCTAAACAGCGTGATCTTAAATTCGTAACATTAATAAGTTCTAATAAACTTGTATGTTAAGTATGGGTAACACAAGTTTACAATATTATTCACTATTACATAATTTATCCGTCTGTGCTAGCAGTCCTATGATAGCTGCAGATAATTGCCGGTATTTACATTTATTTGCCAATTCAGGTTACAACTTATTTGCTTGCCGATACAATATTTGCTACTATGACAAAGGAAAACAGTTACATTGAATGCGAACACTTTACGCTAGTCCCCCCCTGAGATGGCTCAATTGCCGCTGATTGCTTAAGTGTAATGTTGCTTATTCCGCTGAATGCGGTAACATATATGAACAGCCTATATTAATAAGGGTTAGTTTGAAGTTAAATAATCTTATTTAATACTTCATCACACTAGTTCCACTACTGTTTTTAAAAAAAAAAAAAAAAAAAGTTTAAAAAAGCTTACTTCTAGAGAAGTTAACGCACAAGCGGGAGCAAAGTTTAAAAAAAGCTTACTTCTAGAGAAGTTAATGCACAAGCGGGAGCAATAAATAATCTAGCCCTCATTTTGGGTGATTTACAGGCCCTGCTCTTGCAAATTGTTCTAGCGATGTGTCCAAAAAATCTCTTAAAAGGTAGAAACCTATGTTTTGAGACCCGCACATTATGGGTAGTTATCCCCATTGATACATAAATAGTGAGTACAAAAGAACTCTATAAGAAATAACTATTAATTACTATTTCCACCAATCAAAACAAACAGCGGGTTAGGCACTACCTAATCATTCAGTGTTCTCTGTATCAGTTATTAAATATAGCCTCCTATAACAAGAGAGAAGAGGTACCAAATGCCTGACTCACATTTGCCTACTACTTTATCAAAGGTGAGTTGTGCTTACACCCTGAGTAAATATATCATCCATCCAGACAATCAAAAAACATTTAGATTTGCAAACACCCATTGATATGTCAAACAAGAGAATAGCATTCATATCACAAACACTTTCCCACAGCAGTATAGAGGGCTAATCATGTCAGTATAGAGATGCTCAAATGTATACCTCAACCAATATTATTCAATGCAAGCAAAGGGGCATCACAATAATGACCTCATTCCAAGGCGAGCTAAGCATGCGAATATAGGGACATCCAATTGTATGGTCCAGTGAATTCTATATAATGTAAACACAGGCAGGAGTTTTTCTCACTGTTACAATGCATACACAAGCATGTCTATAATCCCATCCCAACAAAACAACATTTAAGTCACAAACCATATTAGATCTTGTAGATACCAGGGTATGTATGCGGTGAGTTTTATAACAGATCCTTAACTAAAATGACTGTTAGGTGTAAAAAAAAAATATAAAACAAAACACATGAGCTACTAACAAGGAAGAACAGAAAACAATTTAACATGATATTTATACAATAAATATGATGTGTATACTGTATACAAACAATCAAATATGTTTTAATCATCAAAAGTGCAAAAATGCCATTTACATGATTAAAGAGATTTGCCAAAGTAATGTATCAATTAAACAGCTTGTAAGTATAAACCACATGAACTAATGAAATGGTTGGGTGAATACAATTAATTCTAAACCCCATCCCAGCCACCATGTTTACACCATTAAAATGTTGCATATCTATTATATTCACCCCTGTAATACAAAGCCAGACAATCAATATATGATTATTAAGTACAAAAGGTCATTCACACTATTACGGATATGTAACCAAAAGCACACAAAATCACATAAGTTGAAAAAATGTTAACATTATTACTACATAACAATCCCCGTCCAACATCTCATAAATATCGTTTAAATCAAAGTGACTATCATTAACAAATTCCTTTAGCCATAATACAATCCTAAATGAATCACATTACAGAAAATCAATATGTCTTAATAGCTATAACGATCACCAAGATCAGCTCACATAGGCTCCAATTTAGAAATCTTCAAAGTTTGTAGGAAATAAATCAATAGCACCACTAAGATATATATTGCCCAACAATAGTTGGTATAGTTATAACTAGTATAGTTAGTATAGGTCTCAGCATTTTTCCACTTATAGATAACCACAATTAATATATTTATCTGACTTTATAGTATTGGTATTAATAAGGTAATAGTGATATATAATTTAACATGTATTGTTGGTCTAATTTTAGTATATGTCAATCAGCCAATAGGATTGAGCTTACATTCTATTGGCTGATTGGATCAGCTAATAGGATTTTTTCTACCTTAATTACGATTGGCTGATAGAATTCTATCAGCCAATTGGAATCCAAGGGACGCCATCTTGGATGACGTCATTTAAAGGAACCTTCATTCAGTGTTAGCCATCGATTGAAGAGGATGTTCCGCGTTGGATGTCTTGAAGATGGACCCGTTCCGCACCAGATGGATGAAGATAGAAGATGCCAACTGGATGAAGATTTCTGCCCGTCTGAAGGATCACTTCGCCCGGCTTGGATGAAGACTTCTCCCGGGCTTCGTTGAGGACTCCGGCCCGGTTGGATGAAGACTTCTCCCGGTAAGGTGATCTTCAAGGGGTTAGTATTAGGTTTTTTTAAGGGGGTATTGGGTGGGTTTTAGAGTAGGGTTGGTTGTGTGGGTGGTGGGTTTTAATGTTGGGGGGGATTTGTAATTTCTTTACAGGTAAAAGAGCTGATTACTTTGGGGCAATGCCCCGCAAAAGGCCCTTTTAAGGGCTATTTGTAATTTAGTGTAGGGTAGGGCTTTTTTTATTTTGGGGGGACTTTTTTTATTTTGTTAGGGGGATTAGATTAGGTGTAATTAGTTTAAAAATCTTGTAATTTGTTTATTATTTTCTGTAATTTAGTGTTTTTTTTGTACTTTAGATAATTTAATTTTATTTTATTTAATTGTATTTAACTTAGGGAATTAATTTAATTATAGTGTAGTGTTAGGTGTAATTGTAACTCAGGTTAGGTTTTATTTTACAGGTACTTTTGTATTTATTTTAGCTAGGTAGTTATTAAATAGTTAATAACTATTTAATAACTATTCTACCTAGTTAAAATAAATACAAACTTGCCTGTAAAATAAAAATATACCCTAAGCTAGCTACAATGTAACTATTAGTTATATTGTAGCTAGCTTAGGGTTTATTTTATAGGTAGGTATTTAGTTTTAAATAGGAAAAATTTAGTTAATGATAGGATTTTTTATTTAGATTTCTTTTAATTATATTTAAGTTAGGGGGGTTAGGGTTAGATTTAGGGGTTAATAACTTTAGTATAGTGGCGGCGACGTTGGGGGCGGCAGATTAGGGGTTAATAAATGTAGGTAGGTGTCGGTGATGTTAGGGACGGCATATTAGGGGTTAATAATATTTAACTAATGTTTGCGAGGCGGGAGTGAGGCGGTTTAGGGGTTAATATATTTATTATAGTCGCTGCGATGTCCGGTTCGGCAGATTAGGGGTTAAAATTTTTATTTTAGTGTTTGCGATGCGGGAGGGCCTCGGTTTAGGGGTTAATATGTAATTTATGGTTGTTAGTGTACTTTTTAGCACTTTAGTTAAGAGTTTTATGCTACAGCGTTTTGATACAGTAGCTTGCGGTACAATTAAAAAGAACCACACAAGTTTCCAAGGACAACTTACACGCACTGGGCTACGAAAGGGGGAGACCTCAGCTTTGCACCAAGAGGAGCTGTTGGCAGTTAAGTACAAAGACAAGAAGGATGTATACCTTCTTACCACCATCCACACAGACTGTGGAGGTCTCTGTACGTGGCAGAGCTAAGAGCATAATGAAGCCAGTGTGCATCAAGGCTTATAACTGGCATATGGGTGGGGTTGATCTGGCAGATCAGCTGCTGCAGCCCTACATAATTATACGGAAGACAAGGGCCTGGTATAAAAAGATTGCAATTTACTTAATGCAGATTGCAACCCACAAAGCAAACCCCGGAATGAAACTGACTTTTTTACAGTTTCAGCTCCAGATCATTTTGGAGATTTTGTACCAAGATGCACCTGCTACCTGGGCGGTGATGGGAGAGAGCAGAGTTGGGGCTACCCATTTTATTTTAAAAATCCCCCCTACTGCCGCAAAGCAGAAACCTCAAAAAATCTCTGTCTGTAACAAGAGGGGGCAGAGAAAGGACACCATATATTGCTGTCCTCATTACCCTGGAAAGCCTGGACTTGGCATTGGGGACTGCTTCAAGCGGTATCATAAAATGGTCCATTTAAAAAAACATTTCACTACTATTTCTTATAAATTCTAAAATTGGTGCTGTATTTTACCAAAACCCCTGTCAAACCTATGCATGGGGTGCATGGTGTACTCAGGGGGGGCCTTGCAGAAAACAACTTGGAGTGTTTTTTTTTTTTTTTTTTGCAATAACTTACATCAGGCTCTCCTAAATCATAGTCAAAAAGCAATGTTTGTGTAAAAATGAAAATTAAAAAATAATCACCATACTCTTTGCCCAATTTTTTTTGCTAAAGCAGTTGCATCAAAGCACACCATATACAATACCTTGGGTTGTCAACATTTCAAATATATACACTTTCATGGCAATAAATAAAACTGGGGTATGTGATAGGCCCCAAACTAAAGATAGGCTTATCAGAAGAAATACTCTCACTTTTAACTAAAATTACAAATCATAAAATTGTAACAAAACCTTCCCAAAATCCTGGCAAACCTATGCATGGGGGGCATAGGTGTACTCAGGGGGTCTTGCAGAAAACAACCTGGAGTGTTTTCTTGCAATAACTTACAACAGGCTCTCCTAAATCATAGCAAAAAAAGCAATGTGTGTGTAAAAATAAAAAAATACCACCACACAGTTGCATCAAAACACCCCATATACAATACCTGGGGGTCTTAACTTCTGAAATATATGCACGTTCTTGGCGAGCAAATAAATTGGGGTATGTAAAAAGGCCCCCCAAAAGAAGATAGTCAAAGAACATATGTTAAATTTGAAAAAAATCAAAAACACATGTCAGAAATTTGGCATTGCAAACCCCAAACAACCAAACAAACCTGAGTGGTATCACTGTACTCAGGAGATCTTGCTGAACAAATATTGGGGTGTTGTTTGGCAGTAACACATAACAGGAACTGAGAATTCATGCCTAAAGTACAATGTGTCTTAAAAATAAAACAAAAACATGACTACCCAAAAGTTTGACAAAGACTGGTGGTTAAATTTGTGCATGGAAAGTATTAAAAGACCAGCTTTTTAAATAGCCTAGGGAGTCTACTTTTCAAAAATATATGGTTTGATGGGGTAAATTACATTGGCCGGCTTCAGAAATGTCCCAAATAGGACATGGGTGCATGATGACAGATGTGAAAATTCCAAGTTGGAAAACTGGAATGCGCCCCCTAAAAATAAGGTCTTTTAGTCCCCTGAGAACCCGACAAACCTATTTATGTGTGGTATCACTGTACTCAGGAGATGTTGTTGAACACATATTGCGGTGTTTTTTGTTAGTAACACATAAAAGGAACTAAGAATCCATGCCTAAAGTACAATGTGTTTGAAAAATAACACAAAAAGTTACTACCCAAAAGTTTGACAAAGACTGGTGGTTGAATTAGTGCATGGAAAGTGTTAAAATACCAGCATTTCAAATACCCTAGGGTGTCTACTTTTCAAAAATATATTGTTTCATGGTGGTAAATTACATTGGCCGGCTTCAGAAATGTCCCAAATTGGACATGGGTGCATAATGACAGATGTTAAAATTCCAAGTTGGAAAACTGTAATGCGCCCCCTAAAAATAAGGCCTTTTAGCCCCCAGATAACCTGACACCCCTATACATCACCTAGATTGCGAGTTGTGCGTTATGAGTCAAATAGCAGCGTTGTGGCCCATAACGCATAATTTTCCCTAACGTAGCCATTGCAAGTCTTGTCGGTATAGGTGGACCACAAGCCTTTTAGCCTTTAATGCAACGTCAGTACCGCACTCGTAAAAATGACAATTTTTCAAGGGATTCCCATAGCACCGGTATTACGAGTTTTGCTGTGAGGGTAAAAAGCGAGCGTTACAGCCTAAAACCACAAGATCCGTAGCACCATCTAAAATCAGCAGCGCCATCTAAAGTCAGTAGTTATGAGTTTTATGCTACAAAGCTGTAACATAAAACATAACTAAACTGCTACTAAGTACACTAAACACCCATAAACTGCCTATTAACCCGTAAACCAAGGCCCTTCCGTATCGCAAATACTATAATACATGTATTAACCCCCAATCTGCCGCACCTAACATCGCCACAACTAAGAAAATGTATTAACCCCTATTCTGCCACTCCCCGACATCGTCACCACTATAATAAAGTTATTAAGAATTTAAGCAGCTCTCATTCTATTGGCTAATTCGAATTAGCCAATAGAATGAGAGCTATTTAAATCCTATTGGCTGATTCGAACAGCCAATAGGATTTTAGCAGCCCTAATTCCTATTGGCTGATTCAAATTTTTCAGCCAAAAGGAATGCAAGTGAAGCCATTTTAAATTGCATCCCTTGCATTGAAGATTCAGTGTTAGGCGGCAACCATATGAAGAGGATGCTCCGCACCGGATGTCTTCAGGATGGACCCGCTAAACGCCTCGGGGATCAAGATTGAAGATGCCGCTTGGATGAAGATTGAAGAGTCCGCTTGGATGAAGACTTCTTGCCGCCTGGATCAGGACTTCAACTATGGGATGAAGATCGTTCAAGCGGTACTTTAAAACTGTAGGTGGATCGTCAAGGGTTAGTGTTAGGCTTTTTTAAGGTTTTTTTGGGTGTTTTTTTTTTAGTTTAGGGTCTAGGCAGTAAAAGAGCTAAATGCCCATACAAAATGCCCTTTTCAGGGCAATGGGTAGCTTAGGTTTTTTATATAGTTTTTTTTTATTTTGTGGGTTTGGGGGGGGTGGGGGTTTTTAATGTTAGTGGGTATTTGTATTTTTATTTCATTAATAGAGCTAATTTATTTAGGGCAATTCCCTACAAAGGCCCTTTTAAGGGCCATTGGTAGTTTATTCTAGATTCATTTTTTTATTTTGGGGTGTTTTTTTATGGGTATTAGAATAGGAATATTTTTTATTTTTGAAAATGTGTTTGTTATTTTGTGTAATATATATTTTTACTTATTTTTTTTGTTTGTTTGTTTTTTTTTAGCAAAGAGCTGTTTAACTTAGGGCAATGCCCTACAAAAGGCCCTTTTAAAGGCCCTTGATAGTTTGGGGGGTGGGGTTTGTATAGTGTTAGGGGGTGTTTGTATTATTTTTTTAGCAAAAGAGCTGTTTATCTCAGGGCAATGCCCTACAAAAGGCCCTTTTAAGGGCCCCCCAAAAGGCCATTTTAAGGGCCCTTGGTAGTTTGGGGGGTGGGGTTTGTATAGTGTTGGGGGGGTTGTATTTTTTTGGAGCAAAAGAGCTGTTTAACTCATGGCAATGCCCTACAAAAGGCCCTTTTAAGAGCCCCCAAAAGGCCCTTTTAAGGGCCCTTGGTAGTTTAGGTGGTAGGGGTTTGTACAGTGTTAGGGGGTGTTTGTATTTTTTTTTTAAGCAAAAGATCTGTTTAACTCAGGGCAATGCCCTACAAAAGGCCCTTTTAAGGGCCCTTGGTAGTTTATTCTAGATTAGGCTTTTAATATATATATATATATATATATATATATATATATATATATATATTTTTATTATTTTTTTTTTAAAGGGTATTAGAATAGGAATAATCTTTTTTTTTGGATATTTTTTTTGTAATGGTAGTTTTTTATTTTTATAATGTTAGGTTTTAGTATAAGGCAGGTTAGGTTTTATTTCACAGGTAAGTTTGTATTTATTTTATCTAGGTACTTAGTAAATAGTTAATAACTATTTACTAACTAGTCTACCTAGTTAAAATAAATACAAACTTATCTGTGAAATAAAAATAAAACCTAAGCTAGCTACAATGTAACTATTAGTTATATTGTAGCTATCTTATGGCTAAATTTAGAGTTTTGTCGGTAACGACCCGTGTAGCTAATGCTGGCTTTTTCCCCCCTGCACCTTTTAAATACCGCTGGTATTTAGAGTTCAAAGAAGGGCTGCGTTAGGCTCCAAAAAGGGAGCGTAGAGCATAATTTACCGCCACTGCAAGTCTCAATACCAGCGGTGCTTACGGACGCGGCCAGCTTCAAAAACGAGCTTGTGCATGATTCCCCCATAGGAAACAATGGGACAGTTTGAGCTGAAAAAAAACCTAACACCTGCAAAAAAGCAGCGTTCAGCTCTTAACGCAGCCCCATTGTTTCCTATGGGGAAACAGTTTCTAAGTCTGCACCTAACACTCTAACATGTACCCTGAGTCTAAACACCCCTAACCTTACACTTATTAACACCTAATCTGCCGCTCCCGCTATTGCTGACCCCTGCATATTATTATTAACCCCTAATCTGCCGCTCCGTACACCGCCGCAACCTACATTATACCTATGTACCCCTAATCTGCTGCCCCTAACACCGCCGACCCCTATATTATATTTATTAACCCCTAATCTGCCCCCCACAATGTCGCCGCCAGGTACCTACAATAATTAACCCCTAATCTGCCGACCGGACCTCACCGCTACTATAATAAATGTATTAACCCCTAATCCGCCTCACTAACCCTATAATAAATAGTATTAACCCCTAATCTGCCCTCCCTAACATCGCCGACACCTAACTTCAAGTATTAACTTCTAAACTGCCGACCAGACCTCACCGCTACTCTAATAAATATATTAACCCCTAAAGCTAAGTCTAACCTTAACCCTAACACCCCCCTAAGTTAAATATAATTTAAATCTAATGAAATAAATTAACTCTTATTAAATAAATAATTCCTATTTAAAGCTAAATACTTACCTGTAAAATAAACCCTAATATAGCTACAATATAAATTATAATTATATTGTAGCTATTTTAGGATTAATATTTATTTTACAGGCAACTTTATATTTATTTTAACCAGGTACAATAGCTATTAAATAGTTAATAACTATTTAATAGCTACCTAGTTAAAATAACTAAAAAATTACCTGTAAAATAAATCCTAACCTAAGTTACAATTAAACCTAACACTACACTATCAATAAATTAATTAAATAAAATACCTACAATTATCTACAATTAAACCTAACACTACACTATCAATAAATTAATTAAATACAAATACCTACAAATAAATACAAGTAAATAAACTAACTAAAGTACAAAAAATAAAAAAGAACTAAGTTACAAAAAATAAAAAAATATTTACAAACATTAGAAAAATATTACACAATTTTAAGCTAATTACACCTACTCTAAGCCCCCTAATAAAATAACAAAGACCCCCAATATAAAAAAATGCCCTACCCTATTCTAAAATTAAAATAGAAAAGCTCTTTTACCTTACCAGCCCTTAAAAGGGCCCTTTGCGGGGCATGCCCCAAAGAATTCAGCTCTTTTGCCTGTAAAAAAAAAACCATACAATACCCCCCAACATTACAACCCACCACCCACATACCCCTAATCTAACCCAAACCCCCCTTAAATAAACCTAACACTAAGCCCCTGAAGATCTCCCTACCTTGTCTTCACCACACCGGGTTCACCGATTGGTCCAGAAGAGCCTCCGAAGTCTTCATCCAAGCCCAAGCGGGGGCTGAAGAGTGACATCCATCCTCCGGCTGAAGTCTTGATCCAAGCGGCGGCTGAAGAATTCCATCTTTGGGCAGAAGTCTTCATCCTATCCGGGCAGAAGATTAGATCCGGACCGGCAAACATCTTCATCCAAGCCGCATCTTCTATGTTCTTCCATCCGATGACGAGCGGCTCCATCTTCAAGACCTCCAGCGCGGATCCATCCTCTTCTTCCGACGTCCTAAAACAGAATCAAGGTTCCTTTAAGGGACGTCATCCAAGATGGCATCCCTCGAATTCCGATTGGCTGATAGGATTCTATCAGCCAATCGGAATTAAGGTAGGAAAATTCTGATTGGCTGATGGAATCAGCCAATCAGATTCAAGTTCAATCCGATTGGCTGATCCGATCAGCCAATCAGATTGAGCTCGCATTCTATTGGCTGTTCCGATCAGCCAATAGAATGCAAGCTCAATCTGATTGGCTGATTGGATTAGCCAATCGGATTGAACTTGAATCTGATTGGCTGATTCCATCAGCCAATCAGAATTTTCCTACCTTAATTCCGATTGGCTGATAGAATCCTATCAGCCAATCGGAATTCGAGGGAAGCCATCTTGGATAACGTCCCTTAAAGGAGCCTTCATTCGTTGGTAGTCCATCAGGGAAGAAGGATGTTCCACGTCGGCGGAATGAAGATGGATCCTGAAGAAGAAGATTGAAGACCCCGCTTGGAAGATGACATCGCCAGGATGGAAGACTTCTTCAGCGCCGCTTGGAAGATGACATCGCCCGTATGGAAAACTTCTTCAGCGCCGCCTGGAGGATCACTTCATCGGATGGAAGACTTCTTCAGCGCCCCTTGGAGGATCACTTCTGCTGCTCCAGATCTCCTCTTCGGTTCCATCTGTGGCTTGGCTGAGTGAAGATGACTCAAGGTAGGATGATCTTCAGGGGGGTAGTGTTAGGTTTATTTAAGGGGGTTTGGGTTAGATTAGGGGTATGTGGGGGGTGGGTTTTAATATTGGGGGGTTGTATTTTTCTTTTACAGGCAAAAGAGCAGTTTTCTTTGGGGCATGCCCCACAAAAGGCCCTTTTAAGGGCTGGTAAGGTAAAAGAGCTTTGAACTTTTTAATTTAGAATAGGGTAGGGCATTTTTTATTTTGGGGGGCTTTGTTATTTTATTAGGGGGCTTAGATTAGGTGTAATTATCTTAAAATTGTTGTAATATTTTTATTATGTTTGTAATTATTTTTTTTATTTTTTGTAACAGCTTTTTTATTTTTTGTACTTTAATTAGTTTATTTAATTGTATTTATTTGTAGTTATTTGTAGTTAATTTATTTATTGATAGTGTAGTGTTAGGTTTAATTGTAGATAATTGTAGGTATTTTATTTAATTAATTTATTGATAGTGTAGTGTTAGGTTTAATTGTAACTTAGGTTAGGATTTATTTTACAGGTAATTTTGTAATTATTTTAACTAGGTAGCTATTAAATAGTTATTAACTATTTAATAGCTATTGTACCTGGTTAAAATAAATACAAAGTTGCCTGTAAAATAAATATTAATCCTAAAATAGCTACAATATAATTATAATTTATATTGTAGCTATATTAGGGTTTATTTTACAGGTAAGTATTTAGCTTTTAATAGGAATAATTTATTTAATAAGAGTTAATTTATTTTGTTAGATTTAAATTATATTTAATTTAGGGGGGTGTTAGATTTAGCTTTAGGGGTTAATAAATTTATTAGAGTAGCGGTGAGGTCCGGTCGGCAGATTAGGGGTTAATACTTGAAGTTAGGTGTCGGCGATGTTAGGGAGGGCAGATTATGGGTTAATACTATTTATTATAGGGTTATTGAGGCGGGAGTGAGGCGGATTAGGGGTTAATACATTTATTATAGTAGCAGTGAGGTCCAGTCGGCAGATTAGGAGTTAATAATTGTAGGTAGGTGGAGGCGATGTTGGGGGTGGCAGATTAGGGGTTAATAAATATAATATAGGGGTCGGCGGTGTTAGGGGCAGCAGATTAGAGGTTCATAGGGATAAAGTAGGTTGCGGCGGTGTATGGAGCGGCAGATTAGGGGTTAAAAAATTTTAATAGAGTGGCGGCGATGTGGGGGGACCTTGGTTTAGGGGTACATAGGTAGTGTATGGGTGTTAGTGTACTTTAGAGCACAGTAGTTAAGAGCTTTATGAACCGGCGTTAGCCTAGAAAGCTCTTAACTCCTGATTTTTTTCTGCGGCTGGAGTTTTGTCGTTAGATTTCTAACGCTCACTTCAGCCAAGACTCTAAATACCAGTGTTAGAAAGATCCCATTGAAAAGATAGGATACGCAAATGGCGTAGGTGGATCTGCGGTATTGAAAAGTCGCGGCTGCAAAGTGAGCGTTAGACCCTTTCCTGACTGACTCTAAATACCAGCGGTAGCCCAAAACCAGCGTTAGGAGCCTCTAACGCTGGTTTTGACGGCTGATGCCAAACTCTAAATCTAGCCGTCAGGTTTTATTTCACAGGTAAGTATTTAGTTTTAAATAGGAATTATTTAGTTAATAATTGTAAATTTAATTTAGATCTAATTTCATTATGTTAAAGTTAAGGGTTGTTAGGGTTACCTTAGGGTTAGGGTTAGGTTTAGGGGTTAATATAGTTTAATTTAGGTTGTTGCGATGTGCGCGCTCACAGTTTAGGGGTTAATAGGTTTATTTAGTTAATAATTGTAACTTTAATTTAGCTCTATTTTAATTATGTTAACGTTAGGGGGGTTAGGGTTATGTTAAGGTTAGGGTTACGTTAGGGGTTAATAGTTTAATTTAGGTTGTTGCAATGTGGGGGGCTGGCAGTTTAGGGGTTATTAGGTTTATTTAGTGGTAGTGATGTTGGAGGCCAGAGGTTTTGGGGTTAATAGCTTTATTTAGTTGTGGCGATGTCGAGGAGCGGCAGAATAGGTGTTAATAGATTTATTATAGTGTGGGCGATGTTGGGGTGCAGCGGAATAGGGGTTAATAACTTTAGTATAGTGGCGTCGATATCAGGAGCATCAGATTAGGGATTAATACCTTTATTTAAGTGGCGGCGATATCCGGATCGGCAGATTAAGGGTTAATAACTGTAGGCAGGTGTGGGCAATGTCGGGGGCAGCAGATTAGGCGTGTTTAGATGTGGGGTTTATGTTAGGGTGTTTAAACTGCATTATCTGTTTCCCATAGACACCAATGGGGCTACATTACAGAGCTTTTGTTTCCGCGATCGCAGGTGTTAGACTTTTTTTTGCCGGCTCTCCCCATTGATGTCTATTGGGAAAGCATGCACAAGCACGTCAAAACACTGCTTGTTTTTGGTGCGGTATGGAGCTCAAAATCTCCATATAGCCCCGGCAAAACAGGGTTTTTAAAACTTGTAATGGCAGCGCTATAGGGGGTTGAATAACGCAACTTTTGTTACTTTTCCTATAGCGCTCAAAACTCATAATCTAGGTGCATGTGTGGCATCACTTAATCATGTGAAGGGTTATTCAGGGATTCCTGACAGATATCAGTGTTCCAATGTAACTATCGCTTATAAAAAAAAAATAAAAAAAATGGTTTGGAAATAGCAAAGTGCTACTTGTACTTATTGCCCTATAACTTGCAAAAAAAGCAAAGAACATGTAAACACTGGGTTTTTCTAAACTCAGGACAAAATTTAGAAACTATTTAGCATGTGTTTTGGTGGTTGTAGATGTGTAACAGATTTTGGGGGTCAAATTTAGAAAAAAGTGTGTTTTTTCCATTTTTCATCATATTTTATTATTTTTTTTATAGTAAATTATAAGATATGATGAAAATAATGGTATCTTTAGAAAGTCAATTAAATGGCGAAAAAAAAAAACCTGGTATATAATATGTGTGGGTACAGTAAATGAGTAAGAGGAAAAATACAACTAAACACTGCAGAAATGTAAAAATAGCCCTGGTCCCAAACGGTCAGAACATTGAAAAGTGCTGTGGTCACTAAGGGGTTAAAGGGACATGAAACCCCAATTTTTTTTACATGATTCAGATAGAGAAAACAATTTTTTTTTTTTTAATAAGTTTTTTTATTAAGGTTTTTCACAAACACGAAAATACATAAAAAATGCTATAACATGTGTAACAACTTTTTCATGAAGCATATTACATTGGTATATTAAAAAAAAAGTACAAAATGAATGCTAGAATGTGAGCATCTGAAACCTCCATTTTTCATTTAGTTTTTTTTATTAAATAGCTTTTGTAGGACTAATGAGCCGGTCGCTTTTGGATCAATTGATTTAGGTAACACTGGTAAATCTAGATAGTCCAGTTTATGACCCTCTTGGGTCTATTAATGCACAATAGGGAAAGTCCTTCAGCGGGTAAGCACCGCTTGAGGCTTTACACCAAAAATTTGAATAAAGAGTAGCAGTAAAAGTAAAGGGAACATTCAAGTTCTAAGTTAGATGTAGCTCATTGGGAGGCTCATGTTAGCGTATGGGGGAGGGGTTAATAATAATATAAGGAGATATACAATAATTATAACAGCTTCAACTTAGTAATAACAGTCATTCAGGTTTTCCCATTCTAAACTAAAACAGAATTGCAGGGCGTCAGCAATGTAAATGGAGTTGTATCTAAATTAAAATGTCTGTAAATATCATAAAACAAGAAGATAAGGGCAAATGATCTCCGTGCGTACAGTAATGTTATAAGAGATGTGGCAGAATAACCATCAGCTAGTATCAGTGTTTTGTTGCCAGTAACCCGGTAAAGGGAAAAGGTATGCAGGGCAGAGCCGTCCTATGGAACACCTATGGCATAATCATCTCTCAGGGCTGTAGCCCATCATATATATGGTGTACTCTACAACCCGATATGTTGCGCAACTAGTGTCTTAACCCTATATTAACAGAGATGTAGAAAGGGAGATAGTATGACTCTGCTACTATCTGGGGTCTGAGTTGACACGTATACTTGGGTCTTAGATCTAAAGTGAGTCTAAACTTAAAGGTTCCCATCCAACATTTATATGAAAGGTTAACAGGTATCAGATCTACAATTGTAACAAAACATCATATCAAATAAACACATATAAATAAGAGCAATCATCTCAAAGGCTAATAGGAACAGTACATTTCTATATAAGGGCATTAGGCAATGTAGGCATCATTATTATATATGCTAATATAAGACAAAGCTGTACCGTCCCTTTGAGTGGGTTATAATTATAAACTGTTAGCCATAATGATGCTCTATAGCTATAGGAGAGAGGTAATATGACTCTGCAGCTGGCTGACGTCTAAGTCAGAACATACACTTGGGACTTAGATCTAAAGTGAGTCCGAGCTTAAAGGTTACCATCACACATTTCTGTGAATGGATAACAGGTGTCATCTAAATTATTTGAATGACCCAGGTCCCCCAGAGGACTAGTAGCTCAAAGGAGGTGCATTGCTAACAAACTATAAATTGCAATGAAACGTCATATCAAATAAACACATGTAAGTAAGAGCAATCGTTTCATTGACTGGTAGAAATAATATGTTTCTATATGTAAGCATCAGACAATAAAGTCCATCAATATAAACTGAGATATAAGCCATAACTATGCCGTCCCATTGATTGTATTGTATAATATTAGCTCTAATAAGGCTCTATATCTATGGAGGAGAGATAATATTACTGGCTGAGATCTAAGTTGGCATATATACTGAGCTTAAAAGTTCCCATAATACATTTCTGTAAATGGTTAACAGGTGTCATCTAGCAAATTTTAAGGACCAGGATCTCCAATAGGGCTAGTAGCCCAAAGTAGGTACAGTGCTAATGATCTGTAAGTTGCACAGAGAAAAAAAAACATCATGCAAGTTGCACAGAGAAAAAAAACATCATGTCAAATAAACACGTCATCAAGAGCAATCGTCACGTAGACCGGTAAGACCAATATATTTGCAATGTAAGCATCAGGCAGTAAAGTCATTATTATATGTGCAGAATTATAAGACATAGCTATAATGTCCCTTTGAGTAAATTGCTAGATAATAGAAGAAAATAATAATAGAATAATAGAAGTAAACTGGAAAGTTGTTTAAAATTAGGGTTTTATGTCCCTTTAAGGGTACATATTTAGTGTGTTCCAGTGCCACAAATGGTCCATATACTAATATATTTAACAGTTTTATCAAAAGCCTTCAATTTTGGTTTATTCATATTAGATTATTCTTGGTAATACCAATAACAAAAGGATACATAACACAAGACTACAATAAAGGTTGTTTTATTTATTTTTTATTCAAAATAATGTTCCAAGTGCTCATATTGTAATGTTAACATGTCTGTCTACTCTAACTGCCTTTTAATCAATCATTTTCTACTCAATATTTATTTGGTCCTTTAAATGATGTTGTCACTTTTGTGTTTTCATTTTTAAATAATGTTAAGCATTTCTGATGTGGTACATCACTTAACGCCACATTTTATTAAGTAAGTCTGTCTCGCCATCTGTTCACACAACAATTGTGCAGATTCATTTAACATAGGCTATCATTAGAATTACAAGGCACTCCTTGCATCTTAACCTGTTTATTGTAAAAAAAATGCCATATAAAATCAAATTAAGTAGGTGCAGAAAAAACATATAATAACATTTCAAATATTAGTATAGTGCAATATAATAAAGATTTGATTAGAACAATGTGAACTTGTATAACAAAAAAAGAAAGAAAGAAAGGTTTAAAGTTTTACAAATGTGTAGTGATTCCAAACCTAAAACAAAGTCATAAAAGACAAAGCTTCCTAAAGTTATAGACCTAGAAATATTAGCAATATCAATAGCTCTTCTATTTATACACTCATATTTCTAGTCCATAGTTATAAAGATAGTCTAGATCCTACTAATACCTGTGGGTGCACTGAATCCTTCACATAATAGACATCCTTTGGATTGAACAACCAAATTGATGTTGTATTCTGCTTGAGCGCTAAAGAGAGAGTGTGCAAACTTGAGGGTGCACAAGTAGTGGAGATTTTCATGTAGTACTAGTTATGTGCTATACTATTAATAATAATAGTTTACATCAGGCTTAAAAAGTGCTAAATTGTACAGCAATATTCTGAATTGGGTTTAACACTTAACTCAACACTTGTAATATGATCACAGTGAGCACACTCATTCATTGCTTTATATATTAAAAGGTTCAGCTGTGTGAAGATGCTTTGCTAAAAATATTTAACCATCCCCTTGTAATAGTAGATTGCATAATATTCTTTGCATGAGGTTAAGCAAAAGATAATGCTCCTTGTTATCAGCCACACTCCCCTTGTAATCAAGCCCATATTTGTATCTATATATTATCTATCTATCTATCTATCTATCTATCTATCTATCTATCTACCTATCTATCTACCTACCATCTTTCTATCGATCCATATGAGATAACATATTTACATTAATAAAGTTGAGAATATATTTACTTTGTTTTAGAATCCAATATAGAGATTATTTTGCAATATCAAAACCCTTTGTAAATCAATTTATACAACTTTATCCCTACAGCTATAGATCTAATATTCAATATGTATTTGTGAAGTTCTGCATTAAATATAATGCTCTGAATTTCATTATATTATGTAAGTTCATGACTGATCTTTTTGTCTGTGTGTGTGTACTTTTTTGTGAGAGTCATTCACAATACAAATAACTTTCTTCAAAAACTAAACTTTTTTGTATCTGTTTGAGAAATTCTTTTATTTTTAATCACCATTTTTTGATAAGAAAAAGTAAATGTCCAGGCATGATTAAACATCAAGTGTGCAACAATCTAAGATTAAATTTTTTTGAATAAAATGAAGTAAAATAAATGTATTTCTAATAGAAGAATCTGTTGACTACTTTTGAATGTCTTTATCTACATACGGGAAGACTTAGCACAGATCTACTTTCCAATCAATTAGTGCTTGTTGTGCAAAAGCTATATGCCAATTTAATCCATTTGGAGTACGGTGGATTAAATTAAATTAGTTGACACTTAAATTATGAAAATAATATTTGTGGGTCATCAGAATATCTTAGATTCTCGTTGTAGAAACACATGTACATTAATTGAGTGTTAGTAGACTTTTAAAGCTTTACTCAAGGAAAAATTGCCTATCAGACAATGGGAAACTACTGCAACACCAAGGGAGAAAAAAACACACATTGTTGTACCCTATATAAGGCTTTTTAAATCAACTGAACTTTATATACCTAGTTACAATCTCAGTAAAAGGAAGATGCAGGCTGTATCTGACAACTATGTGTGATTATTTCCTCCACATTTTTCCCACATGACACACATACATATATAGAAGTTGAGTTATCAAGCTGCAGCAGACAGGGCACATATACACACCCCTGTCTGCTGCAGCTCGCCTCTGGCGGGCTGAATTCCCCAGGCAGAATTCAGCATTGCATACCAGCACTATTTTGTGCTTGCGTGCAATCCCGCCCCCTGCCCGCGCACAGCCAATCAATAGTGAGGAAAGGAAACACAAAAAAATGTAAATAAAAATTATGCATAGAAAATTTTGAAGCACGTCCGGCTTGTGTAACATTATAGCAACAAGAAATTAATAATTCAAATGCCACACACAAGCTCCCTAATAAAGAGAAGTCCTTTTTTAATCATAAAGAAATATATGTTTAAAGGGATATGAAACCAAACATTTTTATTTCATGATTCAAATAGATCATGATATTTTAATCAACTTTCTATTTTTCTTTTATTATCTTCTTTTTCTCCATTCTCTTGGTACCCTTTGTTGAAAAGCCGGGCTGTATGATTTGGAGCCGGACCATTTCTGGAGCATTATATGGCAGCAGTTTTGCAAGAATGTTAGCCATTTGCAAGATCACTATATGACAACAATATTTCCTGTCATGTAGTGCTCCAGATAACTACTTAGGTATCTCTTCAACACAGAATATCATGGGAATGAATAAATGATTACCTTGTATCTAAGCCACTGCAGATTACCCCCTTATTTCAGTTATTTTGACAGACTTGCATTTTAGCCAATCAGTGCTGACACCTAGGCAACTCCACATGCATGAGCACAATGTTATCTATATGGCACACATTAACTAATGCCCTCAAGCTGTGAAAAATTGTCAAATGCATTCAGATAAGAGGTGGCATACAAGGGATTAGAAATTAGCATATGAGCCTACCTAGGTTTAGCTTTAAAATAAGAATACCAAGAGAACAAATCAAATTTGATAATAAAAGTAAATTTTAAAGTTTTTTTTTTTAAATGGCATGCCCTTTCTGAATCATGAAAGTTTAATTTGGACTAGAAAGTCCCTTTAAGTTCAGTTAAAACTTGTAGTTAAGTAAGCACACTCAACTGGTTGATGATTCTCCATTCAACATGACATTCAGTGAGTAGAATAAATATTCATCAATTCCACCTAAATGTGGGCTATGTGTGGATTTCCTGGTATGTGGAAACAAAATCGTATTAACTTACTGAAGAACTGGTAATTATAACTTAAAAGAAAATAATGGATAATAATATTGACTTCTTTATAACAATGTTTTATAAGTTTGCTCACAGGATGCTTTAGTGGAATGTCTTGATCTCTCATGTATTAAATCATCTGTGAAGTTAAGCATATCAATATTTCTAGGTTAAGCTTATAGTAGTAAAAAACATAATTTATTCTTACCTGATAAATGTATTTATTTCTTGACAAGGTGAGTCCACGGATCATTTTAATTACTGTTGGGAATATCACTCCTGACCAGCAGGAGGAGGCAAAGAGCACCACAGCAAAAGCTGTTAAATACCACTCCCCCTACCCACAATCCCCAGTCATTCTCTTTGCTTGTATCAGTTGCAAGGAGGGGTAAAGTTAGGTGTCTGATTCTTCAATCAAGAGTTTGTTATTTTTTAAGCAGAGCAAGTTTTCTCTGGTTTTCTTTGGGGTTTAGCCGTAGTCCATGTCAGTCTCTTCAGTAGAGCAAGTGGTGGCTTTTAAGCATTTGGGAACTTGTGGGGTATAATCCCCACTGGGCCACCCAAGTAATTTCATTTGCTGCCCTTGGTTGAAAGTTTGAGTAAGTTTACTCAGCTTTTTCTTTTTTCCACAGATCCATGTGAGGTAGGAAGCCCCTCTCATACTTAGTGACCAGTCCTGCTGCCGGACAGATTTTTGAGGTAAGTGCCTATTTCTTTCCCTGTTTTGATATAGGAGAATTTGGCACTTTGACTGTTAATTCTGTCTAAATATACAATCAGCCTTCTAGGTTAATGGTTTATTGTATGGCAGTTTTGCAGGCACTGGGTATGTCTGGAGGCTCAGTTTATTATATTTTCACTTTGGTGTACATGTTTTTTGTTTGTGTATCAATGGCTACCGGGAGGTTTGTTTGGCCACGCCCCCAATAGGCAGGCTTATCTCAGATAGCAAGGAGGTTTTTGCCACCCTTTTAGCTGTTTCCTGTTGTTCCTGGATGTTGCAGCTCTGTTGCATAGCTCCTCAGAGGTGGTTCAGCGTTCTCTCCGGTGCGGCTGTATGGGGGTCCGGATCATTTTCTGACTTTGTTTCTGGCAGTAAGGAGGTCAGGTAGGCACCTCAGCAGAGCTTGCTGTGGTGTGGAGGTTGTCTGTTGTCTGTTGTTTTTTTTTTTGTTTTTTTGTGGGGCTGCTGCTCTGTTTATATTTAAGTTTCTGACTGAATTTCAGGGACTATAACCTTTGTGTCTCTTTTTGCTTTCATTTTGTGAAAAATTGTTGCTGCAAGATTTGTTGTGCCATTTATTTAAGGATTTTCTAGTTTAAAAAAAAAGTCTGTTTAAAATTTAAAGGGACAGTAAAGTTTTTTTGTTCATTAAAATTCTGATTTGATCATAGCATTTTTTATTGATTAAGGTTTTTTTCCTTTGTAATAAGATGGACCAAAAGAGGCCCTGCAAGCTGTTGCTTGTTCTCTCGGTTTAAATACTAATGTTGAGCCTCCTATCCCTTTTTGTTCCTCTTGTATTGAGAGAACATTACATTACAAGGATAGACTTTTTGATTCTGAGCCTTCATTGTCTAGGGCGGATGTTGTTCAGGAGTCTCCTGTTCAGGCTAATCCGCAGCTTTCTCCTCATATGTCCCAATCTTCTGCAGTGCCCTGTGTTTCGTCTCAGGGTGGTTTTTCCTTGCAGGATATGGCTACCCATATATCCTCGACAGTATCTGAGGCTTTGTCTGCTTTTCCTATGTTGCAGGGGAAGTGCAAGAAGAAGTATAAGGTTTCTGATTCTGTTGCAATTGTGTCTAGTGTTTCTTCTCATAAGTCTGAGGAGGAAGATACTTCAGTAGCATCTGAGGGTGAGATCTTGGATTATGATAGTGTAAATCCTTCTTCTGAACCTGAGGTTGTTTCCTTTACATTTAAACTAGATCACCTCTGTTTGTTACTCAAGGAGGTTTTGGCTACCTTGAATGACTCTGAGGCATCAGTCATGATTATTCCTAAGAAATCTAGTAAACTTAATACGTTTTTTGATGTCCCTTCCTCGGTGTAAGTTTTTCCTATACCAGATCGTGTTTCAGATATTATTGCATGAGAATGGGAGAAGCCTGGCATTCCTTTTCCCCTTCTCCAATTTTTACGAAGATGTTTCCTATTGTTGATTCTATTAGGGAATCTTGGCAGATGGTTGCTAAGGTGGAGGGAGCAGTTTCCACTCTGACCAAGAGAACCACTATTCCTTTTGAGGACAGCTCTTCTTTTAAAGATCCTATGGATAAGAAGTTGGAAGCGTTGCTTAAAAAGATTTATGTTCACCAGGGGTATCAATTGCAACCGGCTGCATGTATTGCTACGATTACTAGTGCGGCGGCATATTGGTTTGATGCATTGTCTGATTCTATTCAGCAAGATACTCCTCTTAAAGAAATTCAAGCTAGAATCAAGGCTTTGAAATTGGCTAATTCCTTTATTGCAGATGCTTCTCTACAGGTCATCAAGTTTGGAGCTAAAAATTCTGGTTTTGCCATTTTAGCTTGCTGAGCTTTATGGTTAAAATCCTGGTCTGTGGATTTTCCTCTAAGTCTAAGCTTTTGTATATTGCTTACAAGGGTAAGACCTTGTTTCAGCCTGGTTTGGCTGAGATTTTTTCTGATATTACGGGAGGGAATGGGCATTCTCTTCCTTAGGATAAAAGAAATAAACAGAAGGGTTGGCAGAGTAATTTTTATTCCTTTCGTAACTTCTCTGGTAACTCTTCCTCTTCTTCCTCCAAGCAGGAACAGTCCAAGCCATTTTGGAAGTGAAATCAGTCTTGGAATAAGGGGAAGCTGTCCAGGAAGCCTGTTGCTGATTCAAAATCAGCATGAAGGGTCTGCCCCCGATCTGGGAATGGATCTTGTGGGGGGGCAGACTCTCTTTCTTTGCTCAAGCTTGGGTTCAAAATGTTCAGGATCCCTGGGTGGTAGATATCGTGTCCCAGGGTTACTGGAGTTTCAGAATTTTCTTCCCAGAGGCCGGTTTCTTCTCTCCAGGATATGTGTAAACCAGATAAAAGGAGAGGTGTTCTTACGTTGTGTTCAGAATCTTTCCGACATGAAAGTGATAGTTCCTGTTCCGGTTCAGGAACAGGGTCTGGGTTTTTATTCTAATCTCTTTGTTGTTCCCAAAAAGGGGGGAACTTTCAGACCTATTTTAGATCTCAAGAGTGTAAACAAGGTTCTCAGGGTTCCATCTTTCAAGATGGAAACTATTCATTCCATTCTTCCTTTGGTTCAGGAAGGTCAGTTCATGACCACAGTGGATCTAAAGGATGCACATCTGCATATTCCCATTCACAGGGATCATCACAGGTTCCTAAGACTTGCATTTCTAGACAAACGTTTTCAGTTTTTAGCTCTTCCCTTTGGTCTAGCAACAGCTCCCAGAATTTGTTACCTTATCTGGACGACATTCTTGTTCAGGCTCCACCTGTGATTCTCTACAGGTGAAGATTTTTCTGACAGAAGCAATAAAGTCAAAAATTTTCCATATGTGTCTTGCTCTTCCATATGTGTCTTGTGCGCTACCCCAATGTGTGTAAAAAGACAAAGTTAGAATATAGCGCGCTATAACGTATTTCCCCATAGAAGTCAATGTAGCAAAAAAGTGGTAAAACACATGCGCAAAAACCAGATTGCATATTCTCAAGTGCGCTAACCCGACATTGAAATATGAATATTTCACATTCCAATGTTCTTCAAATAGCAGCTATTTATTCATTAACATATATATATATGTTCAACACTCTTCTCCGCCCACCTCCTAACACAACCTCTCTCTCAGCTCAAGATTTTGCAAGCCACTTCAACAACAAAATTCACTCCATCAGAAGTGAAATCAGCTCTCAACATACTTCCAATCTCCCACCCCCTCAAAAGCTCACGATTACCCAAAACCCAAATATCCAAAAATGCAGCTCTTTTGCCCCTGTTAATGAGGATGAAGTTTCTGACCTTATACTGTCCTCCCACCTCACTACCTGTCCCCTCGACCCCATCCCCTCACAGCTACTCCCCTCCCTCTCTTCTATCCTCACCCCCATACTCACACACATTTTCATGCACTGGTCACACCTATCCTCAAAAAACCTTCCCTCAATCCAACCTCCCCTTCCAATTACCGCCCTATTTCCCTACTCCCTCTTGCCTCAAAGCTCCTCGAAAAGCTAGTTTACACACGTCTATCCCATTTCCTTACACTAAACTCTCTTCTTGACCCACTGCAATCTGGATTTCGTTCCCATCACTCTACAGAGACAGCAATTGTCAAGGTTACCAATGACCTACTTACAGCAAAATCCAAAGGCCACTTCTCTCTGCTTATCCTCCTTGACCTGTCTGCAGCCTTTGACACTGTTGACCACTCTCTTCTGCTCCAAACCCTCCAATCCTTCGGCATCTGTGACACAGATCTCTTGTGGTTCTCTTCCAATCTGACTAACCGTACATTTAGTGTAGCCTTCTCCGGAGCATCCTCTGCCCCATTACCACTTTCTGTTGGGGTACCTCAAGGCTCTGTCCTTGGTCCCCTTCTCTTCTCAATCTACACATCGTCACTAGGTTCCTTAATAAAGTCCCATGGGTTTCAATACCATTTGTATGCCGATGACACCCAAATCTACCTCTCTGCACCAGACCTACCTCCTTCCTTACTAACCTGTGTCACTAACTGTCTTTCTCACATCTCATCTTGGATGTCCTCTCACTACTTTAAGCTAAATCTCTCCAAAACTGAACTCCTTATTTTTCCTCCTTCTTCCAATGTCTCCACCCCCAAAATTTCTATAATTGTTGATAATTCCATCATTACCCCTACCCCGCTTGCCCGATGTCTTGGGGTTACACTTGACTCAGATCTTTCCTTCACTCCTCACATCCAGTCCTTGGCTAAAGCCTGCCGCTTCCACCTTAAAAACATTGCTAAAATTAGACATTTCCTTACACAAGATACAACCAAGATTTTAATCCACTCTCTCATCCTTTCCCACCTCGACTACTGCAATTCCGTTCTCTCTGGTCTACCTAGCTGCCGCATAGCTCCTTTAAAATCCATTATGAATGCCTCTGCCAGGCTCATCTTCCTTAATCATCGCTCTTCATCTGCTGCACCTCTCTGTCAATCGCTTCACTGGCTTCCTCTTGCCTCTCAGATTAAACATAAAATCCTCACCCTGACATATAAAGCTCTCAACTGCACTGCTCCCCCCTACATCTCAGAACTTGTCTCTAGATACTCTCCCTCCCAACCCCTTCGATCAGCTCAGGATATCCTCCTCTCCTCCTCTCTTGTTACTTCCTCACATTCACGTTTACAGGACTTCTCCAGACTGGCCCCCATCTTGTGGAATTCCCTGCCTCGCTCCATAAGACTCTCTCCTAGTTTTAACAGCTTCAAGCACTCCTAAAAACTCTACTATTCAGGGATGCATACAACCAACACTAACCTTTCCTAACGCCATTGCTTTCCCCTTGAACCCTTTAGATTGTAAGCCTATGGGCCCAGCTGTTTACAGATCGCTTCATAAGAGCCGACTACAACAGTGAAACTCTCGGCAGGGCCCTCTACCCACTTGACCCCTACAAAAGTTATCCTGTACACCGACTATGTTTACAGCGCTGCGGAATCTGTTGGTGCTCTACAAATACCTGATAATAATAATAATAATATATACTTTATATATACTGTATACAGGGAGTGCAGAATTATTAGGCAAATGAGTATTTTGACCACATCATCCTCTTTATGCATGTTGTCTTACTCCAAGCTGTACTCCAAGCTCGAAAGCCTACTACCAATTAAGCATATTAGGTGATGTGCATCTCTGTAATGAGAAGGGGTGTGGTCTAATGACATCAACACCCTATATCAGGTGTGCATAATTATTAGGCAACTTCCTTTCCTTTGGCAAAATGGGTCAAAAGAAGGACTTGACAGGCTCAGAAAAGTCAAAAATAGTGAGATATCTTGCAGAGGGATGCAGCACTCTTAAAATTGCAAAGCTTCTGAAGCGTGATCATCGAACAATCAAGTGTTTCATTCAAAATAGTCAACAGGGTCGCAAGAAGCGTGTGGAAAAACCAAGGCGCAAAATAACTGCCCATGAACTGAGAAAAGTCAAGCGTGCAGCTGCCAAGATGCCACTTGCCACCAGTTTGGCCATATTTCAGAGCTGCAACATCATTGGAGTGCCCAAAAGCACAAGGTGTGCAATACTCAGAGACATGGCCAAGGTAAGAAAGGCTGAAAGACGACCACCACTGAACAAGACACACAAGCTGAAACGTCAAGACTGGGCCAAGAAATATCTCAAGACTGATTTTTCTAAGGTTTTATGGACTGATGAAATGAGAGTGAGTCTTGATGGGCCAGATGGATGGGCCCGTGGCTGGATTGGTAAGGGGCAGAGAGCTCCAGTCCGACTCAGACGCCAGCAAGGTGGAGGTGGAGTACTGGTTTGGGCTGGTATCATCAAAGATGAGCTTGTGGGGCCTTTTCGGGTTGAGGATGGAGTCAAGCTCAACTCCCAGTCCTACTGCCAGTTTCTGGAAGACACCTTCTTCAAGCAGTGGTACAGGAAGAAGTCTGCATCCTTCAAGAAAAACATGATTTTCATGCAGGACAATGCTCCATCACACGCGTCCAAGTACTCCACAGCGTGGCTGGCAAGAAAGGGTATAAAAGAAGAAAATCTAATGACATGGCCTCCTTGTTCACCTGATCTGAACCCCATTGAGAACCTGTGGTCCATCATCAAATGTGAGATTTACAAGGAGGGAAAACAGTACACCTCTCTGAACAGTGTCTGGGAGGCTGTGGTTGCTGCTGCACGCAATGTTGATGGTGAACAGATCAAAACACTGACAGAATCCATGGATGGCAGGCTTTTGAGTGTCCTTGCAAAGAAAGGTGGCTATATTGGTCACTGATTTGTTTTTGAATGTCAGAAATGTATATTTGTGGATGTTGAGATGTTATATTGGTTTCACTGGTAAAAATAAATCATTGAAATGGGTATATATTTGTTTTTTTGTTAAGTTGCCTAATAATTATGCACAGTAATAGTCACCTGCACACACATATATCCCCCTAAAATAGCGATAACTAAAAACAATCTAAAAACTACTTCCAAAACTATTCAGCTTTGATATTAATGAGTTTTTTGGGTTCATTGAGAACATGGTTGTTGTTCAATAATAAAATTAATCCTCAAAAATACAACTTGCCTAATAAATCTGCACTCCCTGTATATATATATACATATCTTTAAGAATATCTATTATAAAAATACATCAAACATATTCCCCTATGTAAAGAACATTGGAATGTGAACTAGTTACAATAAATACACAGTATAATATATATATATATATATATATATATATATATATATATATATATATATATAATATATATGATATAATATAGATTATAAATGACTATAAATATATATATACTGTATATAGATAGATAGATAGATAGATAGATAGATCAATAATTTGTAATACTATAGATATATAAAGATATATATTGGAATATCTATTAAAAAATAAATAAAGCTTATTCCCATATGTGAAGAACATTGGAATGTAAAATATTTACACAGTAATATATATATCTATATATATATATATATATATATATATATATATATATATATATATTATATATATATATATATATATATATATATATATAGTAACCATGAAGAGCACTCTCACTCAGTCCAACAGCTGCCAGGGTGCTAATACAGTATGAATACATCAGAACAAAAAACTTGCAATCTCTGGTCTTTTTAGAAACAGTCTTTTGCTGTGAAAAGTGATGTTTCGGGGACAAAGTATCCCGTTCCTGAGACACAGTGTATACACATTGTAAAAATTATATAGTGCAAACAAACAAACCACCCCCAATTAGGGCCAAAAAAAGCCAAATGGTAGCCATGGTGACCACCCTGTCATATAATAAACATAAATTTACAACATAATAACGATATATCTGTCTGAGCATCTATATATGTATAAGTGTGGTAATCATATGTGAGTCACATATGATTACCACACTTATACATATATAGATGCTCAGACAGATATATCGTTATTATGTTGTACATTTATGTACATAATGCTAAAAAACAGAAACAAAGAATATCCAGGGTAGAACAGAAGCGTATGAACAAATAATGATCAAATTGCAGATTGTGTCTAACTTAGACCGCATCGTATTATCAGCATGCCATATGGAAAACAAAGGTCAAAATCACTGAGAGATATACAGCGTTAATTGCAATATAAGCTATCAAAGACATATGTAAAGCCGTTAGTACTCACAGCACCGATCACGGCACTCGCTGAGAGCACCCCACAGGGCTTCCTGGAAAGCGTGGTCATGAGACTCAATGAACCACTAGACGGCTGGCATCTGCGTTGCTATGGAAATGCTCTGCTTACTGCCGATGAAATCACTGCAATGGATTTCAGCCAATCATAGATGCATATTCAATGGGCGTGTCAGACAAACAATGCATGGACACAGCGAGGCATAGCCACTGAAAAGAAAAGAAAAAGATTTGCACAATTATATGTAAGCACAGAACAATGAAGTGTAGTATACATTACAATACACCTAGGGTATGTACTATTAAGTAACAAACTAGCTGCGCTGATTATAAATAACAATGTACAATGTCACTCATTATATGGGGAAATAATCATACACTAATGAGGAGAGTACACAATAAAGAATAAAAAATATAAAAAAATAAAATAAAATAAAAATACTAAAATTACTAAAAATAAATAGTCCACTGACAGTGTGGCATTTAAGGAACATGATCATACTAGAGCACACTGTGGGTAAGCACCTGTGCCATGATACAGAGTACTACACATAAGGGGTAGGTGAGAATCCTATACTCTCAGGACTCAGGTAGGATCAGAATTACTAGAGCCAAAGAACCTCTGTCGACTAACAAGGGAGCTTACAAACACTTTATACAAATAAGGGTGGGGGACTGAATCTAAAGGGACTCATATATAGATCTAGGACTCTCATTAAGCTCTATACAGATTGTGGACCCTCATTATATACAATAGAGAGATCTCTACAGTTATAAAAAACATTGCCAGTCAATGATCGTATTGAGTCCATTCGGTTGTACAGTGTTCAAGTGGTAGATCAACCTTGCTTCTGCTTGCAGGAGTATCTTGTTTCTATCACCCCCACGTTTCAAAGGGGGGATATGATCTATCAGGACAAATCGTAAGTAATTCACTGCGTGGTCGGCCACAAGGAAATGCCTCACCACTGGATGATCACGCTTCTTGTTTTTTATGCCCTTCCTAATAGATGATCTATGGTTGGCAAACCATACCCGGGCATCATCCGAGGTCTTGCCAACATAGAACCTCCACAGTTGCAATTCAACAAGTAAACCACATGAGTGGTAGTACAAGTAATGAAATGTTGAATAGTATATCTCTTGTTGGTATGTGGGTGACTGTGACGAACCAAGGTTATCCAACCCTGCGCCAGTCACTTATTTGGCACAGAAAGGGTTATCAGCCCCCTTTTTCTGTCACCAATAGGTAACAATCTAGCCACACCAGGCAAGCTTGTGATTCAGTTTAGTGGGTGCAAGGGTTAACCACAGTCCCTAGTCTGTACTAGACGTAAGAGAAATGCCCAAAACTCCCTTTTAATGCCACCCACAATAACTATCAATCCTATAGCTCCAATACTGCCACGACTTAAAATGTATTAAAGGGGAAAATCCTAAGAAAAAACACAGACTTTACCCATTAACCCTCTAAATACAATTTAGCAGAAAATAACCTAAATTATACAGTTCTAATATTCCAGTCTCGTTCAGTAACGTGGTTCAATTATTAGACAAAGGCCAAACTTAATAAAGGAATTATTTATTATGCCAAAAATATTATGCACAATGCATTATTAATAAAAAAGTTGTTACAAATAAAATTACACAAGCAAACAGTTTTTCAAAATAAAAAGAAGAAAATTAGAAACCTTACACTGTACTAGTCTTTGGAATCTGTAACCAGAGAGATGGCATGAAGAAATTGGGTCCTTACTCTGTGTTGTCACAGCCTCCCTTGTAAGAATGACAATCTTATTGTTAAGAAATAAGATTCTTAAACCTATTTTTCAGAGATCAGGTTGCCTAACCACACCCTCCTGGGCAGGCTAAGAAACCCCCCTGTCTTTATGCTACGTAACTCTATCTCTATATTTACATATCGGGAACTTTATTGTTTCATAAGGGAGAGTTGATTTGATATCAAATATGCCATAGGTTGACATATTTACCTTCATTTAAGGTTATAACAGTTTTAAACACATTTATACATAACCCCTGTCCCTTTATTGACCTCCTCAAGAGATGTGCTGGAGGCCCTGTTTTACATCATGCCCTGCTGCTGACAGCTTAAGCCATAAAATTCTGCATTTATGATGCTCCTGGCACTTCAAAGAAAACACAAACACTATTCTTCTTGAAAACAAATAACTGTTTTGAGTTCAAGCTACACAAAGTTAACTCCTTAGCAGCTGAATCCTGAGATATTCGTGACAGTGATCAAAAGTAGAACCAGGTACCATTACACTGCAGGTTGTGCACCCTGCACACTGGAACGAGCCTTGTTTCCTGTTTTGTTGAATCCAATTTGCTTTTTTATAGCAATGGGTAGGATCCGTAATTATCAAGGTGTCCTTTAGGTTCGTGTTCCGTTTATAGCCCACCCTAGGATGTTGCCGTTTTTTTAAATGGAAGAGTTGGGTCACTTTTAATGATATGCTAATGTTGGTTGAGGCTTTTACCCAGAGTACTCATAGCTGGACTATATATACTGGTGAATGTCAGACGCTGTATATTGTCTTCATCAGTATCAAAACCCATGGTTCCAGGGAACTCAATCATTCTTTTACTTAGGTTGATTAATATAGGGTAGTGATGTCGCAAACAGTTTGCCGGAGAACAGTTCCCGGCGCACATAGCTTGTTTGCGTTCGCAGTGGCGGGCGAACATATGCAATGTTCGATCCGCCCCCTATTCATCATCATTGAGTAAACTTTGACCCTGTATCTCACAGTCTGCAGACACATTACAGCAAATCAGCAGCAGACACTCCCTCCCAGACCCTCCCAGCTCCTGGGCAGCAGCCATTTTAGATTCATTCTGATCCTGCATTCTTAGTGAGAGGAGGGATAGTGTAGCTGCTGCTGATTTTATAGGGAAATTGATAGCTAGACTAGGGTATTCAGTGTCCACTACAGTCCTGAAGGACTCATCTGGTCTCTGCTGTAAGGACAGCACCCCAAAAAGCCCTTTTTAGGGCAACATCAGTCGTTTTTTTTGTTTGTTTTTTTTGTAATCTAATAGCAGTTGCCTGCCTTCCACTGTCAGCCTGTGTGTCAGGCTCACAGCATATACTGTGCCTACTTGCTCAGTGCCACTACTCATATCTGGTGTAACATTAGTGTAAATTAAAAAAAAAAAAAAAAACTTTGACATCAGTCTGCTAGTGTAATCTAATTTCAGTTGCCAGGCCAGCCTGCCACTGCCAGCCTGTGTGTCAGTGTCATGGATTTTCCTCACTTCTCTCTATCCCTTTAAAATTACCTGTGCTCACACCTAGCAAGGTTATTTAATGGCTGGACACGCCTCCCTCTTTGCTTCAGTATTGTTACCTGTTTGTACAAGCTGCACACAGACCTGCCAGAAGGATTTACCTTTTCTGACTAAAGTAACCTTTTCCAAGGACTTTCATTTTTCAAACTAAAGCCTACATTGACTGCAGAATAATGTTTTCTACAATCAAGTTCTAAATTGTTTGGGAGCGCTTTGTAGCGTGAATACAACAGTTGTCATCCCTTGAATCGGTTTATCCACTTACCGTTTATCTAAAGTGACTCTCTCTCCAACCGCACTTGCGGTCACAATTCTGGGCAATATAAACAATCTTACAAAGGACTTTGTTCGGAACTCCTTTCAATATTAAGGATAGTAATCGGAACCGGAGAACCGCTGTGAGCTATCTGAACACGCCCCCAGCTGTTGCGTGTCACTTTCCTACTAAGCAAGCAGCGTCTCAGCTCTGCCCAGCCTGTCAGTTCACACTGCTGCAGATCGCACTCTGAGATCAGTCTCACAGCTCTCACAAGTCTGCTGTTCTTCCCAAGCAGACCACACAGGGAGATTCCACCTGAGCTCTCTGTCTGCGCTCTCTGCAGTTCACAACAGTGACAGTCTGTCTCAGTTGCCTTCAGGTTATAGAACTATAACGTTATAAGGATTATTCAAGGAAGGAGCTTAACACCTCTCCCCCAAACACTACCTTTAAGTTGTACTCCTTATATACTAATTACCACCAAATTACTTCTAACAAGTGGTTAAGAAGTTATAGGATTTATACACGACAGATTCAGTGTCAATCCACCAGCAACCCTGATTCAGAGTATACTGATCAGGGAATTCTAAAACAAAAGCAAATCTGATCTGCCCAAACTCGAAGATACATTGCAATCACTCAGTGTATCTTGGTTCAAGGCATAAATTCAACTATTTTGCCGCAGTTGTGATCCACAATATACACTTGATCTTACAGTCAGGCTCACAGCATATACTGTGCCTACTTGCTCAGTGCCACCAGTTATATCTGCCTGGTGTAACTAGTGTAATTTAAAAAAAAAACTGTTTAAAAAATGTTTACATCAGTATGCTAGTGTAATCTAATAGCAGTTGCCTGCCTGCCACTGCCAGCCTGTGTATCAGGCTCACAGCATATACTGTGCCTACTTGCTCAGTGCCACCACTCATATCTGGTGTAACATTAGTGTAAATTAAAAAAAAAAAAAACTTTTATACCAGTCTGCTAGTGTAATCTAATTTTATTTGCCAGGCCAGCCTGCCACTGCCAGCCTGTGTGTCAGGCTCACAACATATACTGTGCCTACTTGCTCAGTGCCACCACCAGTTATACCTGGTGTAACAGTAGTGTAAATTAAAAAAAAAATTTTGACTGTGAAACATAAGTCTGCTAGTGTAATCTAATTGCAGTTGCCTGTCTGCCAACGTGTGTGCCAGACCCACTTGCCCAGTGCCACACCACTCATATCTGGTGTAACAGTAGTGTAAATTAAAAAAAAAAAAACCTTTTACATCAGTCTGCTAGTGTAATCTAATAGCAGTTGCCAGGCCAGCCTGCCACTGCCAGCCTGTGTGTCAGGCTCACAGCATATACTGTGCCTACTTGCTCAGTGCCACCACCAGTCATATCTGGTGTAACAGTAGTGTAAATTAAAAAAAAAAAAAAATTGACTGTGAAACATCAGTCGGCTAGTGTAATCTAGTTCAGTCATATCTGGTGTAACATTAGTGTAAATCTTTTTAAAAAAAACTATTACATCAGTCTGCTAGTGTAATCTAATTTCAGTTGCCAGGCCAGCCTGCCACTGCCAGCCTGTGTGTTAGGCTCACAGCATATACTGTGCCTACTTGCTCAGTGCCACAAGTCATATCTGGTGTAACAGTAGTGTAAATTTAAAAAAAAAAAAACTTTTACATCAGTCTGCTAGTGTAATCTAATTTCAGTTGCCAGGCCAGCCTGCCGCTGCCAGCCTGTGTGTCAGGCTCACAGCATATACTGTGCCTACTTGCTTAGTGCCACCACCAGTCATATCTGGTGTAACAGTACTGTAAATTTAAAAAAAAAAACTTTTACATCAGTCTGCTAGTGTAATCTAATTTCAGTTGCCAGGCCAGCCTGCCACTGCCAGCCTGTGTGTCAGGCTCACAGCATATACTGTGCCTACTTGCTCAGTGCGACCAGTCATATCTGGTATAACATTAGTGTAATTTTTCTTTTTAAAAAAAAAAACTTTTTCATCAGTCTGCTAGTGTAATCTAATTTCAGTTGCCAGGCCAGCCTGCCACTGCCAGCCTGTGTGTCAGGCTCACACCATATACTGTGCCTACTTGCTCAGTGCCACCACTCATATCTGGTGTAACATTAGTGTAAATTAAAAAAAAACAACTTTGACATCAGTCTGCTAGTGTAATCTAATTTCAGTTGCCAGGCAAGCCTGCCACTGCCAGCCTGTGTGTCAGGCTCACAGCATATACTGTGCCTACTTGCTCAGTGCCACCACTCATATCTGGTGTAACAGTAGTGTAAATTAAAAAAAAAAAAAAATGTTTACATCAGTCTGCTAGTGTAATCTAATTTCAGTTGCCAGGCCAGCCTGCCACTGCCAGCCTGTGTGTCAGGCTCACACCATATACTGTGCCTACTTGCTCAGTGCCACCACTCATATCTGGTGTAACATTAGTGTAAATTAAAAAAAAAATGTTTTTACATCAGTCTGCTAGTGTAATCTAATAGCAGTTGCCTGCCTGCCACTGCCAGCCTGTGTGTCAGGCTCACAGCATATACTGTGCCTACTTGCTCAGTGCCACCACCAGTCATATCTGGTGTAACATTAGTGTAAATTTAAAAAAAAAACTATTACATCAGTCTGCTAGTGTAATCTAATTTCAGTTGCCAGGCCAGCCTGCCACTGCCAGCCTGTGTGTCAGGCTCACAGCATATACTGTGCCTACTTGCTCAGTGCCACCACCAGTCATATCTGGTGTAACAGTACTGTAAATTTAAAAAAAAAAAAAAAAACTTTTACATCAGTCTGCTAGTGTAATCTAATTTCAGTTGCCAGGCCAGCCTGCCACTGCCAGCCTGTGTGTCAGGCTCACACCATATACTGTGCCTACTTGCTCAGTGCCACCACTCATATCTGGTGTAACATTAGTGTAAATTTAAAAAAAAAAACTTTTACATCAGTCTGCTAGTGTAATCTAATAGCAGTTGCCTGCCTGCCACTGCCAGCCTGTGTGTCAGGCTCACACCATATACTGTACCTACTTGCTCAGTGCCACCACTCATATCTGGTGTAACATTAGTGTAAATTTAAAAAAAAAAAAACTTTGACATCAGTCTGCTAGTGTAATCTAATTTCAGTTGCCAGGCCAGCCTGCCACTGCCAGCCTGTGTGTCAGGCTCACACCATATACTGTGCCTACTTGCTTAGTGCCACCACTCATATCTGGTGTAACATTAGTGTAAATTTTAAAAAATATATTTTTACATCAGTCTGCTAGTGTAATCTAATAGCAGTTGCCTGCCTGCCACTGCCAGCCTGTGTGTCAGGCTCACAGCATATACTGTGCCTACTTGCTCAGTGCCACCATCAGTCATATCTGGTGTAACATTAGTGTAAATTAAAAAAAAAAAACTATTACATCAGTCTGCTAGTGTAATCTAATTTCAGTTGCCAGGCCAGCCTGCCATTGCCAGCCTGTGTGTCAGGCTCACAGCATATACTGTGCCTACTTGCTCAGTGCCACAAGTCATATCTGGTGTAACAGTAGTGTAAATTTTTAAAAAAACTTTTACATCAGTCTGCTAGTGTAATCTAATTTCAGTTGCCAGGCCAGCCTGCCACTGCCAGCCTGTGTGTCAGGCTCACAGCATATACTGTGCCTACTTGCTCAGTGCCACCACTCATATCTGGTGTAACAGTAGTGTAAATTAAAAAAAAAAAAAAAATGTTTACATCAGTCTGCTAGTGTAATCTAATTTCAGTTGCCAGGCCAGCCTGCCACTGCCAGCCTGTGTGTCAGGCTCACACCATATACTGTGCCTACTTGCTCAGTGCCACAAGTCATATCTGGTGTAACAGTAGTGTAAATTTAAAAAAAAACTTTTACATCAGTCTGCTAGTGTAATCTAATTTCAGTTGCCAGGCCAGCCTGCCACTGCCAGCCTGTGTGTCAGGCTCAGAGCATATACTGTGCCTACTTGCTCAGTGCCACCACTCATATCTGGTGTAACAGTAGTGTAAATTAAAAAAAAAAAAAATGTTTACATCAGTCTGCTAGTGTAATCTAATTTCAGTTGCCAGGCCAGCCTGCCACTGCCAGCCTGTGTGTCAGGCTCACACCATATACTGTGCCTACTTGCTCAGTGCCACCACTCATATCTGGTGTAACATTAGTGTAAATTTTAAAAAAAAAACTTTTACATCAGTCTGCTAGTGTAATCTAATAGCAGTTGCCTGCCTGCCACTGCCAGCCTGTGTGTCAGGCTCACACCATATACTGTACCTACTTGCTCAGTGCCACCACTCATATCTGGTGTAACATTAGTGTAAATTTAAAAAAAAAAAACTTTGACATCAGTCTGCTAGTGTAATCTAATTTCAGTTGCCAGGCCAGCCTGCCACTGCCAGCCTGTGTGTCAGGCTCACACCATATACTGTGCCTACTTGCTTAGTGCCACCACTCATATCTGGTGTAACATTAGTGTAAATTTTAAAAAATATATTTTTACATCAGTCTGCTAGTGTAATCTAATAGCAGTTGCCTGCCTGCCACTGCCAGCCTGTGTGTCAGGCTCACAGCATATACTGTGCCTACTTGCTCAGTGCCACCATCAGTCATATCTGGTGTAACATTAGTGTAAATTTTAAAAAAAAACCAATTACATCAGTCTGCTAGTGTAATCTAATTTCAGTTGCCAGGCCAGCCTGCCATTGCCAGCCTGTGTGTCAGGCTCACAGCATATACTGTGCCTACTTGCTCAGTGCCACAAGTCATATCTGGTGTAACAGTAGTGTAAATTTAAAAAAAAACTTTTACATCAGTCTGCTAGTGTAATCTAATTTCAGTTGCCAGGCCAGCCTGCCACTGCCAGCCTGTGTGTCAGGCTCACAGCATATACTGTGCCTACTTGCTCAGTGCCACCACCAGTCATATCTGGTGTAACAGTAGTGTAAATTTTAAGAAAAAAAAACTTTTACATCAGTCTGCTAGTGTAATCTAATTTCAGTTGCCAGGCCAGCCTGCCACTGCCAGCCTGTGTGTCAGGCTCACAGCATATACTGTGCCTACTTGCTCAGTGCCACCAGTCATATCTGGTATAACATTAGTGTAATTTTTTTAAAAAAAAACTTTTACATCAGTCTGCTAGTGTAATCTAATTTCAGTTGGCAGGCCAGCCTGCCACTGCCAGCCTGTGTGTCAGGCTCACACCATATACTGTGCCTACTTGCTCAGTGCCACCACTCATATCTGGTGTAACATTAGTGAAAATTTAAAAAAAAAACTTTTACATCAGTCTGCTAGTGTAATCTAATAGCAGTTGCCAGCCTGCCACTGCCAGCCTGTGTGTCAGGCTCACACCATATACTGTGCCTACTTGCTCAGTGCCACCACTCATATTTGGTGTAACATTAGTGTAAATTAAAAAAAAAACTTTGACATCAGTCTGCTAGTGTAATCTAATTTCAGTTGCCAGGCCAGCCTGCCACTGCCAGCCTTTGTGTCAGGCTCACAGCATATACTGTGCCTACTTGCTTAGTGCCACCACTCATATCTGGTGTAACAGTAGTGTAAATTAAAAAAAAAAAACTTTTACATCAGTTTGCTAGTTTAATCTAATAGTAGTTGCCCGCCTGCCACTGCCAGCCTGTTTGTCAGGCTCACAGCATATACTGTGCCTACTTGCTCAGTGCCACCAGTCATATCTGGTATAACATTAGTGTAAATTTAAAAAAAAAACTTTTACATCAGTCTGCTAGTGTAATCTAATTTCAGTTGCCAGGCCAGCCTGCCACTGCCAGCCTGTGTGTCAGGCTCACAGCATATACTGTGCCTACTTGCTCAGTGCCACCACTCATATTATCTTGTTTAATAGTAGTGTAAGTATACATTTAAAAATAAAAAAAAACTCTTTTGACTGAGAAACATCAGTCTGCTTTTTTGTGTCAGGCTCACAGCGTATACTGTGCCCACTTGTCCAGTGCCACCACTCACATTATCTTGTTTAATAGTAGTGTAAGTGTACATTTTAAAAATAAAAAAACTATTTTGACTGTGAAACATAATTCTGTTTTTTTGTGTCAGGCTCACAGCGTATACTGTGCCCACTTGTCCGGTGCTACCACTCATATTATCTTGTTTAATAGTAGTGTAAGTGTACATTTTAAAAATAAAAAAACTATATTTTGACTGTGAAACATCACAGTCTGCTTTTTTGTGTCAGGCTCACAGCGTATACTGTGCCCACTTGCCCAGTGCCACCACTCATATTATCTTGTTTAATAGTAGTGTCAGTGTACATTTAAAAAAAATTGACTCTGAAACATCAGTCTGTTTTTTTTGTGTCAGACTCACAGTGTATGCTGTGCCCACTCACAGTAGCTTGCACGCATAGTAGCTCTAATTGAAAAAAATGACAGGCAGAGGCAGGCCAACCCGCATGGGCCATCGTGGTCGTGGTGCTGTGATTCCCTTTGACCATAGAATAATGCCCAGTGTTAGGCCACATACCATGAACATGAAAAGTTCTGATGAAATAGTTGACTTTATAACACAGGACACCCAATCTTCTATAGCTTCCGCTCGTAACCTTGACGCACCATCCTCCTCCTCTAGCTTAGCTTCGGGCACCTCTCAACTTACCACTCGCCCGCCTGCCACCACCACCAACACTAGCACCACAGCCACCTCACTTGATCTGTCAGAGGAGTTATGTACACCTCAGTGTGAAGAAATGAGTGATGCGCAACCATCATTTACAGAGGATGTAGATAACTGTGTCAAGAAGCATTACAGACATGGACGACGCACAGTGTGATGATGATGATGATGTTGTACCCACATTTGCTTCCGTTGTTGAGTTGTCAGATACAAGTGAAGGGGTTGATGATGATGATGCGTCCGTGGATGTCACGTGGGTGCCCGGTAGAAGAGAAGAACAGGTGGAAAGTTCAGATGGGGAGACAGAGAGGAGAAGGAGGAGGAGATGAGTTGGAAGCAGGGGGAGGTTGTCGCAAGGAGCTAGTGGCACAGTCAGACAGCATGCATCGGCACCCGGGGTCAGCCAGACAGCACGCCAATCAACGCATACTGTTGCCACCACCAGAATGCCATCATCGCAGAGCTCAGCAGTGTGGCATTTTTTATGTGTCTGCCTCTGACAACAGAAATGCCATTTGCAACCTGTGTCAAAAGAAACTGAGTCGTGGGATGTCCAACACCCACCTAGGTACAACTGCTTTGCGACGGCACATGATCTCACATCACAAACGCCTATGGGATGAACACATGAGGACAAGCAGTACACAAACTTAAAGCCACCATCCTCCTCCTGATCCAGCATCTTCAGCCACGTCAACCACTGCTGTGCTCCTTGCCCCCTCTCAAACATCCGCCAATCCGTCTCTCTTCCGGAGCAGTTCCTGCTCATCTGCCCACAGTCAGGTGTCTGTCAAGGACATGTTTGAGCGTAAGAAGCCAATTTCACCAAGTCACCCCTTTGCCCGGCGTCTGACTGCTGGCTTGTCTGAACTGTTAGCCCGCCAGCTTTAACCATACAAGCTGGTGGAGTCTGCGGCGTTAAAAAAATTTTGTAGCTATTGGGACACCGCAGTGGAAGGTACCCGGGCGAAATTTCTTTGCACAAAAGGCAATCCCCAACCTGTACTCGATTGTGCAAAAGGAAGTAATGGCATGTCTGGCACACAGCATTGGGGCAAGGGTCCACCTGACCACTGATAGTTGGTCTGCAAAGCATGGTCAGTGCAGGTATGTCACCTACACTGCGCATTGGGTAAACCTGCTGATGGCTGCCAAGCATGGAATGCCTGGCTCTGCAGAGGAGTTGGTGACACCCCCACGACTTGCAGGCAGGCCTGCTGCTACCTCCTCTACTCCTCCTACTCCATCCTCTTCCATAACCTCATCGTCTGAGTCCTCTTCTGCTGCTGTGTCTTGCTCCACATCAACGGCACTCCACCAGCTCCCCAGGTACTATTCCACATCCCGGATATGGCAGTGTCACGCCGTCTTGGGGTTGACTTGCCTGAAAGCAGAGAGTCACACCGCACCAGCACTCCTGTCCGCCCTGAATGCACAAGTGGATCAGTGGCTGACTCCGCACCAACTGGAGATCGGCAAAGTGGTTTCTGACAATGGAAGTAATTTGGTGGCAGCATTGAAATTGGGCAAGTTGAAACATGTGCCGTGCATGGCACATGTGTGTAATCTGATTGTACAACGCTTTGTGCATAAGTACCCAGGCTTACAGGACGTCCTGAAGCAGGCCAGGAAGGTGTGTGGCCATTTCAGGCATTCCTACATGGCCATGGCGCACTTTTCAGATATTCAGCGGCGAAACAACATGCCAGTGAGGCGCTTGATTTGTGACAGCCCGACACGGAATTCAACACTCCTAATGTTCGACCGCCTGCTCCAACAAGAAAAAGCTGTTAACGAGTATTTGTATGACCGGGGTGCTAGGACAGCCTCTGGGGAATTTTTTGCCACGTTACTGGACGCTCATGCGCAATGCCTGTAGGCTCATACGTCCTTTTGAGGAGGTGACAAACCTAGTCAGTTGCACCGAGGGCACCATCAGCGACATCATACCATTTGTTTTCTTCCTGGAGCGTGCCCTGCGAAGAGTGCTGGATCAGGCTGTAGATGAGCGTGAAGAGGAAGAGTTGTGGTCTCCATCTCCATCACCACCAGAAACAGCCTTATCAGCATCGCTTGCTGGACCTCGTCCTCACTGAGATCAGTGAGGACGAGGAACGGGACATGAATAGTTCGGCATCCAACCTTGTGCAAATGGGGTCTTTCATGCTGTCGTGCCTGTTGAGGGACACTCGTATAAAAAAGCTGAAGGAGAACGAACTGTACTGAGTGTTCACGCTACTAGACCCCCGGTATAAGCATAAAGTGACTGAAATGTTACCGAATTCCCGCAAGTCGGAAAGGATGGAGCAGTTCAAAAATAAACTAAAAAGTATGCTTTACACAGCGTATAAGGGTGATGTCACAGCACAACGGGAATCTAACAGGGGAAGAGATGAAAGTAATACTCCTCCTCCCACGACCACACCGGCAAGCACAGGACGCTTTCCAGACATGTTGTTGATGGAGGACATGCAGACCTTTTTAACTCCTATGCATTGCCACAGCCGTTCAGGATCCAGCCTCAGAGAATGACTCAACCAACAGGTAGCAGACTACCTTGCATTAACTGCAGATCTCGACACTCTGAGGAGCGATGAACCCCTTGACTACTGGGTGTGCAGGCTTGACCTGTGGCCTGAGCTTTTCCAATTTGCAATTGAACTTCTGGCCTGCCCCGCTTCAAGTGTCCTGTCAGAAAGGACCTTCAGTGCAGCAGGAGGTATTGTCACTGAGAAGAGAAGTCGCTTAGGTCAAAAAAGTCTTGATTATCTCACCTTTATTAAAATGAATGAGGGATGGATCCCGAAGGGACTGACATTGGGCGATACATTCAAGTAGAAAAGGCCTGATGAGATGAGCTGCCTTGGGCTAAAAATGGTCCACACGCTGCTGTATTTTATCTTCGCATGCCGGATGACTTGCGTGACTTATCCGCCAACAACAAGGGTTCAAGCCGCAATGTTTTAGGGCACTTTCTAACTGTCAAACAAACATCAATTTTTCTGGCCACTGCTACAGTCTCTGGTGCTGCACTGTGGCTTCACAGACAAACAAAAAAAAAGGCACATAACAGGGATTAAACTGCTAAGAATAGTACTACTTAACACACCACTCATATCTGGTGGCACAGTAGATTGCATGTGCAGTGCCCCAAATTTGAAGTAGGAGGACCGACCAAGCATCTTTTTCCATCTCCCGGTTCCTAAAAATTATCTCCGGGTTCCTAAAAACGATGCCATACTCGATTGTGCAAAAGAAAGTCATGGCATATGGGGTCTTTCATGCTGTCATGCCTGTTGAGGGTTGGGGACCCTCGTATAAAAAGGCTGAAGGAGAACGACCTGTACTAGGTGTCCAAGCATCTTTTTCCATCTCCCGGTTCCTAAAATCCATGCCATATACACGTCCCCTGATAGGGGAGGTAACAGGGATTAAACTAATAAGAATAGTACTAGTTAAAACACCACTCCTATCTGGTGGCACAGTAGATTGCATGACGTGCTCTGACAAAATGCAGAAGGACATTTGGCAGACGGACATTTGGCAGACGGACATTTGGCAGACGGACATTTGGCCGACAGGCAGAAAGCTAAACAATGTTCCGATTTCGGCTGAGGGCAGATACACAGAGTGCTCTGTTCTAATCAGAGCCTCGGGTGCTGCAACTGCCTCTGGGAACCTTACCATGGGTCACAGCCCGCCCGTCTTGTAATTCTCTGTCTGGGAAATTATCTATCTATCTATCAAATCTATGTATTTATCTATCAAATCTATCTATCTATCGTATCTATCATCAAATGTATCTATTGCATCTATTGATCTATGGGGAGTTTGCGGTTGTGCAAATGGACTGTTTGCGGTTGTTTGCGGTGCGTTAAACGGGGAGTTTGGTCTGTCACTGTGAAGCGGGCGTAACCCTTACACTACATGAACGATACAACATTATACCTGATGTTTTAAAGCACGTTATTCCAAACAATTTAGGAATTTTAGGTGATTTATGCGCTTTATGGATTAAAAACAGACTCTGCATCAACTATGTAATTTTCCATGGGAGTTTTGCCATGGATCCCCCTCCGGCATGCCACAGTCCAGGTGTTAGTCCCCTTGAAACAACTTTTCCATCACTTTTGTGGCCAGAAAGAGTCCCTGTGGGTTTTAAAATTGGCCTGCCTATTGAAGTCAATGGCGGTTCGCCGGTTCGCGAACTTTTGAGGAAGTTCGCGTTCGCTGTTCGCGAACGCAAAATTTTAGGTTTGCGACATCACTAATCTTGGGTATATATAATATACATATATATAATGTCTATATGTGTGAACATATGTATTTATCTGTTTATATACAGTATGTCTATATGTCTGTAAATACATATGTACACAAATCCGGATAATCCTAGAATTACCCGGGTAAAACTGACATTTCCCCAGTGGCTGTGAGTAAAGCCCAATAAAAGATCATACATCTGGCTTTACCCGAGTAATCCTAGGATTACCCAAATGCTTCTGGATAAAGACCATCTACAATAAAAAAAAATGTCTCTGCCTGTTGAAGGGGGGCGCCCCACCGATCCTCTGGCATTCACCCGAAGTGAACCTTGAGGAATGAGGTTTAAAACCTCCCAGGTGGAGGCAAAAAAGACAGTGAAGATAGGGAATTACAGCGCATCATATATATGTTTGATGCAGTGATTTTCAAGGACGAAAATAGTGTTGTAATCAACTTTATCCAGTGACGTTTGTGTAATCCTAGGTTTACCCTAGGATTACCCGGGTATAGCCCGATGTATGATTTTACATTGGACTTTACCCACAGCTGCTGGGTAATGTCAGTATTACCCAGGTAATCCTAGAATTACCCGATATCTGACTTTACCCGCAAAATATATATATATGTGTGTGTATATATATATATATATATATATAGTACATACATACAGTATTTAGACATGTATATATTTGTATCTCAATGTTAATGCCCTTTACCGGACTTTTTTTTTCTAACACTGAGACCTCATATCTTTGAGCCCATTTTTGTGCAATTATTAAAAAACAATTTTTATAGTTATGAATGTAAATGTACTTTTTAATGTATTTTTACGTGTTTTGTTACACTTTTTTGTTTTTCGAAACAGTTAACCAGAGCTCTGAGGATGCGGTAATTATAGTAGCATAAATTGCAATTACTAACACCCACGATATTCCCCTTTTTGTTTGCACGTAACTTGTGATGATCTGGATTAAAATGTTTCATTATTCCAAGTGAAATATTATTGCAAAGGAACATATATTAATTATTTATTTTGCTGCCTTTTGCTGTAACATAGATCTGAAAACTGTGCTTGCTTCACTTTTTAATACTTTTAATACTTTTAGGCACTTTATGTGAGCTTGTGAGCTTTTATTTACTTCTTTCCACCAGTCTTAACTTCTCAGCAGTCACTTGTTTTTAAAAGGTCTATTATCAGTTTTATATCAACAATCATGATAGGAAAATAATTCTTTGCAATAGCAGTGGGCATACTAGGTAGTTTAGGTGTGAATATTATTATTGTAATTGTGTATATATATATATATATATATATATATATATAAACGAGCAAAGTGCACTCCAGATACTAAGCAGACAACAGCTTCTGGTGCTAGCAAAAATCGGATTATAGCAAAAGACAAGAAGCACTCCAGAAGTCTTTCAAATATTGTCACCTTTAATTAGTGAACGTTTTCGGGCAATAAACTGTAAGTTTGAGGACGGGCAGTTTATTGCCCGAAAACGTTCACTAATTAAAGGTGACAATATTTGAAAGACTTCTGGAGTGCTTCTTGTCTTTTACTATATATATATATATATATATATATATATATAATTTTTTTTTTTTCCTAAAACCTGTGTGTGGGGGGGGGGGGTGCAGCAGAATTGTTAGTGCCTAAGGCAGCAAACAACCTAAATACATCACTGAAAACAGAGTTTATGCTATATTTCCGTATAAGTGATTGGTTTAAAAGGGTTCTTTTGTTCTGGGTGACAGGGGAATTAGTGGAAAAACCAAACAAACAAACAAAAAACATAAAACAAAATACTCATTTGACAAAACAAAGATGCAAAAGTATTCTCAGACATGAAGGTGTATAATCATGTAGTTTACAATTTGTGTTCAATGTCCTTTTAAATGTGTAAGCGTCAAGCTTGATTCATATATCAGAAATAATGATAAACCAAAAATACAACTCCCCAAGACATGTATGGGTAAGGTTGCTTAATACATTGTAGTGATAAATAAGCAATAGTTAAATAGGCAGATCTAAGTCCTATTGTGAACCCTATTAAAAAATGTATATGCTGAATCGCTGATCGAGGGCTAATAATATATATAATATAATATACCAGTAAGGGCAAAACAAGTTATTGAGTAGACTCAGTAGAGCATACATAAAGTCAAATTTAAAAATGATATGGCTACTTTAAATGTTATGTCTCTTATTAGTTTTTCAGAAGGATTTTAAGAACCCTTTATAAAAAGATTACAATTAATTTGTTTCTAGTATTTAACACTTTTACTAGAAATTATATTATGCTTTTACATTGCTGTGTTATATTCATACTTATTTGTAATGTATTAGTGCTTTTGTATATTTATATGCCTATAACATGAAAATTAAATGGTTCAGTCAAACAAAACAAAAAGTACATGCAATCTTTATGCAAAAAATAGGTGGTCTGCACTAGTGATTTTATCAAATAACCTGTTAAACATATTTCTTTATTTTTTTGCCATAGTAAAATTAAAATGTGTTAAAAATAATCATTTTTTTCAGCTACAAGGAATATACAGATATTTCAAATAGCATTGTTGCTATAGTAATATATCCATGAATAAAAATCTGTTAAATACATCTGGATGTATTTTGTTAGTTCTTTCAATAATTATGTTAATTGTAAAAATACTATTGGATTAAACATTTCTTTTAAACTAGTGCAATTAAGTTATATTAAAGTGATATAAAAGACAGTGCTTTATTCATACCATGACACTAATTATAATCTTTTATTAGAGTAGGCAGTGAGAAAACTTGTATGCATCTCAGATTATATTGGGCTTAGTTTTCTCTGCATTCAAATCCATTAGAAGTGTGACTGTTAATGGGGTTTTTAACAGGAACTTCCACACACCTACACAGAAACAAAGCATAAATGTCCAGAACAACAGTTGAAGGGACAATAACCACTTACTTTAAAGGGACATGAAACCCAACATTTTCTTTTATGATTCAGATAGAGAATACAATTTTAAACAGTTTTCTAATTTACTTCTATTATCTAATTTGCTTTATTCTCTTGGTATCATTTTTTGAAGGAGCAGCAAGGCACTACTGGTTTCTAACACATGGGTGAGCCAATATATATACAGCCACCAATCAAGAGCTATAAACTAGGTTCTCTGCTGCTCCTGAGCTTGCCAAGATAAACCTTCCAGCAAAGGATAACAAGAGAATGAAGCAAATTAAATAATATAAGTAAATTGGAAAGATGTTTAAAATTGTACACTCTGTCTCAATCATGAAATAATTTTTTTGGGTTCCATGTCCCTTTAAGATGGTCATATATAAAAAATTATATATATATATATATATATATATATATATATAACTTGGCTATAGCAGAGAAAGAAACCTAAGTTACAATATTGCGTCTTTCATTGTTTTATAGACACTAAGGGCCCCATGTATGAGGGAGCAAGCGAACAAGCTTCTCAACTCGAGGAGTTGTCCGCTCGCCTTCGCTACATACGGGCAGTGGACGAAAAAGAACCACCACCCCTATGTATCATTACATGCTCAAGTGACCGTTTAGTGCCTGCCCCTTCTCTCACGCGACCAATCACTGTGATTTTCCCTCGCCACCTCAGAGGTGGCCAAGGGTGTAGGAAGCAGGGAAGTAGGCTTGCATATGCATACATGTCCCGCAAGGACTCCGGAGCAGCTTTCGCTGCTTAGTACATGGAGCCCTAAAACTTTGCACTTATTTGGTCAATATTTAAACAGCTAATGAAACTTAAACTGCATCTACATGTTATTCTCAGACAAATCTTTTCTTTGAATGCATCATCCTACCTAGCATTTATTTAGTGTTTAATGTCCCTTTAAAAGGGGAAAATGTTCTTTTGTGATTCAGGCAGATCATACAATTTTAAACAGGTTTAAATGTATTTCCATTATCAAATTTGCTTTGTTCCCTTGATATTCTTTGTTGAAGTGATACCTAGGTAGGTGTCTGGAGAACTGCATGGCAGGTATTAGTACTGCCATCTAGTGCTCTTTCAAATTGACAAAAGTATTGCAAAACTGCTGCCATACGGTGTTTTAACACCCATTTATTCCTATAACGGAGCTTTAACATTATTTCATTCCTAGACAGAACTTTTATACCTACCTATTTCCAAACGGAACTTTTACTGTGACATAATCTCATACGAGTCAGTATTCCATAGGTGGATTTACACTTATATATAGGGCAACCATTCCAATATCTTTTTAGACCTAGTTGCCTCAATCAATATCCAGCTATTTTTAGCTATTTTTAGCATATTTTACATAGTTTTAGCATAGTGTTTGTAATTATATATGACCGGTCATATTATCAATAGACAATATTTAGATATTTTCATGTTATTTTAAATTAGATAAATAAATTTTATTCTGATATACATATTGCTTTGATATTTCATTTATTTCAGTTGCTAAGTTATTTTTTTGTAACACCTATACAAAATTTGTATGCCACACCAAGTGATTTTATAATACATATCTTTAATATACTATTATATATTTGCAGATTATTTTTCATCCCCATAGCTGTTTAGCGCATACACACACTTCTTTTTTCTTTGTACCAGTTCCTTTATTATCTGCTTTATGGGAGCAGATTAGTGTGTATTGCAAGGGGTAGATTTGCGCACCATATACCCACCCCTTTTCTCAGGTATTAGTACTGCCATCTAGTGCTCTTTCAAATTGACAAAAGTATTGCAAAACTGCTGCCATAATATACTCCAGAACACATGCACGCTCATGAGCTTACATCCCTACTTTTCAACAAAAGGGGCCACGAGAACAAACAAAATTTCATAATAGAAGTAAATAAGAAAGTTGTTTAAATTTGCATGCACTATATGATCCAAGAAAGAACAGTTTTGGCTTTTAATGTCCCTTAAAGCAGTTGTAATTGCAAGACTTTCTGTAGCCTTGTAATAAATTAACACACTATGCCACTTTAAACAAAAATATGAACACATTAACAATGTAATTGCTTTTCATTGGATAAACTCTGCCTGCTACTTGCCTTATAAGATGGGTCATTTCCAGACTTTCCACTGGATTAGACAGAACATTGTTTTGCAGTACCCTTTTTAAAATAATCTTCTATATTGAGGCCAGTCGTCAATGGGGTTGATTTATGAAGCAGTCAATGCTGCTTCCGACCCACTCAGCTTCAGTTCCGCCTGTAACGGACGTTAAGAAGCAGCGGTCCTAAGACCACTGCTCCTTAACTCGTCTGCCACCTCTGAGGTGGCGGACAGCAATCATCCCGATCAAATAAGATCGGACTGATTAATACCCCCAGCTAGCGGCCGATTGGCTGCAAATCTGCAGGGGGTGGTATTGCACCAGCAGTTCACAAGAACTGCTTGTGCAATGATAAATGCCGACAGCGTATGTATCGATGTGCGGCGGACATGATACGCTACATTGTATCATGTCTATCCGCACAATAGTAAATTGACCTCAATGAATTAACTTCTATAGTGGTCAAATAATTAATGGCTAGTGAAATATGCAGTATGCGCTTCTATATGTTTTGGAAGTTGGAAAACCAGTGATTTGTTACAGGAAAATGTTATTGCTACTGGAAAATGGGCAATATAAATAAAACAGAATATTGCAAAGGTTTTCTATTACTAAATATAATTAAACATTGTATAATAAAACCTTTCATGTCCCTTTGACTAACATTGGCCTAGATTACAAGTGGAGTAACAAATAATTAGCGCTATTGAGTGCTAACACCGCTCAAGTTAAATCAATAGCGCTCCTAATCTTGTGCTCATATTACAATTTGAAAATTAAACTTTTTTACTTGAGCGAAAGCCTCAGATGTTCTAACTCCCTCTCGCCATAGATCTTTGTGGGGCTCACTACAAAACCATGTTATGGCTTTTAATCGTGGGCTAACCCAAAAGGTACTTTATGAAATATTTGAAAAAGCATTGTTCTCCACTCAGAAGATGTTATTTTTATTTTAAATATTTAGATTTTCTATCACAGGAATACCTGTTTAATTATTTTATTAATTCTCTTTGGATTGGATTAGACCATTGTTTCATCAAGTACCCCCAACAGGTCAGGTTTTCATCATAGCTGAACCAGTTTACAGGTGACATAATCCGCTGATGGGTGAGAACAGGTTAGTAACCATAGTGTTACTGATAAGCTGATTACTTACCCTATGCACTGGTTCAGCTATAATGAAAACCTGTCCTGTTGGGGGAACTTGATGACCGTGGTTGAGAAACACTGAAGTTGGCCATATGTTTTTAAAAGCTTGAATGTTTAACAAGATGCTGTAGTTCCATCCCCTTTAAGAGTTTTATTTTTCTTTTAACTGAAACCAGAATAATGGTACATCCAAACAGATGTCATTCCACCTTTCTACCAGAGTGAGCTCACTTCTCCAGTGTGCCATTGAAGTAAACAGTGAATTGCGAGCATGTCTCAGGCTGTGACTTTGTGATTCACTTGTTAACTTCAGTGTGATATTGGACCCGGAACTTTACAGAATCTGATTGGTTTTACTGCCCTCCTGCTTTTATTTTTTTTTCTACAATACTGGCCTAGGGATATCATCTAAACTTTCCTTATCTGTGAACATCATTTTAAATCTTCCACTGGCAAATATTCCATTTGTTGCAAAAAACTTGAATATATATATACTAGTCCTAAAGCCCGTTCACACGGGCCATTTTTTGCAGTACAGCGGTCCCACCCCTTGCTCTCTCCCTCCCCCTCTCTTTTGCTCTCTCTCCCCCCTCTCTTTTGCTCTTTCTCTCCCCCTCTCTTTTAAGCTCTCTCTCTCCCCCTCTCTTTTGAGCTCTCTCTCTCCTCCTCTCTTTTGTGCTCTCTCTCTCTCCCTCTCTCTTTTGCGCTCTCTCTCTCTCCCTCTCTTTTGCACTCTCTCTCCCCCCCTCTTTTGCACTCTCTCTCCACCTCTCTTTTGTGCTCTCTTTCCCCCTCTCTTTTGCGCTCTCTCCCCCTCTCTTTTGCGCTCTCTCCCCTCTCTTTCGCGCTCTCTCTCTCCCCTCTCTTTCGCGCTCTCTCTCCCCTCTCTTTCGCGCTCTCTCTCCCCTCTCTTTTGCGCTCTCTCTCCCCCCTCTCTTTTGCGCTCTCTCTCCCCCTCTCTTTTGCGCTCTCTCTCCCCTCTTTTGCGCTCTCTCTCTCCCCTCTCTTTCGCGCTCTCTCTCCCCCTCTCTTTTGCGCTCTCTCTCCCCCTCTCTTTGCGCTCTCTCTCCCCTCTCTTTCGTGCTCTCTCTCTCCCCTCTCTTTCGCGCTCTCTCTCTCCCCTCTCTTTCGTGCTCTCTCTCCCCTCTCTTTTGCGCTCTCTCTCCCCCCTCTCTTTTGCGCTCTCTCTCCCCTCTTTTGCGCTCTCTCTCTCCCCTCTCTTTTGCGCTCTCTTTCCCCCCTCTCTTTTGCGCTCTCTCTCCCCCCTCTCTTTTGTGCTCTCTCCCCCTCTCTTTTGTGCTCTCTCTCTCTGACCCCTTGCTCGCTCTCTATCCCCCATCTCTTTTGCTCTCTTTCTCCCCTCTCTTTTGTGCTGTCTCTGTCTCTCCTCTCTCTTTTGTGCTGTCTCTGTCTCTCCTTTCTCTTTTGTGCTGCCTCTCCTCTCTCTTTGTTGCTGTCTCTCCTTTCTCTTTTGTGCTGTCTCTCCTCTCTCTTTTGTGCTGTCTCTGTCTCTCCTCTCTCTTTTGTGCTGTCTCTGTCTCTCCTCTCTTTTGTGCTGTCTCTGTCTCTCCTCTCTCTTTTGTGCTGTCTTTGTCTCTCCTCTCTCTTTTGTGCTGTCTCTGTCTCTCCCCTCTCGTTTGTGCTGTCTCTGTCTCTCCTCTCTCTTTTGTGCTGTCTCTGTTTCTCCTCTCTCTTTTGTGCTGTCTCTGTCTCACCCCTCTCGTTTGTGCTGTCTCTGTCTCTCCTCTCTCTTTTGTGCTGTCTCTGTCCTCTCTCTTTTGTGCTGTCTCTGTCTCTCCTCTCTCTTTTGTGCTGTCTCTCTCCCCCCCCTCTTTTAATCCCCCATCTCTCTCTCTACCCCATCTCTTTATCCCCCATCTTCTGCTTTGTTTCGGCAGTTGACCCCGCCCACGACGCACCCGCTGATGACGCACCCGCCAGCCACCCCCACGGCTCATCCGTCGGCCACACCCACGACGCACCTGCCGGCCACGCCCACTCCACCACACACTGACTCTGACGCCAGATGCCAGGTCAGTCGGAAAGGCCAGGTGTGTTTGTCCGCGCGCGCAGTCTCTACTGCGCATGACAGCTTCGGACAAACACACTAGGCCTTTTATAATATAGGATGTGTGTGTGTGTGTGTGTTACAAGGGTTTTGTTATACTCGTATTGTAGCCCTAGTACTTTAATTCAGGTCTCCAGTCCTTAGAGCTAGTGTGCAGCACATAACTCATAACTTGTAATATGAGAGATGTTTAGCACAGCCATACTATCCATTGAAAGTGTAGAACACTTAAAGAGATGTTGGCTGAGCTAAACATTCTCTGGTAAAACTGTTTTACCGTTAACTTGTATTTCCAGATAGTGTTCTATTCTGATGCTTATGAGGTCTGGAAGACTATGAGGGGGCGGAATAAGAGGAGAATGTCTAAGATCAAGTTGAGTGAGGGTTTAGAAGGAGAGATTGAGAAAAATATGTTTGCTATCTAGCAGTAGTGAGGTGAGCAGTAGGATGGCCTCACAAAAAGAAAGTCCATTTAAAGGGACACTCAATCAAAATTAAACTTTCATTATTCAGATAGAGCATGCAATTTTAAACAACTTTCTAATTTACTTCCATTAACAAAATGTGCACAGTCTTTTTAGATTTAAACTTTTTGAGTCACCAGCTCCTACTGAGCATGTGCAAGAATAAGTGTGTATGCATTTGTGAATGGCTGATGTCTGCCACATGGTACGTGTATGCATTTGTGATTGGCTGATGGCTGTCACATGGTACAGGGGGAGTGGAAAAAGACATAACTTTTAAAATTGTCAGAAAAAAAAATCTACTAGTCATTTGAAGTTCAGACTAAGTGCTATTGCATTGTCTTGTTATCTTGCATTTGTTGATTATGCAAATCTACTGTGTTGACTGGTCCTTTAAGTCTGCTTCAACATCACAAGATACAATGAGTTAGTTTATGAACAATTAAAACAGCCAGTTTTTTCTATAGAACCATAATAGGGGGCAAATAAGGATGCTGACTCAATAGCTCAGAAGTTATGATTATAAAACTTCTTAATGTCTGTAATAGGCAGAGGGGTCAACAGTTTAAATTTAAAAAAAAAAAAACGAGTAGCCAATCCTTTAAACTAACCTGCCTCAAACTTTTAAAAAATATATGAGTGACAGAGAATATATGAGTAAAAGTACTTCCTGTAAAGGCAGCACAGACATTCATTATGCATATGTTGTAGTCATAAACGAATTTACTGATTCAGCGATTTTATTTTTACAAAATTAGGGGGTGGTGTTGTACGAGGAAGTCCTTGTGCAATGGTACATGGTGACAACAAATGTACAATGTCCACTGCCAGTTTGCAGTGAATCCTTGTCTGCCAACCTTTGGTACATGGTGCTCAAAGTCATCCTTACAATAAGACATTTTAATTAAATTAATATATCTCCACCATTTTACAATGTCTAGAATCACCTGGAGGCTTCATTTGTTTGTTTTTTTGCCCCTTTTTGCTCGGTCCTGCTGGCACCAACTCTTTTACAGGCACAATTATTATTACCCTCACAATCTGCCTCCTCAACCCCTATATTCTTATTGTGCTCTGTCCTCCATATAACATCTACATTTCCACCAAGCAAGGGTCCATAGCTGTCTGCTTTTTCTATATGTCTGCTGGTTATTATAAGTTCTTAACAAGTCTGTGGTGAGTGCAATTAACCTTTTTGTATTAGTTTATGCTTAAAATTATCTTTTATAATATTCAAACAATTAGTTCCAGTGAGGAAAAAACATTAAGATGTAAAGATTTAATTTGGCAATAAGTACCATTATTTCTTGAAGCATCAGTCTTTTAGAATTAGCAAAATAATAAATCTGCAAATCTGACCAAAAGAATTGTATGATGATGATTTATTTAAAGTACAAGTGACATGCTTTATTCCTGGTATGATTAATTTGAGTGATAGTGTTAGGATTGCTGAAGTAGTTGTCTAACAGTGTATGGAATATATCTGTAATTATAATTTATTAATTCATACTGCCAGCTTTTAATTAATGCTAACATTGTAGTGCAGAATATACATGTTCCAAACAAATTGCACATTTATTTGAAAGGGACATGAAACCCCAACATTTTATTTCATGATTCAGTTAGAGAATACAGTTTTAAACATTCCAATGTACTTCTATTATCTAATTTGTTTCATTCTTTAGAAGAAGGCATCTATGTGCAGCCACCAATCATCAGCCACTGAGCCTATTTAAATATGCTTTTCAACAAAGGAATGAAGCAACTTAGATAATATAATTACATTGAAAAGTTGTTTAAATTAGCATGTTCTTTCTAAATGATTAAAGTAAAAAAAATAGGGTTTCATGTCCCTTTAACTTAAAACCATAATTTGATAGGAATGAAATCCTATAACCATTTTATATTCTGCTGGTTAGCATTTAGAGAATACTGGTAGAGCATTAACTATATGTTTGGCGCACCTTTCTTGGAAAAATGGATAGCACACATGTCATTAAAGGGACACTGTACCCAATTTTTTTCTTTTTTGATTCAGATAGAACATGCAATTTTAAGCAACTTTCTAATGTTCTCCTATTATCAAACTTTCTTCATTCTCTTGGTATGTTTATTTGAAAAGCAAGAATTTAAGTTTAGATGCCGGCCCATTTTTGGTGAACAACCTGGGTTGTCCTTGCTGATTGGACAGCACCAATAAACAAATGCTGTCCATGGTTGTGAACCACAAATTTACTGGCTCCTTAGCTTAGATGCCTTCTTTTTCAAATAAAGATATCAAGAGAACGAAGAAAAATTGATAAAAGAAGTAAATTAGAAAGTTGCTTAAAATTGCATGCTCTATCTGAATCATGAAAGAATTTTTTTTGTTTCAGTATCCCTTTAAGTTTAAGATGGAGATGATATACAGTTAAATATTTTTATTATGTGCATGCAAAATGGATTTAACAGATTTAAATAAAACTGTATGCTGTTAAAAACGTCCATATTAATAACCTTATAAATTCTTTAAAAATCATATTATATAGTTGCCATTATAGTGCATATACCAGCAATTAAAATAAGGACATTTTTTTTTTTTGGGGGGGGGGGTTGTACTCACAGTAAGCCAATTAATAGGGAAGTAACACTTCATACAACGGTTGGAACCAATCCAAATAATGAAAAAAAAAATATGTGTATGCTTCTTGCATAATATGATAACACTTTTCAGATTATAGATTGTCTACAGTACCACCTAATAAGTATATATTTGCTTAGTCCACATATATTTTGGTATTTGACAAATAATAAACTTGTAAACTTTATAAAATTAAACTTAAAGGAAAAAAAAAATTGATGGAAAGAAAGCTATTTTTTAATTGCACAGATATCTTAAGTTGAATGCATGAGTGAGTATGTTTTACAGAGACTAAGGTTTACTGTGTTGGAAATTCTTAATGCATTGTTTATAAATGTTTACAATTTTTTTTAAAGAAAACTAAAATGATCTCTAAGGTAACAGTTCCAGCATATATCTATAAAAAAAAGAAAAGAAAATAATTAGCTGTTATTCTGTTTGCTCTGATTTCAGAGAATTTTCAAAAGAACAAAATCTGTTTTAACAGAATATTATTTTGTTTGCTTTGTTTAATTAAATCAAACAATATATATTTATTTGTGGGCATTATAAAGTAATATCTAAGGGGTTGAGAAAAAAAATGTTTATAAAAATCTGAAGTTTTTTTTAAATGATACTAAAAGTTTCTTAAAGGGACACTGTAGTCAGAAATTATATGCAAATAAAATCGTAGTATAGTTTTAAAACTCTTATTTTCTAATGTACTTCATTTATTAAATATGTACCCTTTGGCCAATAATTTACTTAGAAATATTAATTGTTTCCCAACCTACTTGTATGTCAGCCGTTACGGATTACCAATCCGTGCTGACAACTGCAGTTGTAAGATGGCAGGTTTTCTGAACTAATGCACATGCGCGAGTTACCGCAGCGTCACAGGAAACGTCACCATCTGCAGTAGAATAAGGCAAGTAGAATCTATCAGCAGCAGTCGAGTGAGCTGCGCACATCACGTAAATACATAGCTTACGATCGCTTCCAGAATCACCCTAGAGTAAACGAGCAAACTATACTTAAAATGAAAACTAGCAGGTACGCTCAGCACTTTTCCGGCCCAGCGTACCTGGTTTTCAATCCGCCGCCCTGGAGGCAGCGGATCCCATAGGAATCAATGGGAGTCTGACCATAGCGAAAGTTTAGGTTCGCTGTTGCCAGACATCCTATTGATTCTTATGGGAAATGTCTACACCTAACACCCTAACATGTACCCCGAGTCTAAACACCCCTAATCTGCCCCCCCTACACCGCCGCAACTAAATAAATGTATTACCCCCTAAACCGCCGCTCTCGGAGCCCACCGCCACTATAATAAATATGCTAACCCCTATAGCGCCACTCCCGGAGCCCACCGCAAGCTACATTATACATATTAACCCCTAATCTGCCCCCCCCCCTACACCGCCGCAACTAAATAGAGCAGAGAGAGAAGGGCGCCTCCTAGTGTAGCCAATTTTTTATAAAGGAAATAATGCAAATGTAAGCATACTCACAATATGGGAAGGCATCAATGGGAGTCTGACCATAGCAAAAGTTTAGTTTCGCTGTTGCCAGACATCCTATTGATTCTTATGGGAAATGTGTACACCTAACACCCTAACATCAAGAGCAAAAAACAAGAGGGCGACCCCTAGTGCAGATCAATGATGAACCAGTGGTGAAAATCTGTTAGTACTGACGAATGGATACTCACAAGATGAATTGCACCCTGAAGTGCAAATGTGGCATACTAGGAATATTATTGTGTCCTAGTGCACAAATCCAACCCAAAAGAGGCACTGTCGTGGACTTCAAATATATGAGATGGACATCAGGATGGTGGAAAAGATAAAGAGAACTCCAGTATCGATATAAAAATATTTAATAAAAAGATATAAAATGAACATACACAGATCAACAATGATATCTGTTGTAAAATTGCTACGCGTTTCTAAGCGTTAACCACGCTTTTTCCTCAGGCAAATGATCATTTGCCTGAGGAAAAAGCGTGGTTAACGCTTAGAAACGCGTAGCAATTTTACAACAGATATCATTGTTGATCTGTGTATGTTCATTTTATATCTTTTTATTAAATATTTTTATATCGATACTGGAGTTCTCTTTATCTTTTCCACCATCCTGATGTCCATCTCATATATTTGAAGTCCACGACAGTGCCTCTTTTGGGTTGGATTTGTGCACTAGGACACTATAATATTCCTAGTATGCCACATTTGCACTTCAGGGTGCAATTCATCTTGTGAGTATCCATTCGTCAGTACTAACAGATTTTCACCACTGGTTCATCATTGATCTGCACTAGGGGTCGCCCTCTTGTTTTTTGCTCTTGATTTTCAGAATACAGATATCCCTTCTGCATTTGGGAGGAGCAGCCCTCTAAGCATAGTGCACAGTCAGCTGGGACACTGTGAAGTTCCCAGATCGTCTATCTAGGCATTACCTTTGCCTTTCCACATTGTGAGTATGCTTACTTTTGCATTATCTCCCATATAAAAATTGGCTACACTAGGAGGCGCCCTTCTCTTTTCTTTCTGTTTAACACCCTAACATGTACCCCGAGTCTAAACACCCCTAATCTGCCCCCCCTACACCGCCGCAACTAAATAAATGTATTGCCCCCTAAACCGCTGCTCCCGGAGCCCACCGCCACTATAATAAATATGTTAACCCCTATACCGCCGCTCCCGGAGTCCACCGCCACTATAATAAATATGTTAACCCCTATACCGCCGCTCCCGGAGCCCACCGCAAGCTACATTATATATATTAACCCCTAATCTGCCCCCCTACACCGTCGCCACCTAGAATAAATGTATTAACCCCTTTCCTGCCCCCCCTACACCGCCGCCACTGTAATAAAATGATTAACCCCTAAACCTAAGTCTAACACTAACCCTAACACCCCCCTAACTTAAATATTAATTAAATAAATCTAAATAAATGTAACTCTTATTAGCTAAATGAATCCTATTTAAAACTAAATACTTACCTTTAAAATAAACCCTAATATAGCTACAATATAAATAATAATTATATCGTAGCTATCTTAGGATTTATTTTTATTTTGCAGGCAAATTTCAATTTATTTTAACTAGATACAATAGCTATTAAATAGTTATTAACTATTTAATAGCTTACCTAGCTAAAATAAAGAGAAATTTACCTGTAAAATAAATCCTAACCTAAGTTACAATTACACCTAACACTACACTATCATTTAATAAATGAATCCTATTTAAAACTAAATACTTACCTGTAAAATAAACCCTAAGATAGCTACAATGTAATTAATAATTAAATTGTAGCTATTTTAGGATTTATATTTATTTTACAGGTAACTTTGTATTTATTTTAGCTAGTTAGAATAGTTATTAAATAGTTATTAACTATTTAATAACTACCTAGCTAAAAGAAATACAAAATTACCTGTAAAATAAATCCTAACCTAAGTTACAATTCAACCTAACACTACACTATCATTAAATTAATTAATTAAATTAATTACCTACAAATAACTACAATTAAATTCAATTAAATAAACTAACTAAAGTACAAAAAATAAAAAAAGCTAAGTTACAAAAAATAAAAAAATAAGTTACAAACATTTAACAAATATTACAACAATTTTAAGCTACTTACACCTAATCTAAGCCCCCTAATAAAATAGCAAAGCCCCCCAAAATAAAAAAAATGCCCTACCCTATTCTACATTAAAAAAGTTCAAAGCTCTTTTACCTTACCAGCCCTTAAAAGGGCCTTTTGTGGGGGCATGCCCCAAAGAATTCAGCCCTTTTGCCTGTAAAAGAAAAATACAACCCCCCCACACATTAAAACCCACCACCCACATACCCCTAATCTAACCCAAACCCCCCTTAAATAAACCTAACACTACCCCCCTGAAGATCATCCTACCTTGAGTCGTGTTCAGCCAGCCGACCACCGATGGAACCGAAGAGGAGATCCGGAGTGGCAGAAGTCATCATCCAAGGGGCGCTGAAGAAATCTTCCATCCGATAGAAGTCATCATCCAGGCGGCGCTGAAGAAATCTTCCATCCGATAGAAGTCTAAATCCAGGCGGCGTCTTCAATCTTCATCCATCCTGAGTGGAGCGGAGCGGAGCCATCTTCAGAGGAGCCTACGCGGATCCATCCTCTTCTTCCCGATGACTAACGACGAATGACGGTACCTTTAAGTGACGTCAGCCAATCGGAATTCGAGTGACGCCATCTTGGATGATGTCACTAAAAGGTACCGTCATTCGTCGTTAGTCGTCGGGAAGAAGAGGATGGATCCGCGTAGGCTCCTCTGAAGATGGCTCCGCTCCGCTCAGGATGGATGAAGATTGAAGACGCCGCCTGGATTTAGACTTCTATCGGATGGAAGATTTCTTCAGCGCCGCCTGGATGATGACTTCTATCGGATGGAAGATTTCTTCAGCGCTCCTTGGATGATGACTTCTGCCACTCCGGATCTCCTCTTCGGTTCCATCGGTCGTCGGCTGGCTGAACACGACTCAAGGTAGGATGATCTTCAGGGGGGTAGTGTTAGGTTTATTTAAGGGGGGTTTGGGTTAGATTAGGGGTATGTGGGTGGTGGGTTTTAATGTTGGGGGGGGGTTGTATTTTTCTTTTACAGGCAAAAGAGCTGAATTCTTTGGGGCATGCCCCCACAAAAGGCCCTTTTAAGGGCTGGTAAGGTAAAAGAGCTTTGAACTTTTTTAATGTAGAATAGGGTAGGGCATTTTTTTATTTTGGGGGGCTTTGTTATTTTATTAGGGGGCTTAGATTAGGTGTAAGTAGCTTAAAATTGTTGTAATATTTGTTAAATGTTTGTAACTTATTTTTTTATTTTTTGTAACTTAGCTTTTTTTATTTTTTGTACTTTAGTTAGTTTATTTAATTGAATTTAATTGTAGTTATTTGTAGGTAATTAATTTAATTAATTTAATGATAGTGTAGTGTTAGGTTGAATTGTAACTTAGGTTAGGATTTATTTTACAGGTAATTTTGTATTTCTTTTAGCTAGGTAGTTATTAAATAGTTAATAACTATTTAATAACTATTCTAACTAGCTAAAATAAATACAAAGTTACATGTAAAATAAATATAAATCCTAAAATAGCTACAATTTAATTATTAATTACATTGTAGCTATCTTAGGGTTTATTTTACAGGTAAGTATTTAGTTTTAAATAGGATTCATTTATTAAATGATAGTGTAGTGTTAGGTGTAATTGTAACTTAGGTTAGGATTTATTTTACAGGTAAATTTCTCTTTATTTTAGCTAGGTAAGCTATTAAATAGTTAATAACTATTTAATAGCTATTGTACCTAGTTAAAATAAATTGAAATTTGCCTGTAAAATAAAAATAAATCCTAAGATAGCTACAATATAATTATTATTTATATTGTAGCTATATTAGGGTTTATTTTAAAGGTAAGTATTTAGTTTTAAATAGGATTCATTTAGCTAATAAGAGTTACATTTATTTAGATGTATTTAATTAATATTTAAGTTAGGGGGGTGTTAGGGTTAGTGTTAGACTTAGGTTTAGGGGTTAATCATTTTATTACAGTGGCGGCAGTGTAGGGGGGGCAGGATAGGGGTTAATAAATGTATTATAGGTGGCGACGGTGTAGGGGGGGGCAGATTAGGGGTTAATATGTATAATGTAGCTTGCGGTGGGCTCCGGGAGCGGCGGTATAGGGGTTAACATATTTATTATAGTGACGGTGGGCTCCGGGAGCGGCGGTATAGGGGTTAACATATTTATTATAGTGGCGGTGGGCTCCGGGAGCGGCGGTATAGGGGTTAACATATTTATTATAGTGGCAGTGGGCTCCGGGAGCGGCGGTATAGGGGGTAATACATTTATTTAGTTGCGGCGGTATAGGGGGGGCAGGATAGGGGTTACTAGGTATAATGTAGGTGGCGGTGGGCTCCGGGAGCGGCGGTTTAGGGGTTAGTAACTTTATTTAGTTGCGGGGGGCTCCGGGGGTGCCGGTATAGGGGGTAGAACAGTGTAGTATAGTGTGGGTGCTTAGTGACAGCTTGTTTACATATAAACTGAACAAAAAAAGTTACTGCTTTAGTTCTTTTTAATTGTAAACAGCCGTACAATATTTAGCTAGATATAAGACGTGTCAATGTTATCTAATACGTAGAAAGTCTGGATAACCGATTCAATAGATTTTCCCTCCAATGCGCAAGCACAAAACTAACAGAGATGTGGGTAACTTCGGCTTCTACAATTACAAATGCGCATGCGCGATTTAGCTGAATTGACGCGCAGGCTTATTAGGAAGGGTTATGCTGGTAATGATATGCATAGGAGCGAAATGTTATTGGTCAATCATTTCATATACACACTATGCCGAAAACGATGGGCTGGGAAAGGTGACGTCATGGCCGGGTAATATTTAGTTAAAATATAAGGTTTGTAAGCTTCGTTTTATACAAAATATAGGTTAGTAGCTTTTAATAGATGATAATTATACAAAATATGGGACTATTGAGTAACGAAAAAAGTAAAAAACAGTAATCCTTTAAATTTGAAGTTATAGTTATATTGATAATTCTTTTTTAACTCTTTTTCATGCAAGAAGAGAACTTTTTTAATGAATTAAGGGCTAGATTACAAGTGAGGTGCAAACGGTTTTGCACAAGCAATATCGTATTTTCGCAAGTCTTTTTCATTGCGCTGATATTACAAATTGAGCAAAATTGTGATTGCGCTAGCACAATTACCATTTACGCTTTAATCCTTACCGCAATATCAGAGCTGTGGTTAACTGTTTTCAGAAACAAAAAGTTGCACAAAACATTTCAAAAATACATTACAAGGTACAGTTACACTCATATTAACACTATCTAATAAAATTATTTAAAAAAAAATATTGCACAATAAACTTATAAAGGCTCAAAGATATGAGATCTCGAGTGTTAGAAAAAAACAGGCAAATGGCTTTAAAGGGGCATAAAACCCAATTTTTTTCTTTCATTATTTAGAAAGAGCATGCAATTTTAAACAACTTTCTAATTTACTTATATTATCTAATTTGCTTCATTTTCTTGATATTCTTTGTGGGAAAGCATACCTAGATATGCTCAATAGCTGCTGATTGGTAGATGCACATAGATGCCTCGTGTTATTGGCTCACCCATGTGCATTGCTATTTCTTCAACAAATGATATCTAAAGAATGAAGCAAATTAGATAATAAAGTAAATCAGAATGTTATTTAAAATTGTATTCTCCTCCTAAATCATGAAAGAAAATGTTTGGGTTTAGTGTCCCTTAAATCATGAAAGAAAATGTTTGGGTTTAGTGTCCCTTTAACATTAAGAGACGTACATATACATTGCTAAAGATGTTTTTGTATGTATGTATATATATATATATATATATATATATATATATATATATATATATATATATATATATATAAGTTTATACATGTGTACATAAATATTAATGTATTTACAGTCATATATACACATATAAAATCATTAATATATATGTACACATATATAAACATATATAAGTGCATTATAGCCCTTTGCCATTAAGTAGATGAAAACACGATAGAACATATGTAGGCAATACCCAATTTTAATAAATATTTTAACTAGGTATTTACTGTAAATATTTCACATTTTCTAATATGAATATGTTATGTTGTTTGCGCGATCGCTGTTTTTTTTTTCCAACAATTTTTTTTCTCCATTGATTTCTATAGGGAATGTGAAAATGCAATGGTGTTTGCGCGATCTCAGGTGTTTTTTACCACTTTTTTTTCTTCAATGATTTCTATGGGGGAATACATGCACATGCACGCGTAAGCTTAAGTTAGGTTTTTTCGCGCTATTCGGGTTAACACTAGCGCAAAATACGAACGCAAAGAGCTTATAGAGACAGGAACCTGCACAATTTTCTTTCATGATTCAGATAGAACATACAATTTTAAACAGATTTCCAATTTACTTCTATTATCAAATTTGCTTCATTCCCTTGATATCCTTTGCTGAAGAAGCATCATTGCACTAGTGGCAGCTACCTGAACATATATAGTTAGCCAATCAAAAGAGACAAATATGTGCAGGCAACAATCAGCAGCTAGGTCCCACTAATGTAGTATATGTGTGTATTCTTTTTTAACAAGGGATACTAAGAGAACAAAGCACATTTGAAAATAAAAGTGCATTTAAAAGTGTCTTAAAATGAAATGCTCTATCTGAATCTTGCAAGTTTAATTTTGACTTTCCTATCCCTTTAACTCTGACTTTTCCCGATCATGGAAAAAAATAATAATCTAGCCCTAAATCTAGTATTCAGTAATCAAACCAAAAATGGATTCCATATGCAGATGGCTATTATGAGATAATACCAGAGGATGTATTCTCCAGATGATGTCTCTAGCACTTCCCATAGTTATCCAGTCTGTGCTCTCCTTTCACATTGTCAAAATTATAAAGAACAATGTTACTATATCAAGGAACACCAGCCATTTAGTCATCTTTCTAGTTACACATTTCCAGATGGTGATATTGTGGTGTAATGTTACGTGGGTGTTGTGCACTATACCCAGCTTCAGACACAGCCCTCCTCTACAGCCCTAATTTTCTACAGGTTGATTTCACTGTGCATTGTCTAATGTGCCTATAGGTCCATGTAAAGGATTGCAAACATTTCATGATATATATATATATACTGGTAGCAAAAACTTGCAATCACTGGACTTTTTTTAAACACCAAAAATTATTTAATGTTTTTCACATTAAATAATTTTTGGTGTTTAAAAAAAGTCCAGTGAGTGCAAGTTTTTGCCACCAGTATCTACTACCCACTAGCACCCCTGTGCTATCATGGACCTGTGGAATACAGGTCCATGATACACAATTAATAGTAAATTTAATACATATATGCCTTTAAGAGTATTGCCTTTAAGAAATAGGTTATGTGATGGGTAAACTAATCCCAGGACCAAGACCAGGAATGCTTTATTGAAACAATGCGCTGCCTTTTATACATATAATCTGAAAACAAATTTAATCCCATTAACACACAATACCCTGTCTAGACATTCCAGTGCCACAATCTGGTCACCATAGTCAGTGATATCCATATACCATAATGTCCCTGATTTGGGAGGATCCAAAGTGAGTGGTGGCAATTCCAGGGTACCATTGAATAGTTTGGGGTCCTCTAATGATACAGTCTAAAAACCGCTCTGGTCCATAGTCGGAAGCCCGAGCGACAGTGATGTAAAGTTCTAGGTGCAGTCCATCATGGAACCAGGTAAGAGATCCATAGCTGCGGTTACTAAATACCCAATCAAATGGTTCTTGCACAGTGGGTTCCCTATTGGGCTCCCTTACAATAACTGCCCCAGTCTATAAGCCACCAAGGGTTCTACATAATCCAAAAATAGCACTAAAATAGGTCAAGGGGTTTCCACAGCGACAACGCTCAAGGGTAGCAGTTTGCCCCACCAGTTTCGGCCACCATCCAGTTCCATGGAACTACCGTAAGACCCGGTTGGGCATAAGGACCTCAGGGAAGGGTAAATTGGATAATCCGAGTAAGTGGTGACTCTTTTAGGGACAAATGGATAAAATAACCAAAAGGAATCCAATGACTGTCTCTGCAATCCTATTTCCATAACAGGACACTTATTTAATTCTACCTTTCTGTTCTCATTGCAGAGCTTATCTAGGAAGAGTTGGTTGTAACATTCTACAAGGCAGAAAGTGCTAGGCTCTAGTGTTAGAATATTTGTTTGTTAAGAATCACACTCTTATCTAACTAAAATGCCTGCTAAATGAAATAATTTAAATGACATACTGCTAGACATGCCTGTGAAACCTGTAGGTTTAATTATTAGAATTGCTAAGGGGGGCAGGGGAGTCTGCTAGGTAGCATCTTGGAGAGAAGTTTCATACAGTCTTTGAGATTAGCTTCCAGTATTCTAATGAATTATGATGTCTCTCAGAGAAATTGGGATGGCTGGCAAATTATTTTGTTTAACAAAAAATAGCAAGAGCACTACATTAATAAAATTGGAATGCTCAGTGTATTACTTTAATATTTACAGAGAATATATTTAAGTTATTTGCATACAACGTATCCTTTTCTATGACTGTGTCTGGATACCGTGCAAGAATTTATCCAATTTCTGTATTTGTTAATATAGGGTATATGCATATATACCTTGTGAGCTTGAGTGCTTGTGCATGAAACGACACTAGTTACGAGTATAGTCTATATCATAGGAGATAGAGACTGAAAGAATGCACCTTAGTAGCACTTCAGTTCCTTGTGAAAATATTAATATTGGTATGAAACTTAAACAGCCATTGTGAGCCAAAGGTTTGAAAGAAAATTAAAACATAACTTTTATTAAATCAACATTAAATTAAAACAATTGTGGTCGTGTAAGTGTGTGTACTTTAAAAACACATAGGAACTTTACTAAATATAAAGAAGTGGCACTGAATATCAAGTGGATAGATTGCCTCTATTGTAAAATATTCTGGATTATCTAAATAGTAAATATAAGTCTATCCAATGAATAATTAGCTGGTGTTCTGGGGTATTCTACACCGCTGTATATTTCAAAATTCTGTCATGCAGACATTCACGTATATAGTTAGACAACCGTCTTTGAAAAGTAAATAGCAAAGTACTATCAGTAAGGGTCACTTTAGTAACTGGTATACTTGAGTAGTTTTGTGTTTTTCACTTTATGGATCTATAAATCTCTATATAAGTATTGTTAACTCCTTCAGGTAAATTACTGAGTTCCTGATAGTTGTAAGTTCATAATACGGTTTTAACTCAACCTTGATATATTATCCCTTATGTTGCAGTAGATTATAATATGGGTATATATACACAATATAATTTTTTGATTATCAGAAGTGACTTGAATATCTTTGATACACAATATAACTTTTTGAATATCAGAAGTGACTTGAATATCTTTGATACATACTGTGTAATTAATCAGTTTTTGCAACGGGGTTTTATTTTTGATATCTTGGTTTAGAGTGTGACATGTGTTGGTGCTTTGGTGTACAAACTTTAGTGGTATATACTTAGTGGCGAACAGTATATCTCACTTTGTATATTATCAACTGTTTTTAGTCACTTGGCAGCCTTGGCATATTTTACTTTTATAATATAATACATAAGAGACGGTATTCCAAATATTTACAAAAGTTTCTTTGAGTGATATGTTCTATGCAGCCTACTTGGTTTGTGTATCGATAGCTTATCGCTGATAGTTACAGTATACGTATAAGTAACCAGTTATAAGTTCTGGCTGTTATAGCTTAAAAGTGTTCACACGGTATTGATCTATACTTTATTCTAAAGTGGCTGTCTTATTGATTTCTTTTAAAGTTAGCTATTGCAATTTTCTACCGTCTAGAATGCTTGAAGTTGTCTTATGGCACTGTAATTGCTAGTACCCGGCTTTTGTACACTTATACTATCAACAAATGATTGATGCGGTATAAGTTGGAGCAGCCCAAATATGTGGCTAACAGTTATAATAGTGATCCATAATTGGATTTTTAAAATTGTCACTAGCTAACCGCTATAGCTATACGGTATTATTATATAGTTTTTTACAATCTATATCCGTGCGATTGATTTCGCAAGTTGGCCATTATAGCTGTTGTTCTATTACCCTGTGGATAGCTTTTAACGATTGCCACTAGCGGTTTTCAAATAACCCCCAAGTTATTAGTACTGATTTAAGCCAAATGCCACTATAATAAAGCGTTACTTTTTAAAGTTAACTATGCCATTTAAAAAAGAAAAACAACAGGGTATTGTCAGATACCCATCCCTAACATGTTTCGCCGATAGCGTTTCGGCTTTTTCAAAGGTGACGCGGGCCGGTGTCTCAGGGTATTTAAATGCGTATGCGCAAACCCATTGGCTACATTTCAACCAATCGCGATCCTCTGAAATGCTTGAGGAGGCGTTGTTTCGGCATGATTGACGTTTGTAAGGATGGAAACTCGATCCCATACTTGACAGCTGGAATACACTTGAGTGTGAGACAAGCATTTGAAAGCATTGAAATTATATAAAGTATATTTTAATAGAATTTAATACTGACGTGACATAACATGACGAAATTTAAAGTGCGATCATATGTGGCCATCGATTGTCATATCAGTATTTTATTCTCACCTGCTCTATGGCAGGGTATATTTGTTCACATTACTTTATTGTTAGTTTGTTGCCTAAGTGTAGTGATGTTTACGATCTTCGTTGTGCTTTATACTCTGAGTCATGTTCAATACATTTTTGTACTGTGTCCATTCAGGACGTACACATCATACCCTCTATTACACTCAATTACAGTCTCCCTCGTAATGCGGTTTGCATCAAATACCATTAAAAATGATATTTATTATGCTTACGGGGGAAATCGAATATTGTTGCTACATTTCTGCTGTGACAAAACAGAGCCCTCAGACTGAGATTCTCTCATGGGGGGAGATGTATCTTGTGTATTTGTTTGATCAGTTTTCTAAATGTGACTTATTCAGAGGGGAGAGAGAAAGGGGGTGAGGGGATGTGATATTGTGATGTAATACCTGAAGGAGGGGAAAAGTAATGATAGTTGATAACGACAGGGGTGGTGTGACCCAGTTTGTGTTGTTATTACTGGAGGTGACATGGAGTGACAGAGGTGATTAGCTGATAAAAGTATCATTTCAACCTATTTTGATTTTAAATTTACTAATGGCAAAATGTATTAAAGTAGAATAATAAGAAAATATTGTTGTAAACACTCTCCACAGCACCAAATTCAATTTAGGGCAAGATTCAAGACTCAGCTGTTCAATATAGATCCCTGAACTATAAATAAATATTATGCAAAGCCACACAACCAAACTAAAATAAAAATACAAAAGTAACAAAACTATTAAAATAATGTTCAGGTTAATTTAGCCCCTCCATTCTCACTCAAATTATTATCTCTTGGATGGAAATTAAAAAAGAGAGACACCTTGATCAAATATTTGGGAATGGGGGTCTCTTTCATCACCACTTATATCTCCATGTGTGTGCATTTACCACCATCCACAATTCTTCACTTTATTCTCATCCTCCCCTTTTTGTGCATCTATACATCACCAGTATTACTCTTAGTGTTTAACTAGCTCCCTATACAATATCACTTAGCATAACGTGCACAACATTACCTCACACCCACGTCCTCATATTCCTGGCACATTAGTGCACTTCACCATCACATCCTCATTTCCTAACACATTATATATGGGTTATTCTACTTCCCCACGTAATTGCACTAGCACATACCAAACTTTTTTAATTCTGATACACCTTGTGATCAAAAACCAAAAACAACATCATTTAATTAATCTTATTCCCCAACACAGTAGATATGGGGTTTTCTACTTCCCTACGTACTCGCACTCTCACATACCTCACTTGTTTAATTTTGATACACTTTGTTATTAAAAACAAATACAAAATCATGAAATTAAATCTTTAAATGTATGTTTGTCATCAAAAATTAAGAATAAAAATAAAGTGATCTATATCTCAAATGCAATCCTGCCTGTATCCTCCTCAATCCTTCTGTCCACATAATAATCTGGACAAATTTGAGGTTATTAAAGATATACAATTGTTTCTGCGCAAACTTCTTCTAAAAAGACATTTTACCAACAACGAACCAGATATTCCATCTGTTGACTGGACTGAAGATGAATTGGAATCTTTACAAATACTAAATGACCTCAATTCAGAACAGAATGACTGTGAAGGATCAAATTGGCGAAAGACACTCAAAACTAAATCAAAATACGTTCCTCCTAATAACACATGTCCTAACATTGAAGTCTTCAATCAAATTGTATGTCAAAGTATCAACAAACTAGATATTATCTCTAAACAACAAAATCTATCTAAAAGAGAAAGAGAAACTCTTACTGAAATGGAATCCTGGAATGATGTCATAATCCGTAATGCCGATAAGGGCGGCAATATTGTAATATGGCCCATAGAAATGTATTTGGATGAGGCTAAACTGCAATTAAAGAACAAAACCTGTTACAAAGAACTATGGAGTAACCCTACAGGAGACTTCCATGCGCAATACAACAAACTGATAGACTCAGCCTTCAAAAATGGCATAATCAACACTAAGGAAAAGAAGTTTCTAACTATAACGCATCCAAAAGTGGCAACGTTTTATCTAATTCCAAAAGTCCACAAAAACAGCCACAAACCACCTGGCAGACCCATTGTTTCTGGCAATGAGAACCTAACAGAAAAGGCAAGTCAATACGTTGATTTAAGATTAAGACCATTTTTAACACAACTATCATCGTATGTGAAAGACACCATGGAAGTGCTACAAATAATACAGGATATTAACATCTCCAAAGACACCTGGTTAGTCTCATGTGACGTGGAATCGCTGTATACCAGCATCGACCACAAACTTGGATTACATGCCATCGAATACTTTCTTAATATGTCATCTGATGAAAACCCAGACCACAACCAATTCACACTTAATTTGCTCAAATTTGTGCTAACTAAAAACTATTTTCTCTTCAACAACAAGTTTTACCTCCAAACTCAAGGCACCGCCATGGGCACGGCCTGTGCTCCCACTTACGCTAACTTATTTTTAGGGTGGTGGGAGCAAACTACGTATTCTGTGACACAAATGATGAGTATTCAGATAAAATCCCGATATGGATTCGATACATAGACGACATCTTGTTCTTATGGGAAGGCACGGAAGAAGATCTTGATCACTTTCTATTAAAGCTAAATCAGAACAATCTGAACATCAGATTAACCCATCACAAAAGTCGGACAAATATCTCCTTTTTGGACTTATTAATCTGTAAGGAAGAAGATGGCTCCCTGAGCACAGATTTGTATCGAAAAGAAACAGCCACGAACAATGTTTTATTTGCCACCAGTGCCCATGCACCAAATACTACAAAATCTCTACCAGTCGGTGAATTCTTGAGACTAAGGAGAAACTGCTCACAAGACATGACTTTTAAGAAAAGAGCTGCAGAATTGGAAAAACGCTTACTCCTGAGGGGCTATAGCAAGAGATCTATTCACAAGGCCAAGACAAGAGCATTAAAAACCGCTAGATCTGAACTATTAAAAACAAAAAACAAAAAAGGTGACAATAAAACCAGACTAGTATTGACGTACAACCAGCAAACACAGCAAATTGTGAATATTATTAATAACAACTGGCACATACTACAAGCGGACCCCCTTCTAAAGGACCTAATAGGAGAAAGGGTTCAACTCAGCTATCGCAGAAGTAGAAAACTAAAGGAAATGCTGAGCCCCAGTCATTTCGTACAAAAATCCAATTCTACCAGAGCTCCAGAAAAAGGTTCATTTTTATGTGGAAATTGCTCCTCATGCTGCAACATGATTAAAAAGAAATCTATCACTGATAGATTTGGGAAAGATCATCAAATCAAGAGTTATATTAACTGCAACTCCAGTGGAGTAATCTATGTCCTTCAGTGCAAATGTCCTAGAGTGTATATAGGTATGACGACAAGAACCATACACACCCGACTGATGGAACATTTGCGAAACATTCGTAATGCCCCGAAAGATCTATCTAAAGACAAAAAAATCACATCAGTAGCTTCGCATTTCTTTAAACACCATCAATCCAAAACATCTGAATTAAAATGCTTTGGAATCCAGAAGATATCTCTGGGACTAAGGGGAGGCGACCTTGAGACAGCGTTACTCAAGGCTGAAGCAAAGTGGATATACCTAATGGATAGCGTATACCCCAAAGGCATGAATGAACAGAACAATTACTCGATGTTCATATGAAGAAACCGAACATCTGTAATATATTCAATAATAAGAAAATATTGTTGTAAACACTCTCCACAGCACCACATTCAATTTAGGGCAAGATTCAAGACTCAGCTGTTCCATATAGATCCCTGAACTATAAATAAATATTATGCAAAGCCACACAACCAAACTAAAATAAAAATACAAAAGTAACAAAACTATTAAAATAATGTTCAGGTTAATTTAGCCCCTCCATTCTCACTCAAATTATTATCTCTTGGATGGAAATTAAAAAAGAGAGACACCTTGATCAAATATTTGGGAATGGGGGTCTCTTTCATCACCACTTATATCTCCATGTGTGTGCATTTACCACCATCCACAATTCTTCACTTTATTCTCATCCTCCCCTTTTTGTGCATCTATACATCACCAGTATTACTCTTAGTGTTTAACTAGCTCCCTATACAATATCACTTAGCATAACGTGCACAACATTACCTCACACCCACGTCCTCATATTCCTGGCACATTAGTGCACTTCACCATCACATCCTCATTTCCTAACACATTATATATGGGTTATTCTACTTCCCCACGTAATTGCACTAGCACATACCAAACTTTTTTAATTCTGATACACCTTGTGATCAAAAACCAAAAACAACATCATTTAATTAATCTTATTCCCCAACACAGTAGATATGGGGTTTTCTACTGCCCTACGTACTCGCACTCTCACATACCTCACTTGTTTAATTTTGATACACTTTGTTATTAAAAACAAATACAAAATCATGTAATTAAATCTTTAAATGTATGTTTGTCATCAAAAATTAAGAATAAAAATAAAGTGATCTATATCTCAAATGCAATCCTGCCTGTATCCACCTCAATCATTCTACTTTAATACATTTTGCCATTAGTAAATTTAAAATCAAAATAGGTTGAAATGATACTTTTATCAGCTAATCACCTCTGTCACTCCATGTCACCTCCAGTAATAACAACACAAACTGGGTCACACCACCCCTGTCGTTATCAACTATCATTACTTTTCCCCTCCTTCAGGTATTACATCACAATATCACATCCCCTCACCCCCTTTCTCTCTCCCCTCTGAATAAGTCACATTTAGAAAACTGATCAAACAAATACACAAGATACATCTCCCCCCATGAGAGAATCTCAGTCTGAGGGCTCTGTTTTGTCACAGCAGAAATGTAGCAACAATATTCGATTTCCCCCGTAAGCATAATAAATATCATTTTTAATGGTATTTGATGCAAACCGCATTACGAGGGAGACTGTAATTGAGTGTAATAGAGGGTATGATGTGTACGTCCTGAATGGACACAGTACAAAAATGTATTGAACATGACTCAGAGTATAAAGCACAACGAAGATCGTAAACATCACTACACTTAGGCAACAAACTAACAATAAAGTAATGTGAACAAATATACCCTGCCATAGAGCAGGTGAGAATAAAATACTGATATGACAATCGATGGCCACATATGATCGCACTTTAAATTTCGTCATGTTATGTCACGTCAGTATTAAATTCTATTAAAATATACTTTATATAATTTCAATGCTTTCAAATGCTTGTCTCACACTCAAGTGTATTCCAGCTGTCAAGTATGGGATCGAGTTTCCATCCTTACAAACGTCAATCATGCCGAAACAACGCCTCCTCAAGCATTTCAGAGGATCGCGATTGGTTGAAATGTAGCCAATGGGTTTGCGCATACGCATTTAAATACCCTGAGACGCCGGCCCGCGTCACCTTTGAAAAAGCCGAAACGCTATCGGCGAAACATGTTAGGGATGGGTATCTGACAATACCCTGTTGTTTTTCTTTTTTAAATGGCATAGTTAACTTTAAAAAGTAACGCTTTATTATAGTGGCATTTGGCTTAAATCAGTACTAATAACTTGGGGGTTATTTGAAAACCGCTAGTGGCAATCGTTAAAAGCTATCCACAGGGTAATAGAACAACAGCTATAACGGCCAACTTGCGAAATCAATCGCACGGATATAGATTGTAAAAAACTATATAATAATACCGTATAGCTATAGCGGTTAGCTAGTGACAATTTTAAAAATCCAATTATGGATCACTATTATAACTGTTAGCCACATATTTGGGCTGCTCCAACTTATACCGCATCAATCATTTGTTGATAGTATAAGTGTACAAAAGCCGGGTACTAGCAATTACAGTGCCATAAGACAACTTCAAGCATTCTAGACGGTAGAAAATTGCAATAGCTAACTTTAAAAGAAATCAATAAGACAGCCACTTTAGAATAAAGTATAGATCAATACCGTGTGAACACTTTTAAGCTATAACAGCCAGAACTTATAACTGGTTACTTATACGTATACTGTAACTATCAGCGATAAGCTATCGATACACAAACCAAGTAGGCTGCATAGAACATATCACTCAAAGAAACTTTTGTAAATATTTGGAATACCGTCTCTTATGTATTATATTATAAAAGTAAAATATGCCAAGGCTGCCAAGTGACTAAAAACAGTTGATAATATACAAAGTGAGATATACTGTTCGCCACTAAGTATATACCACTAAAGTTTGTACACCAAAGGACCAACACATGTCACACTCTAAACCAAGATATCAAAAATAAAACCCCGTTGCAAAAACTGATTAATTACACAGTATGTATCAAAGATATTCAAGTCACTTCTGATATTCAAAAAGTTATATTGTGTATCAAAGATATTCAAGTCACTTCTGATAATCAAAAAATTATATTGTGTATATATACCCATATTATAATCTACTGCAACATAAGGGATAATATATCAAGGTTGAGTTAAAACCGTATTATGAACTTACAACTATCAGGAACTCAGTAATTTACCTGAAGGAGTTAACAATACTTATATAGAGATTTATAGATCCATAAAGTGAAAAACACAAAACTACTCAAGTATACCAGTTACTAAAGTGACCCTTACTGATAGTACTTTGCTATTTACTTTTCAAAGACGGTTGTCTAACTATATACGTGAATGTCTGCATGACAGAATTTTGAAATATACAGCGGTGTAGAATACCCCAGAACACCAGCTAATTATTCATTGGATAGACTTATATTTACTATTTAGATAATCCAGAATATTTTACAATAGAGGCAATCTATCCACTTGATATTCAGTGCCACTTCTTTACATTTAGTAAAGTTGCTATGTGTTTTTAAAGTACACACACTTACACGACCACAATTGTTTTAATTTAATGTTGATTTAATAAAAGATATGTTTTAATTTTCTTTCAAACCTTTGGCTCACAATGGCTGTTTAAGTTTCATACCAATATTAATATTTTCACAAGGAACTGAAGTGCTACTAAGGTGCATTCTTTCAGTCTCTATCTCCTATGATATAGACTATACTCATAACTAAATTATTTTGTTTGCGCGCATGCAATAAATTAGCACTCCACTTTTAATCTAGCCTAAAAACTTTACACTTATTTTTTCAAAATTTAAACATTTAATGAAACTAAAAAATACATCTATATGTTATTCTCAAACTAATCTTTTCATTGAATGCATCATTATATCTAGCATTTATTTAGTGTTTAATGTCCCTTCAATGCCTTATTCAAAACCTAAAGATAAGTAATGCATTTATATATGTGGTATTTCAATAAGTTCATAATAAACACTGTTCTGATACTTTTGAATTTCCATACTACATTTACCTTTTTCAGTACTATCTTGAGACCTAATTTGCGTTTCCCCAGCACCAGGACATTATAGTCGATAAAAAATGGAAAGAAAATTGTGGCTATTTAGTATGCTGGGGTACAAACTTTCTGTGAGGCTAGAACAATAGAAAGCAGTGCCAGGGAAGGTTCCTCAGAAAAGCCATGGTGGTTGTGGTATTATATTAATTCTGTATACTAAAAGTTGACACAATTTAAACTAGAAGCTCAATTAAATTGACCTGCTTGACAGCAAGAAATGGCACTTTTTAATAATGTTATTTTATTATTTTCTGTATGTGGCCCTTCAAGACACACCATACAGTACACACTGAGGTTAGCTTGAATGAAGATGTTTCTGACCTACTCTAGCTATTTAACATTACAATGACACCAAGTAAGTATGCAACAACAAAACACTTTGCTAAACTATCCATGCTATTTGAATTGAGGGTCAATTTTATTGCTGAATAACAATCTTTTCCACATATCAAAACAAGCATTTTTATTCAAATCTACATACACATTTGCTGCATCAGACTTTATGAATTTTGACTGTAAGAGATAAGTAACTAGAGTTTTCTAGCTTTATTTAGTAAAAAAGCTGCATGTCCTCAAATTAATAAAAATATAAATTCCCAACAAAAAATAAATTCAATAGTAAAAATGTATTATAAAAAAGGAAAATAAAAATAACAACAATGATGTCTGATTATTATTCACTCACTTTCCACTCCAAAAGAAAGAAAACAGACAATTCTAAACTAAAATCAATTAAACAGAAATTACTCATTTTAATTTTTTAATGTCTTAAGGTGTTAAAGTAAAAAAAGTTCAACTGAACATTGTATATCTTCCCAAAATGAATAGTCCAACAATGAAGCATTAATTCTTAGGGCTTCATGTACGAAGCAGCATAAGCTGCTCCGGAGCCCTTGCAGTTTTGCACATGCGAGCCTGCCTCCCACAATGTAATAAGCAGCGGCCATTAGAGCACTGCTAGAGCACTGCTTCTTTCACTCTTTGCCACCTATGAGGTGGTGATGAGAACTCACCAAGAGCTTGCTCGCTCTCAATGATTGAAAGTCACTTCTCTTGTGTGAGTGAAGGGGCAGGCATTACAAACTCAGCGGAGTGTGAAATGATGCATACCAGCCAGCCAGTGGATGAACAGATCCACTGCCCATATGCATCGAAGGTGTGTGGACAGCATCTCAAGTTGAGAAGCTGTCTGCATGACATTTAATACATGGGACCCTTAGTCTTTATATTTCAAATCATAGGGCCCCAGAGTTTCAGCTTGGGGGCCTCAGAGTTTCAGACTCATATGAGTGAGCCTGAAATGATAGTTAAGTAGCTGCGGTCTTAAGAGTGTGGTAGAGTTAAAGCATTCCGATATTATCTTATTGGGATTATTGACAGCTTCTGCTTACTTGTGATTGTGCAATCATAAATTTCCATGATGCAGAGGAGGTTCCTATGAGTAAACTTTGCCTGCTTGGCAAATGATAAATGGAGCCAAAAGTCTTTTACACTTCGTAGGGATTATACTATCATAGCTATACTATATGATCATCAATTACTGTTCGGAATATCACTACTGGCCAGCAGGATGAGGCAAAGAGCACCACAGCAAAGTTGTTAACTACCACTTCCCTTCCCACAACCCCCAGTCATTCTCTTTGCCTTCGGTGTAAGGAGGAGGTGAAGTTTTTGGTGCCTGAAGAAGATTGGATTATTTCACTTCAATCAAGATTTTATTATTTTGAAAGCCAGAGTAGGTTTGCTCTGATCTTTTCTCTCAAGATTGGGTCTAGCCCAACTCCACGTTAGTCTCTTCAATAGGGCAGTGGTGGCTTTAAAGCAGTTAGGAACTTGTGAGGTGGGCCTTGCTGCGTTTTCCTAACATGTTGCTGCCCTGGTATAGAAAGCCTAAGTAGGTTTACTCTGTTCTTTCTGTTTTTCACAGGTCTCTTTGAGGAGTGGCATCCTCTCATACCAGGTGAGCTGTGGTATGTGATTGTGGAGACTTAGGGGTTAATCTATTTCATGGCAGGGAAGGAGTTATCTCCCTTTTGGGGCTCAGGTTTATATGTCTCACTTGATTATGGTTTTGTTTTTTTAACAAGGGGCAGGACAAATTGGAAATATTTGTCTAGTTTAAGCCTACGCTAATTGTTGAAACATAGTGAAGCCCAGTAGGGGAGCAAGCTTTTTTTATTATGGCGCCATTCCTATGAAAAGTATGGGATGGGGTTTTTTTTCTTCCGCTTTTGAGGAAGCGGAGCAGTGCATTTATGTACTTTTATTTGTGTCCAGTTCCAGTTACTTAATGTTTTTTCACGTCATCTTGGGCTTATGTTTATTCAGCATCTATAACCCTGTCTCGTTCTCCAGATGTTGTGACCGTCTCTGAGTTGTTTCACTAGAGAAGTGCTATAGGAGAAGCTTGTGAATGTGAGGCATAACATTTTTATGACACTAGTGAAACTTCACAAATAGTATACCGGTTGTGAAGATTATATTTTCTATCCTCAAGCAAGGATATACCACTATAGTTTAGTGGTGAACTAAACTGGTCTAGCATCTTGAGACTTTTGTTTTAAAAAAAAGAAAAGACCAAATGGTTGTTGGGGCTTCTGTTCCTAATATTTGTAGTGTGAACCCTTTAATAATAAAGATATATTTTTTCTTTGAATGTCTCTAATAATATAATTTAGAGACTATTCATATATCCATTCAGTGCTGCTTGAATTGCATTTTGGCTATGTAAGCAGTTTAGTAACTAAAGGTTACTAGTTTGATCCCTATACTGGTTAGGCAACAATATAATGCTATTGTATATAATAAGTTGTTGCTTTCTGAGCCTCATGTCTCCCAGGATAATGCTGTTAAGGCAATGCCACAGCTTTCTCCTCCATTGTCCCAAGCTTCTATGGCATCACATGCAGTGCCCTGCGGTTCCTATTAATCTCATGGAGGAGTTCATTTGCCTGCAGAAATTGCTGCTCAGGTATCTTCAGCGGTATCTGTGGCTTTTTCTGCTTTTCCTATACTAAAGAGAAATCGCAAGAGGAACATTACAGATTCAGATAGTAAGGTATCTGGTCTGCCTGCTGCTACTCAGGTTCCCTTCCTCACAGGTCTGATGAGGAGGATACATCAGTAGTCTATGAGGGTGAAGTCTCAAGATTCGGACAGGATAATTCCTTCATCTGATGCTGAAGTAGTATGCTTCAGATTTAAGCTTAAACACCTTCGTTTTTGGTTAAAGGAAGTTTTGGCTAATTTGGAGTGACTCCGATACATATGTCGTTGTCAACCCTAAAGAATCTAGTAGAGTTCTGGAATTCCTCTGTGGAAGTTTTTTTTGTTCCAGACCGTGCTAGGAGATTTTTCACAGGAATGGGAGAAGTCAGGGTTTTCTTTTTCTCTGTCTCCTATCTTTGGAAAGATGTTTCCCGTCACTTTCTCCATTTTAGATCATGGTGCACGGTGCCTTATCCCCTTCATGACCAGAGCACTTTTCCATTAGTTGACCGTCTGGGACCAGGACTACTTTTACATTTCTTTGGTGTTTGTGTTTAGCTCTAATTTTCCTCTTACTAATTTACTGTACCCACACATATTATATACTGTTTTTCTCGCCATTAAATGGACTTTCTAAAAATACCATTATTTTCATCATATCATATAATTTACTATAAAAATCTTTATAAAATATGATGAAAAAATGGAAAAAAACACACTTTTTCTTTTGACCCCTAAAATCTGTTACACATCTACAACCACCAAAAAACTCCCATGCTAAATAGTTACTAAATGTTGTCCTGAGTTTAGAAATACTTAATGTTTACATGTTCTTTGCTTTTTTGCAAGTTATAGGGCAATAAATACAAGTAGCACTTTGCTATTTTCAATCCATTTTTTTTTTTCAAAATTAGTGATAGTTACATTGGAACACTGATATCTGTCAGAAATCCCTGAATAACCCTTCACATGTATATATATATATATATATATATATATATATATATATATATATATATATATTTTAGTAGACAACCAAAAGTATTGATCTACACCCATTTTGGTATATTTCATGCCACCATTTCATCGCCAAATGCGATCAAATAAAAAAAAATGTTAATTTTTTCACAAACATTTTCACAAACTTTAGGTTTCTCACTGGAATTATTTACAAACCGCTTGTTCAATTATGGCACAAATGGTTGTAAATGCTTCTCTGGGATCCCCTTTGTTCAGAAATAGCAGACTTATATGGCTTTGGCATTGCTTTTTGGTAATTAGAACGCCACTAAATGCCGCTGCTCACCACACGTGTATTATGCCCAGCAGTGAAGGAGTTAATTAAGGAGTTTGTAGGGTTAATTTTAGCTTTAGTTTAGTGTGTAGACAACCCAAAGTATTGATCTAGGCCCATTTTGGTATATTTCATGCCACCATTTTACCGCCAAATGCGATCAAATAAAAAAAATTGCTATCTTTTTCACAATTTTAGGTTTCTCACTGAAATTATTTACAAATAGTTAGTGCAATCATGGCACAAATGGTTGTAAATACTTCTCTGGGAACCCCTTTGTTCAGAAATTGAAGATACATATGGCTTTTTGGTAATTAGAAGGCCGCTAAATGCTGCTGTGCACCACACCTGTATTATGCCCAGCAGTGATGGGGTTAATTAGGTAGCTTGTAGGGAGCTTGCAGGGTTCTTTTTAGCTTTAGTAAAGAGATCAACCTCCCACCTGATAAATCCCACCCCCTGATCCCTCCCAAACAGCTCTCTTCCCTCCCCATCCCCAGAATTGTCCCCGCCATCTTAAGTACTGGCAGAAAGCTTTTTTTTTAATTTATTTTTTATTGATTATGCAGTGTTTGATCCCCCTTAGCCCCCAACCTCCCTGATCACCCCATACAGCTTTCTAACCCCTATAGATCCCCCCTCTACCTACTTGCCGCCATCTTGGGTACTGGCAGCTGTCCAGGAAATACAGTATAAAGTAATTTTATTGTTGGCAGCAAACACAATTCTCTCCATTGATTGTATATAGGATAATATTGACAGAACCTGACCCCACCCTGAGCCCTTGGGTTGACGCCAGGCTCTGGCAATCGCTAGTTTAACTGCCATAAAGATATACACACAGATACAGAATGTGATGGCGGGAGCTTATTGGGAAGCAAAGGAAAAAGTGTGGCTTGAGGATGGTCTATACCCTCGATGCCCAATTCTACAACAGTGAAAAACTCTTAACCAGACCTATTGGATTTTGGGGCAATCCCACCACTTGTGTAGGTGGGTGCCTTCTTTGCCACACTCTTTAAATAAGCGTAGGGGAGTGTAATGCCATTGGGATAAACATTTTAAAAAGAGCTCAAAAAGAATGGTGCAGTGTACTGCCTTTTTGGTTAGAAGGGTTGCAGAATTGCATATTTCATCAAAAGCCTTGAAGTTTAAGGACCTCTACTAATTTTTAGTATAGGCACTTATATAAAAGAGAGGGGAATTTAATATGTCTAAATATGCTAGGGATAACATTTTTTGTGGTTAATTCCCCGGTTGCCCAGCGTTTCTCCCACTCAGTCGGGTGTCTCAAAGGAGTAGATAGGCAGCTCCAAGATTTTAGAAAATTTTTGAGTTTGAAGAATTCAAATTTCAATAGTGGAGACAAAGAAAATTGGGTTTAGAACAGGATGACATAAAATATCTCCTTGTCAGGGAATAGATTTCTTACTAGCTTGATTTCATGTGTTACCCAGTCTACGGGCTGAGCATATGGAAGAGGGTGAAGCAATCCCAGAATCGAGTGGATCAGGGATGGGTGAGGTGATATCTTACTCTGTGGAAACATTTTGTCCCAAAATTTAAGATTGGACAAGATTATATAGTTTAGGGATAACTCCAGTTTCTGTGTATGCTTTGGGATCCAAATAAGGTCTCTGAGAGATGTCCCTTGTGGCAGCAAAGCTTGTTCAATCTTAGACCACTTGCTATTAGGTGAGACCTTTCCCCATGCTGATATGTGCGCCAGACGGGAAACTTCATGGTAGGTGGCTAAATTGGGCATAGCCACCCCTCCAGCTTGTACTGGGATGGATATAATCTTCATAGCTACCCTAGGATGTTTATGTTTCCATATAAATTCTTTGCACAATTTTTGAAACTGTGTGATGATGATGGATTTGGCTATGGTGAGTGGTAGACATCGAAAAAGATAGGTCAGTTTTGGAAGTATATTCATTTAATTTCAGCAATTCTAACACACCATGATAAGTTTGGAGAAGTTCAGCATGTCATGTAGTCTTTAAATTTGCGTAGTAGAGGGTCAAAATTGGATGAGATAATATTGGGCACCTTGTGGGATAGAATCACCCCTAGATGTTTCAATTTAGTAGTAGACCAATCGAACGGGAATTGACATTTTAGTGTCAAGAGTTCAGAGTCTGGGGTGTTCACGATGTAAGCTTCGGTTTTAGTATAGTTAAGTTTATAGTAAGTGATTTTGGCAAACTCTTCACCTAAGGAGAATAGCTTTGGAAGAGAATTCAGAGGATCTGAGACTAGTACGGTCAGATTGTCCCCCAAATTTCTGATGATCCTCTGATAGCTTCCGCCAGAGGCTCCTTCATTAGAGCAAACAGAAGCGAGGACATGAGTCACCCCTAACGAGTGCCATTGGTGATTTCAAATTGGGGGGAACAAAAGCCTATTCCTCTTACTCTAGCGGAGGGTGTGGAATACAATGCCTGATTGTAAGTGGTAATCAAAAGTGATCTAGGACTTCTCTCATATACAGGCAGTCAACTCAGTAAAAAGCTTTTTCAGCATTGCATTGTTGACCCAGTTGAATGGCTTCAAGAAATATATTTAGTAGTCTCCATGTATTATCTGGGCCTTGGCATCCCAATGTGTAGCCCACTTTGTCAAGATTGACCAGGTAGGGGATAATACTATTTAAACGACTCTCTAGGATTTTTGCATATAATTTAACATCTAAATTCCGGAAAGATATAGGCCTGAAGTGAGGGCAAAGATCAGGGGTTTTCCTTTGTTTGGGTAAGGTTATTATAGATGCCTGTAAGAATTATTCGGGAAAGGTCCCTCCACTACCCATCAGATTAAAGACACGTGTGAGAATAGGAGTCATTTGGGTGCAAACAGTTTTATAAAAACTATCAGTGTAGTCCTCAGGGCCTAGGGATTTTCGTGATTTCAATCTGGATATGGCTTTCTCAATTTCCTCTGGAGTGAATGGGCTGTCTAGCGACTCAATGTGTTCTGGAGTGATACGTTTCAGGGATAGGGGCGAGAGAAAAATGCGTATGAGTTCAGAGGTTGGAGCTGGTTGTTCACTAGAAAAGAATTATATAGTTGGGAGTAATAGTTAGTAAACTCAACTCCAATATCTTTTGGATTGGTCAAGGTGTGTCCTCTAACATGTAAAGCAGAAATTCTGGCCTGAACAGCCCTTTTAAGTAGGCATCTAGCCAATAGGTAGTCTGGCTTGTTGCCTTTTGAGTAAAAAATACATTTATTTTCTTATTTTAAGTCTATCTTGAATCCTCTGATTGTCCATGAAATGGAGCGATTGTCGAGTTGAAAGGATTCTGGGTAGGAGTCTCGGATCTGGAGTGGTCTTGTGTGTAGTTAGAAGAGATCTAAGTTGTTTGTGTAGTTGGGCTAAGGTGGCTTTTGACCGTTTCCAGGATTGGGCTTGGATTTTAATGAAAAATCCCCTAGGGTATGCTTTCAGTTTTTAGGGAGTCTTTTGTCCAGATGAGGGTCTACCACCATGTTAAAGTTCCTTGCTAATAGCAGAAGTCCCTGCTTGAGTTTGTCCAGGCGGCACAAGAATCTTTTAAAGTGTCTGATTTGTGAAATATTAGACCGTAGTATGATGCTATGGTGTATCAGTTGCTGTCTAATTTACAAACCAGTATAAGGAAGCAACCCATGGGGTCTGAATCTGTGTGTATCCTCTCATAGGCTTTGTCTTTGTGTAATAGTATGGCCATGCCCCTTGCCTTCTAAATATATGAAGCTGTCTCTACTATAAGGAAAAGGGAGGAACAGATTGGTACTGGATCTCCACGATGCTAGTGGGTCTCCTGCAAGAAAACTATCTTTACTTGTAAAAATTTAAGTGAACGGTATAGAAGGCTTCATTTTGAGGGGGAGATAAGTCCCCTCACATTGTGTGAAGTGTATATGATCGTCATGTGTACTGAAAAAAGGAGAGCGGGATGAAGAGAAAAAAAAGGACATGAGAGTGTCACAGTACTGTTCCTTTAAGATTTGACTCTGCTTTTAGCCTCATTTTCGTTTTCAATTCCCTTTATAAGCAATGAAGTCTATAGCTTCATTGCTTGGTATTAGCTGGTTGACTCCTGTCAATACTCAGCCCTCTCTTAACCTTTTGCTTGTTTTGAGACTAGTTACAGACTGCCTGCTATTTTGCTCTAACTCAGCCTGTGTTACCTGTGTCTCTCCGTATTGAGCCAAGTCATTCCTGCTGTATCGCTCCTCCGCATCACCTGGCAAGCCTCCAGCATCTCAGCTCAACGGAACTTCCTCTGACGTCACGGGCGGCCGCTCCAACATTCTCACAGCCTCCACGCTGACGCCGAGATCGTTCAGCCTGCTCGCTCCGGACTTTGCAGCCTAAACTTCAGTGAGCTCACTTTACCCTTTTCCACTGCTTGTTACTTTATTCTACCGAATCTCCAGACCCTGCATATCCTCTGAGTCGGTGAGCTTGTACACCTTTGCATTTACCTTTTACTACTTGCCTTACATCTTTGCAATTACCTTTTACTGTTTGCTTAAAATCATGTATGTTTCTGCCATACTCATTTAGTTCATTCCATGAGAACAGGGAAACAAAGGGTAACATCAAGCATATGTTATTCCTCCCCTTAACTCAATATATAAAACTTCTATTTATCATTACAATTGTTTTACAGTTAAACAATGGTAATGATTTAAAGAGACATACACCATATTTTGGAACACTATTTATCTCAGGCATTTTATTAGATAAATGTACTTGCTTAAACTGCAAATTCAAATTAATTATTTGGGTTGTTACAGAGAGTGAGGTGGGAGGGGTTAAGGGATTCATTTTTCTAGCTTATCAGAGCTAAAAGACTTCCAAATTTGTAAAGGGGTACTAGGTAAAGGAATAGAGAGATTATCTCTTTGCCAAAAGGGACTTTAATAAGAAATAATTAGTGCAGAGGTTACAAGGAAAAAACAGAATTTATGCTTACCTGATAAATTTATTTCTCTTGTGGTGTATCCAGTCCACGGATCATCCATTACTTGTGGGATATTCTCCTTCCCAACAGGAAGCTGCAAGAGGATCACCCACAGCAGAGCTGTCTATATAGCTCCTCCCCTAACTGCCAACCCCCAGTCAAGACAAGCAAGAGAAAGGAGAAACTATAGGGTGCAGTGGTGACTGTAGTTTAAAAATAAAAAACACCTGCCTTAAAATGACAGGGCGGGCCATGGACTGGATACACCACAAGAGAAATAAATTTATCAGGTAAGCATAAATTTTGTTTTCTCTTGTAAGGTGTATCCAGTCAACGGATCATCCATTACTTGTGGGATACCAATACCAAAGCTATAGGACACGGATGAAGGGAGGGACAAGGCAGGCGCTTAAACGGAAGGCACCACTGCCTGTAAGACCTTTCTCACAAAAATAGCCTCTGAAGAAGCAAAAGTATCAGATTTATAGAATTTAGAAAAAGTATGAAGTGAAGACCAAGTCGCCGGCGCCGCCTTACAAATCTGTTCGCTCTAGTAGAATGAGCTGTAATTCTTTCAGGAGGCTGCTGGCCAGCAGTCTCATAAGCTAAGCGGATTATACTCCTTAGCCAAAAAGAAAGAGAAGTTGCCGAAGCCTTTTGGCCTCTCCTCTGTCCAGAGTAGACAACAAACAATGCAGATGTTTGACGAAAATCTTTAGTAGCTTGTAAATAAAACTTTAAAGCACGAACCACGTCAAGATTGTGTAATAGACGTTCCTTCTTTGAAGAAGTATTAGGACACAGTGACGGAACAACAATCTCCTGAATGATATTTTTATTAGATACCACCTTAGGTAGAAAACCAGGTTTGGTACGTAACACTACCTTATCTGCATGGAAAATGAGATAAGGGGAATCACATTGTAAAGCAGATAACTCCGAAACTCTTCGAGCCAAGGGGATAGATACTAAAAACAGAACTTTCCAAGATAAGAGCTTAACATCTATGGAATGCAAAGGTTCAAACGGAACCCCTTGAAGAACTTTAAGAACTAAATTTAAACTCCATGGCGGAGCAACAGGTTTAAACACAGGCTTGATACTAACCAGAGCCTGACAAAACGCCTGAACATCTGGAACCTCAGCCAGACGTTTGTATAAAAGAATAAACAGAGCAGAAATCTGTCCCTTTAATGAACTAGCTGACAAACCCTTCTCCAATCCTTCTTGGAGAAAGGATAATATTCTAGGAATCCTGACTTTACTCCATGAGTAACCCTTGGATTTACACCAATGAAGATATTTACACCATATCTTATGATAGATTTTCCTGGTGACAGGCTTTTCCCGCCTGTATTAAGGTATCAATGACCGTTCAAGCGTTCAATCTCCAAGCAGTCAGGTGCAGAAAAATTAGGAAACGGTGGAAACACATTTGAAGGACCAAGGTGCTGCTAGAGCATCTATCAGTGCTGCCTTGGGATCTCTGGACCTGGATCCGAAACAAGAATGCTTGGCATTCTGATGAGACGCCATGAGATCCAGTTCTGGTTTGCCCCAAAGTTGAATCAACTGTGCAAATACCTCCGGATGGAGTTCCCACTCCCCCGGATGAAAAGTCTGTCGACTTAGAAAATCCGCCTCCCAGTTCTCTACTCCTGGGATATGGATAGCTGATAGATGGCAACAGTGAACCTCTGCCCATAGAATTATTTTTGAAACCTCCAACATTGCTAGGGAACTCCTTGTTCCCCCTTGATGGTTGATGTAAGCTACAGTCGTGATGTTGTCCGACTGAAATCTGATGAACCTGACCGCAGCAAGCTGAGGCCAAGCCTGAAGAGCATTGAATATCAGTCTTAGTTCCAGAATGTTTATCAGAAGGAGTGCCTCCTCCTGAGTCCACGAGCCCTGAGCCTTCAGGGAGTTCCAGACTGCACCCCAGCCCAGAAGGCTGGCATCTGTTGTTACTATTGTCCAATCTGGCCTGCGGAAGGTCATACCTTTGGACAGATGGACCCAAGATAGCCACCAGAGAAGATAATCCCTGGTCTCTTGATCCAGATTTAGTAGAGGGGACAAATCTGTGTAATCCCCATTCCACTGACTGAGCATGCAGAGTTGCAGCGGTCTGAGATGTAGGCGGGCAAACGGCACTATGTTCATTGCCACTACCATTAAGCCGATTACTTCCATACACTGAGCCACTGAAGGGCGAGAAGTAGAATAAAGAACACGGCAGGAATTGAGAAGTTTTGACAACCTGGCCTCTGTCAGGTAAATCTTCATTTCTACAGAATCTATCAGAGTTCCCAGGAAGGAAACTCTTGTGAGAGGGGATAGAGAACTCTTTTCTTCATTCACTTTCCACCCATGAGACCTCAGGAATGCCAGAACAATGTCCGTATGGGACTTGGCAATTTGAAAATTTGACGCCTGTATCAGAATGTCATCAAGGTAAGGGGCTACTGCTATACCCCACGGCCTTAGGACCGCCAGAAGTGACCCCAGAACCTTTGTAAAGATTCTTGGTGCCGTAGCTAACCCAAAGGGAAGAGCTACAAACTGGTAATGCCTGTCTAGGAAGGCGAACCTGAGAAACCGATGATGATCTCTGTGAATCGGAATGTGAAGATAAGCATCCTTTAAGTCCATGGTAGTCATATATTGACCCTCCTGGATCATAGGTAGGATGGTCCGAATAGTCTCCATCTTGAAGTATGGGACCCTGAGAAATTTGTTTAGGATCTTGAGATCTAAGATTGGTCTAAAGGTTCCCTCTTTCTTGGGAACCACAAACAGATTTGAATAGAAGCCTTGCCCCTGTTCCTCCTTTGGAACTGGGTGGATCACTCCCATAACTAGGAGGTCTTGAACACAATGTAAGAATGCCTCTCTCTTTATCTGGTTTGCATTCCTGAGGAAACGGCCAATAGAGCTGAGAAACGCGTAGCAATTTTTAACTGATGTACACTTTCCACCTACTTGTGTATGAAGGATTTTATGTTTTATCAATGATTAAAGAAGTGTTTTATTTTTAAATCATTGCCTGCTATTCCTTAACAAGCAAGGTGCTCATTGCCAAACTGCTGTGAAGTCTCAGGAAGTCTACTGTTGTCTAGCTGCTGTGAGGGGAACGCTGCCAGTGAGAGAGCAAGCTGGTTTGCTCTGATAGCCAGTCTGTGTCCACAAGCACATTGGTGTGCTCGGCCAAAGTGTGAGTACCCTGGAATAGAGTGTGCTGCATGTGTGGGGTCTTTGGGCTGTGGATACACACAATGGTCATTCTTCTCCATTTGTAATCCATACAGATATGTTGATCATCATCTGAAGAGAGGATTCATCCCTGCGGCCATTTGGAGGCTGAGGTTATTGGCTGGAATTTCTGTGGACTCCTATTGATTTAACAGACTATTTGTTTGTATCACGTCTAATGGACTCTACCACTGTGTTACTTAACATTTAATGAGGTGCCACTTTCTATTCTTTTTATTTTTATTTTTATATGTATTTTTTATTTTTATACTATATTATTCAATCGTATTTGGCTAATTTATTTTACGGTCACTTTAAGACACATTAGCGCCCTCTTGTGTTTTATCACATTTGTTCTTTCTTTTTATTTAGAATATGATCTTTATAACTTATAGTAAGATCAGTGCAATTGGTACACATTCTAAGAGGGTGTTCCACAATGGCTTCTAAACATAATAAACAAGGAGTTTCCTCTATGTCAGACATGTTTAACAGACTAGTAATGAGACCAGCAAGCTTTGAAAACACTTTAATTAATGTGAAAAAGCAGAACATAAAAAACGGTACTGTGCCTTTAAGGGAAAAAAACAAACACAAAAACTGCAAAACAGTGAAAAAAGCAGTTCACTCTATGAAAGTTTGACAGTGTATGTACTAGACTAAAATAGCATTGAACCCACTTGCAAATGGATGATTAACCCCTCAGGCTCAAAAACGAAGCAAAAAAATGATAAAACCCGTTATAACAGTCACAGGCAAACTGCCACAGCTCTACTGTGGCTCCTACCTTCCCATAAAATGACTTTTGTAGGCACAAAAACCCTTTACAGAGGTCCAATATGTCAGGGGACTCCTTCAGGGAAGCTGGATGTCTCAGAGTGTAAAAATTACTGCGCAATTAGAGCGCGAAAATAGGCCCCTCCCACCATGCACTGAAAGTCAGAGGGCCTAAAAAACTACTCCTAGGAGTCAAATAACAGCACATTTCCATGTGGAAAAACTAGGCCCCAAATCAAGATTTATCACCCTTAGTAAAAAACGTTCCTTATAACACATGTAAACGTTTAACATACTAAGTCATAAGAGCAATTAACATGAAAATTACCCTTTACTGCAAGCATGATGCCAGTCGTTATTAAATGACTGCAATCAGGCTTACCTCAAATATATCAGGCACTGTCAGCATTTTCTAGACTTCTTATTATCTCTCTAGAAAAATTATACTGAACATACCTCAAGGCAGTTGATTCTGCAGGCCTTTCTCCCAGCTGAAGTTTTCCCATACTCTTCAGTTATGTGTGAGAACAGCAGTGGATCTTAGTTACAACCTGCTAAGATCATCAAAAACCTCAGGCAAAACACTTCTTCTAATTTCCGCCTGAGGTAAAAACAGTACAACTCCGGTACCATTTAAAATAACAAACTTTTGATTGAAGATAAACTACACTAAGTCATCACATCTCTCTATCTACTTCCCTTGTCGAGAGCTGCAAGAGAATGACTGGGGGTTGGCAGTTAGGGGAGGAGCTATATAGACAGCTCTGCTGTGGGTGATCCTCTTGCAGCTTCCTGTTGGGAAGGAGAATATCCCACAAGTAATGGATGATGATGGACTGGATACACTTTACAAGAGAAAGCAAGGTTAGTCTCTGGCAATAAAATAATCCCAGAGCACTATATAAATAGTGTGTTAAAATTAATTAGGTTGATAAATATAGGTATTGGGGGGGTTACTCTATTGGAGCTGGCCTAACTGGAGTAGTTTGTTCAGAAAGAAGGATTTCATTAATCACGGGGGGGGGGGGGGGCATTGTGGTTCCTGTGCTTAGAAGTCACTAAGTGGTTGAGGGATGTAAGAGTTTGTGCCAGGCTGAGGAGCGGGCAGAATGTGTTGGCAAGGTGTGAGAGCAGATGCCAAAAAGTTGCTAGGGAGTGTAGGTTATCCAATCAGGGGGGGCAAATATTGTTTTTAAAGGGTCATGATGTTTAACTAGAAATATAGCAATGTATAATATAGAATTGATGTAACGTGTGGGACCTTGTTGACATAATACTCTCCCTTCCTAACTCACCCTATCCCTCCTTGCATGAAGTACTGTTTTACAACACAATAGAAACCCAAACACAAAGTAAATAGTTAAGATAACCAATTGTTTAACATTAGAAAGCTAACAATAAAATGTATCAAAGTCTTGTTATTATACCTTCTTTTTTGTGTACATCTTAACTTGGTTAACTGAGAACATTCCTACAGATTTGTCATATATATAGCTCATTTTCTGATTATAAAATTAACTTTGAGAAATCAGAATTATTATGGATCTATAAACCCAGGTAGTTCCACGCCCTTTTAAGCAGACTAATCAGATTAAATACCTAGGTATTAATTTGAGCAGTAATCCGGATTTGTGGTATGAACTGAATTTCGTGAAGTGTTTCAATGAATTCCAGACAAAATTACAAAGATGGGCTAACCTACCAATCTCGATTACGGTGTGTGTGATGATGATTAACGTTATCTTATTCCCTAAGTTACTGTATTTTCTCCAAAATTTAGCACTTCTTCTTTATAAAAAAGATATTGCCTTTCTTAATAGAATTTTTAGCAAATTTATCTGGCAGAGTAAAAAAACTTGAATCTCTTTATTTACAATTACTAATTGGGAGTAGTAATTAAGGAAGGGGTAAACTCGCGAGTCTATAATCTAATGCTGAAATTATATGGGGAAAGACATATTACAAACATATAAGCTAAATGGATCAGAGTTAAGGTCCCAGTAGATAGGGAAATGATTTTACACAGTACGGCTCTCGTAAGCAAGGCAGCAGCAACTACCAGTGGGAGAGAAGCGCATATGAAGATTTTAAATATGGCCTATTATACACCAGTTAGAATGGCTAAATGGGTGCAGGATAAAGGGAACTGTTTTAAGTGCGGATTAGAAAATGCGGATCTAGTCCATTGTTTTTGGGCATGCCCTAAAATATGCCAATTCTGGCAAAAAATGTACTTCTAGTGTAATAAGATACTAGGAGCTCATTTTAAACTGGACGCAACACAGATATTCTTCTTATGTAGATATTCAGCCTGTTTACCTAATATTAGATTTATCAATACATTGATTTTGATAGGGAAGAATTTGACACTAAAGAATTGGAAAGATCCCAAAGGGCTCAAAATATCAGAATTTCTTAACAATGTTCAATATCAGATGACTTTTGAGCAGCTTAATTTAAAAAATCCTAATAAGAAGCAAATCGGGCGATTTTTTAGTAAATGGAAAGTGTATATTGACTCGCTATCATTGGGCTTACAACGACAAATAGTTGCATGCTTTAAATCATATAGATGGGTTAGACAACAGATAGAAGCAGGGGAGTTACCCACAATTTGGTTTCTAGAAGATTAGGTGGTTTAGTTGATTTAAGGCAGGAACTGAGTGGAGGTCTTCCCCTTTTTTTTCTCTCTCTCTCTCTAAATATATTAAATGCTGTACTGTTCCACATATTAGGAACTATTGCAGATTACAAGAGAAAGATTTTGTAGGCTCTTGCAGGTTGGGAATCCATCCCAAATTTGGTATGGTAGTTAAAATTGCTTTAATACTGGCACCTGTGTCTGTCCACAATTTGAGAAGGTTTGCGTCTCCATATATATATATATATATATATATATATATATATATATATATTTGTGTTGTTGTTTTTGTATCGTTGATTTTGTTGGTTGTTATTTTATTTGTCAGAGTTAATGTCTGAAATGCTGATTATTTGTAATTGGTATTGACTGTGTTTTAAAATTATAAATTAAAAATTGATAAGAATTTAGAAAATATGGGGATAATAGTTTAGGAATAAATTCATTGAAGGATAATATATAAAATAAAGTTTAATTTTATATTTTCTGTTATTAATAAGCATTAATATAGTTGGCCATGTTTGCACAATGTTCTGTTTTGTAATAGTTTTTAGTATCTTTGAATTCCAGTGTATGCATTTGATGTATATTTTGTGTTTTCTAATCCTCAATAAAAAAAAAAAAAAAAAGAAACACAAACTCTTGAAATGACTCACCGCTCACTTTTTTGGTCAGACTCGAAAATACCGCAAATCCACTTACGTCAATTGCGTATCCTATATTTTCAATGGGACTTGCATAGTGCCGGTCAGCCAATAGAATGATCCAATCAGCCAATAGAATGCCAGCTCAATCCTATTGGCTGATTGGATCAGCAAATAGGATTGAACTTCAATCCTATTTGCTGATTGCATCAGCCAATAGGATTTTTTCTACCTTATTCCGATTGACTGATAGAATTCTATCAGCCAATCAGAATTGAAGGGACGCCATCTTGGATGACGTCATTTAAAGGAACCTTCATTCTTCAGTTGGACTTCGTTTGAAGAGGATGCTCCGCGTCGGATGTCTTGAAGATGGAGCCGCTCCGCGCCGGATGGATAAAGATAGAAGATGCTGTCTGGATGAAGACTTCTGCCCGTCTGGAGGACCTCTTCTTCCTGGCTTGGATGAAGACTTCTGCCTGTCTGGAGGACCACTTCGCCCGGCTTCGTTGAGGACTTCGGCCCGGTTGGGTCAAGGTAGGGTGAGCTTCAAGGAGTTAGTGTTAGGTTTTATTAAGGGGGGATTGGGTGGGTTTTAGAGTAGGGTTGTGTGTGTGGGTGGTGGGTTTTAATGTGGGGGGGGTATTGTACTTTTTTTTACAGGTAAAAGAGCTGATTACTTTGGGGCAATGCCCCGCAAAAGGCCCTTTTAAGGGCTATTTGTAATTTAGTATAGGGTAGGGCTTTTTATTATTTTGGGGGGCTTTTTTATTTTATTAGGGGGATTAGATTAGATGTAATTAGTTTAAAAAAATGTAATTATTTTATTATTTTGTGTAATTTAGTTGTTGTTTTTTTCCATACTTCAGATAATTTTTTTAAATTGTAATTAATTGTATTTAGTTTAGGTAATTAATTTAATTATAGTGTAGTGTTAGGTGTAATTGTAACTTAGGTTAGGTTTTATTTTACAGGTATATTTGTCTTTATTTTAACTAGGTAGTTATTAAATAGTTAATAACTATTTAATAACTATTGTACCCAGTTAAAATAAATACAAAGTTGCCTGTAAAATAAAAATAAACCCTAAGCTAGATACAATGTAACTATTACTTATATTGTAGCTATCTTAGGGTTTATTTTATAGGTACGTATTTAGTTTTAAATAATTTAGTTAATTGCAGTTATTTTATTTAGATTTATTTAAATTATATTTAAGTTAGGGGGGTTAGGGTTAGGGTTAGACTTAGGTTTAGGGGTTAATAACTTTATTATAGTGGCGGCGACGTTGGGGGCGGCAGATTAGGGGTTAATAAGTGTAGGTAGGTGGCGGCGACATTGGGGGTGGCAGATTAGGGGTTAATAAATCAAATGTAGGTGTCAGCGATGTTGGGGGCAGCAGATTAGGGGTTCATAAGTATAATGTAGGTGGCGGCGGTGTCCGGAGCAGCAGATTAGGGGTTAATAATATAATGTAGGCATTGGCGATGTCAGGGGCGGCGGATTAGGGGTTAATAAGTGTAATATTAGGGGTGTTTAGACTCAGGGTTCATGTTAGGGTGTTAGGTGCAGACATTAAAAGTGTTTCCCCATAGGAATCAGTGGGGCTGCGTTAGGAGCTGAATGCTGCTTTTTTGCAGATGTTTGTTTTTTTTTTCAGCCGGCTCTGCCTTATTGATTCCTATGGGGAAATCGTGCACAAGCACGTTTTGCCAGCTCACCGCTACCGTAAGCAGCGCTGGTATTGAGGTGAGTTGTGGAGCAAAAATTTTGCTCTCCACTCACTTTTCTGCGGCTAATGCCGGGTTTGTAAAAACCCGTAATACCAGCGCTGTCTGTAGGTGAGCGGTGAGGGAAAACTTCTTGTTAGCACCGCACAGCCTTACCGACAAAACTCGTAATCTATCCGAAAGTAAATAGTTAAGATTAACCAATTTTTTAACATTAGAACACTAACAATAAAATGTATCAGTCTTGTTATTATACCTCCTTTTTTTGTGTACAGCATCTTAACTTGGTTAACTGAGAACATTTAACTTAAATAAAATCACAGTGCCTAGATAACCAACAATGATAATAGATCATATGACATACAGGTCTTGTCAGTGAGATGAAATGAGTTAGGGCATATGTGTCAACCTTTCGACGTGGGTGTGACTCCTACTGTTTCTGGTATGTGACACATATGAAATGTTTTGCCTTACATTATAGGTTCAAGTATGTAAGTAATATTCCTTGTTGGAAGGTTTTGTGTCAAAAGGGCACTACCTATTTAGGTAATCTGACAGTTGCATATTGAGCCCTTAGTGTAGGTGTAACACTTATCGGGTCGTAGTAAGAGATTAGGGAAATTGGGGTTTAGATAAGCTTTAGTAATGGGGAGCACCTTAGTATATTTGCTGCATTACTAGCCTAGGTGTAGTGTCTATAATTTAAATAGAACCCTTGTGGATGATGTAAATCAGCATATGTATATACATCAACCAGCATGGGTGTAAACTTTGTTATGTCAGTTCACGGGCCAGGGTAATCATTGTATAATAAAATATACACTCCTGTATATGAGTAATATGTGATGCAAGCAGGGTCTTAAGATGATTATGATTGTAGAAGGGTTAAGGTATGTGTGCTGGACACGTGATAGAGATGTAGCATCTAGCTGGTTTGTTTAAGTGTTCCTTAAACCAATAAAAAAAACAACAACAATTTGAGTAAACAAAGAACACTGTTGATAGTGGGTTACATATTGTGATCCCTAAACCTGTTGCATAGAAGCGAGGTGAGTTAGAGAAAGGAAACTTGTTGCAAAATTAATCAAAATTAATCAAATTATCTAGGCAATAAACAGAATTAACTTATTTTTAACATGAGATATTTAACAGCTAAACAATGCAAAACAAATGTATAAAATCTTTGATGTAGCATTACCATCCACAGTTTCTAGCAAGTGAAGCATGTTAAGTTATTCCTGTCACCTGTAAAGGGTCAAAGTCTCGTTTCTTCTGCTGGGCACAGAAGTCCTCAGTAGTAGTAGAAAAGTATCAGGGAGTATCTCTGGGGGAAGGCAGTAGAGATCCCATGATTTCAAAAGAATGATTCCTTGTGATACTAAGGTGATTGTGTGAGTTTGGTTGTTCCAGGTGACGAATATTTTTGGTGGGACCCCCACCTGTATCTAATGTTATGCTGCTTCAGGGTCCTGGTTACCTCAGTGAAGGTTTTCCTCTGTTATAAGGTACATGGTGATAGGTCAGTGAAGATCTTCAGTTGAGCAATTTTTTCTGGGGTATCAGTTCTGCGCAGTATGGCTTTTTGTATACACTCCTTGTAGGTGTAGAAGTGCAGCCTTATGGTGGTGTCTCTGGGTTGATCGGTAGGTAGGCCTCTGGGTCTCAGCGACCTATGGGCCCTGTCAATAAGGTTTTCAGTTGTAGATTGAGGATTGACCAGGAAGGTGAAATATTCTATCAAGAATGGGACCATGTCTGCATTGGAAACCTCCTCTAGGATCCCACAGATTCTGAGATTGTTCTGGCAGGACCTGTTTTCCAGGTCCACATTTTTGACCTCTAATTCAGTAATATTATCTGCAAGGTTTTGAGCATAGCTAAGAAAGTTTGACTGGTTGTTGAGTTGAGATATTTCTTTAGGTCTGCTGTGGAAGAGGTTAATTTTTCTGCAAATGATGCGTGGTGAGCATCTAGGTGAGATTTTAAAGAGTTCAAGATAAATGTAGATGAGACCTGAGTTTGGGCCACTGACTGGAAGTCCTGGAGAACAGCTGCAGATAGCGGAGATGATTCAGTACTGAATGGGGATGAGTAAGAAGCCTCTGTCCCATTTTCAAGTTGAAATCACTCTCTTAAAGTGATCTTCCACAGTGCGCTTCACCCCAGAAGATGGCTTAGATTTTTTCTTCTGAGAGTGAGATATCATATGGAATTAGTAAGGTCTCTAAACTGCGAGTTAATGGCAGTGTGTATGTTGGGGCCTAGGAGAAGATAAACAGATAGTCGTCAAAGTTGAGATAGTGTTAGCGATTCAAACACTGATAGTTGGTCTTATGGGTGTGCAGGTCCCCTCTTGCCCCTCCAGCAAGCAAGTTGTTTAAGCAATCATGTCAGTGGTTGTATACAGGAGTTGAGAATACTAATTAGCACCAGGTAGCTGGGTATTCAGGCTGTATCTATAAACACTATTCAATTGCTGTTTTCTGTATTTTCTTTATGCTTTCTTTAGATATTGGAGCCTTTTTCTAGAGGTTTAAAACTCCACTATAATAAATTTGATCAAATTGACCATTCAGATTATGTGTGTGTTTAGTGAGTGCAAGATGAATGCACTTTCAGATCCCGGTCCCACCGGCCATCTCTGGTGCGCAGAGCTATCTGTCCTATGGCCTGCGTCTTTGCGAGGCAGGCATGTAGCAGCGGGAAGATCTCAGCAAGACTGGCCACATATGTCAGTTTAAGAGTTGTGACCTGAAGAATGTAGTTTCCCTTACCAGTTGTGGAGTATTAAGGCTTAAAATAACAAGTTAACAGCGTTTATTAACAGAGCTGACAAAATGTTCGGCTGCTTAGTATAAAGGCAAGCTCCGACCTCTAAATAATATTGTTAATATTTACACAGATCGGTTCATATAATATTTTCTATTCAAATTTCTACAGATATGCTACATCAATTTTAACTGATCCAGCTTTTATATAATATGTCCATTTGAATTATCTTAGTATGTCTATGTGACAGTTCTCATCCCTTTTACTACAGTGTTTATTGTCCCATTAAGATTTTGTGCTGAAAGAGTGATAGCATTAGCAACCTAGAACAATTTCACCTTCAAAGGAATCTCAAGGTGACACTGAGCTTAAAGGGACATAATACTCATATGCTAAATCACTTGAAACTGATGCAGTATAACTGTAAAAAGCTGAAAGGAAAATATCACCTGAGCATCTCTATGTAAAAAAGGAAGATATTTTACCTCACAATTTCCTCAGCTCAGCAGAGTAAGTTCTTTGTAAAAAGTTATACTCAGCTGCTGCCCAGCTGCAGGTAAAAAAAATAATAATGAAGAAATGAACTGCAGCCAATCCGCATCAACAGTGCTGAGGTCATGAACTTTTACTGTGATCTCATGAGATTTCACTTAACTCTCATGAGAGTTCATTGTAAACTTCCCCACACTGAATAGGGAAATAAGATGAGTGTGCACGAAAGCTGGGTCCTTCCGCTGTCCCGGGACAGACATACTGATATGCTGCTTAGAAGTCCTTTACAATGGGATGTGGCTACTGAGGAATTTTTGAAGTAAAATATCTTTCTTTTTTACATAGAGATGCTCAGGTGATATTTTCTAGTCAGCTTTTTACAGCTATACTGCATCAAGTGTTTAAACATTTAGGTATTATGGCCCTTTAAGGCTATGACATACAGTTAAAAATAGCTGCTTTAGGTATTTATCAAGTTATTTATTTTGATTTTTGTTTCTTAAAAAATCACTTTGTTGCCATTCATTAAAAAAGTATATTTGAGAAGCAGCAACAGAACTAATAATGATCTGATGAATTAATGACCTTTATAACTTAATTGCAAGTACACATTTTGGAAAACAAATATTATCAAGAGTTATTATCAACACAGTTCCAGTGAATAACATTTGACAAGAGGCAGCAGCAAATTGCTATTGATTTACACAATACCACAAATAAAGTAGTTAAACAGATAATGGGCAATAATGTATCACATGTAGAGAGCTATACTACCAGCGCTGTTTATCTCTTCATTACTGTCATTGATTCATTAATCATGCTCTTTAAAAAAACACAAATAAAAGTTTGGAGTAAATAATAGAGCTGAAAAGACTTTTTTAACAGTAAAAGGACATTTGATTTAAACGTGATAACTTTAAAGATAAAATGCATGCAACATATTTTTGTTTCTATATATGAGCATTACATTAAGGGTTAAATTACAAGTGGAGCACTCCCATTCCTGCACTAACTGCGCATATTAGAGTTTGAAGGTAAAAATGAATCGCTTGTGCGCTAACCTGATGCGAGCAAAAAGCCAAACTTACAATATTGTGCGTGTTAACCTATTCCCCCATAGAAGTCAATGGAGGAAAATAAAGTGGGAAAAAAACCCAAACACATATTCTCAAGTGCACTAATCTGACATGAAAATATGAATATTTGTCATTTTAATGTTGGGGGTAGTTTGCGGTGGGGTTGTGGCAGTTAGCGGGTTAATAGGTTAGGGGTAGTTTGTGGTGGGGTTGTGGCAGTTAGGAGGTTAATAGGTTAGGGGTAGTTTTAATTGAAAATACCAGCTTTCAAGATAATATTTTTAGAACTGTAATACAATAAATTTGCCAGCAACTGTTATCAGTCCTATGCAATAATTCTAAAAGAAGCTGTTATAGATAATGAAAAAAAGAAAATGCCACATAGAATAGATACATGGTAAGACCATTAATATCCCCATTGTGTTACAGTGAGGTATAATGTTGTGTGGTGCTTGTTAACCCCAGCATGGCCCCACACATCCTCAGAACGTAGCATCTCTTGAGCAATAAGAAACTCACTTCTTATCTGTTCAATGTCCCTGCCTCTCTCATGTGTGAGATCCATTTGTAATTTAAATTGCAGTGGTAGCAAATGTTGGTTACAGGCTGCTGTTTAACTGTGGCAGATTCTTACTACTGTGACATTTCCCTACTAATCTGCAATAATTTACCAGCTCTCTATAGAATCCAAGTCCAAGCACTTCCAGTAATTCCTTTCCTGCTTAAATATCTGCTTAGGCACAGACTCATCGTCAAGTAAAAGCTGCAGTTCTTGAATAAATGACTACATGTATTTATAGTTCCTGTCTTTTTCCTTAGTAAACTTCAGCTTGGGCACTGCTTCCTGACTGTGTGCAAACTACAGCTCCCTTGAGTATTCTTGATCCAGTACTATATCATTTTAATGTGAAAAAAACAATCCCTATTTTTAACCCTGCAATAGTACAAACACCTGATTCAGTGCTAAAAACAGCCAATGTGTTCACACTTACGTCACTACTGCTCCATTTTAGTTGAAGACTTCTGTTCCAGTCCAACATCTCCTCCAGTACAAACAGTACTACTTAAAAAGTGCATTTTCTAGTTCTGGTTCTTAATTCAGTCTCCATTAGTTTTATATTTGAGTCTGGCCTTGCTGTACCTCTGTAATAAGAGCCCTACTTAGTATTCTCGGTCTTGTCAATCCCAATCTTTCAAAAGATACTTTTACAAACAATATTTTTTATTTTTATTTTAAAGGGACAGTAAACACTATACAATTATAATATATAATGTTTTAAGTATGGGTAGTAAACAAAATAATTTTCGTATTTTGAGAACTGAAAGAAAACATGGCAAACCTAAAAGTGCCATATATATATATATATATATATATATATATATATATATTCCTAATTATCTTCAGCAGCTATGATTAAAAAGTGCAAAAAATTATATCTAGCTGGTTCTACTCCAGTAACAAGTTCTGATTGGCTCCTCTAAAAAAGGCAAGTGCTGAACGGAGTTTGGCTTTTGAAAAACAATTCCAGAAAACAGAGTGTTAATGCAGTAAAGTATTTTACAACTTACAACATGGTATATAAATCTAATGCAACACAACAAGGTCTTTACTATCCCTTTATAATTGTGTTTATATTTAGAAGCTGTTTTCCTCCAAACATCAGCATTGACCCTCTGTATTACCTTAATTCCCAAAAACAAGTCTATCTTACAGGTTGCTGTTCTTAAACAAACAAAATCATAGATATATCCCCATGATAAAGAAATAAATATAAAAAAACCCACACCAGAGTGTCTTAACTACTCCAGGGTAAACATTTGCAATATTCCCATGTATTAAAATGATGAGGCTTGATAATCACTATTTCACTAACAATACCCCTTTCCCCAAAAAATGCTCTATCCAGAGATTTTATGAACACTGGAGCAAACAAATGGCTATTAGGGTTGTCAATGGCTAGCATATTTGATCGGGATGATTTCTGTCTGCGGTCTCAGAGCAGGCAGACAGGTTATGGAGCAACGGTCTTTAGAAGGCTCGCCGGAAACACGGGGCATCAAGCTTGATAAATTGACCCCCTTATCTCTAGAAGGATATAAATAAAGAAGAACTTATTTAAAAGGAAGATTGCAATATTGGTACATGGTATAAAACAACACAACTTACAAGGAAAAAGTCATGACCTTTAGTTATATATAGTTAAAAAAGAGTATAGTTAGAAAAAAGAAGGACAGAAAGATATTAAATGGGCTTTAAACAGCTGGTCACAATTACATATATTAACATATATATATTTATATATATTAAATGGACATCAAACAGCTGGGCATAACTACAGTAACATGATTACTGTTCACCATATGATTTTTTTCCTCATGTGCTTGCAGATCTCTGCAAATCCATTCACTAATTGTAATCCCTTACAGGTGTCAGTTTGTCACGATTGCTCTGTCTTGGAGCTATCTGCTATCTTGGTGCTTAGATATTTTTTACCCTGTCACAGAAGCAGAGCATAATCACAAATTGTGGATTTTGATTGGTTTTCAACAATTGCTTTGTGCATTTCAGGTTAGCATGTATGATTCAGACCAGCAGATTTGCATTTTACATTTTTGCAGTGGCTGCATTGCCCTGTATAATTCCTGTTACCTTTTTATATCTGTTATGTAACTTTTAGTGATGAAAAACTGCACACATTTAAACTTCCTACTCTGTATTATATGTACTAACTTGAAGCACATAATACAACTGTGAAAAAAGCTGGAATCATCACTGTTTGTCATTGTTCACAAATTCTGTCAAACGATAAAAAACTATATGAACTCTAAGATGGTAGTGCCCAGTATAAAAGTTCACCTGTAAGGGTTGAAATAAGAGAATAGCTCTGAAAGAAGTTGGAAAAGAGGAGGAAAACCAAGATAAGTAATGACCATTTTGTTCAAGTTGAGTCCAGAAAATTATTAACACAAAACAGCAACACCCTCATCTCACAATGAAGAGTAACAGGTTCAGGGTATTCTAAATAAGGTGAACCCTTCATTAATAACTAATTTATTTGTGGGTTAACTCTTAGGGGCCGAATTATAAAGCTTTTAATGGAGCTTGATACCCCTTCAGGCTCGCCGTAAACAGCAGTTATGAAGAATGCTCCATAGCTGGTCCGCTGCCTCTGAGGCTGCAGTCTGCAATCCGCCCAATCCTTTATGATCGGGCTGATTGACACTCCCTGCTAGCGGCCGAGCACGGGGCGGCACTGCACAAGCAGTTTTAGTGAATTGCTTGTGCAATGTTAAATGCCTACAGCGTATCATGTCGGACAGACATTGATAAATCAGCCCCATATCCTTAAAGTTGAGGAAATGTGGCAGACTTCATCTATTGTTTTGATTAAAATATATTGTTAAAAGTTCACCTTAAGTACAAAATGAAACACTATTTTTCATAACTACTGATATTTGAGTCAATTTTAATTGAAGACAATTGACCTCATCTTAAATCTAAAAAATTCATGGTTTAAAAAAAAATGTCTGAAAAGGGAAGCACAGGCCCAGATGTCCATATTTTTAATTTCTCTATTACTGTTATAAACATATTACTTAAAGGGACATAATAACGTAATTTCACAAACAAGTTAAAGAAGGACAACTTTGTTTCTGACATTTCTAATAAATGTTAATTATATTTTTCACATTTTCTATAAAATTTACAAATAATAATGATATCCCCTGCCCTACAAGGATAACGTATTTTAGTAGCATCTGACGTCATATCTCATCATCAGCTACATGACCTGTTAATTAAGCATTGACCTATGCACTGTGTTCTGCAGCTGTCTCTTAGGCAACGAGCAAGTGTTTCAGAAAGGAGCAGTTTTACAAACAAATATACCAATACACAGAACACAATTTAAAAAGATTATTTATTTTTAAGCAACATTATTGTTGGTGTAAATGGGGGGGGGGGTAAGACATAGTTCTGGGCCTTTAACACATGCTTGGTTTTGTTTAGGGAAAGAAAGAGAAGGGGGAACATTAGAATCCAACTATTATCTATACTGCATCAACTTTGACTTAATGTTGTACAACATGTAAAAATTCTGACAGAATCTAAGCTGCAGTTCTATAGATAAGTGTAGCATGACTTACCAGAGATAAAAGTTGTTACCTAAATGCACTGTTTAATAATCAATACATAAATCAGGTGTAATCCCTCTCTCTTAGAAGAGTATTGGCTGTCTATTGTTTTAAATGTTTTTTTTTGCTTGGCTATAGTTATATAATATCCACTCAGTAGTTAGATCTTTCTGTCTGTGGCTGAAAAAATGAATTAAACCTCTTGGCTGAAAATAACAATGGATTGCAGGTTGCAGCACACACTGACACCCAACCAGAAGGACCGAAGGAGTAGGTGGGCGGAGCAGGCCAGTGTGCTGAGTTGTTACCATGCCCCGGATTCTGTGGAGGAGAACAATGAGAAGGTGGGCAGTTTTGCTACAAAAGGTATTTAGCATTTATTTTTCATGGTAGAAAATCAATTATTAAAGGGACATTAAAGTGATTGTAACGTTTAATAATTTACTGCCCAGTATATAAAATTAATCTTATAAACAGGGGTACTTTAATTCATATTTTTTTTTAAGACTCTTCATTTGTAAAATAATTACCATTTTGTGATTTTAAATATAGCACCATTCCTCCTCATCTCATACTTCATTCTGCAATCTACCCCCGAAGTTTCAGGTCCGCCTGAAACTTAAGTTAAGAAGCAGCTTAACCCCTGTGATCAGCCACAAATGTGCAGGGGGCAGCATTGCACAATGCTTGTGCAATGATAAATACCAATGTTGGGCGACATTTGACCTACCCCTCAGTGTACAGAATTTATAACTTTTTATGGCTTCTGACTGCAATAATGATTTTGGTTGCAGGTTTGTATATAAACAATGCCTATCACAATTATAAACTCTAATTAACTTGTTAGGTTCATTTTCTAAATAAAGTTAAAAAAAACCCACTATTTTTGTTTGTGCTGCTCTCTCCCTCCCTCTTCTCCCCTCCTTTCTTCTCTCTCTCTCTTTTTCTCTTTCCTGATCTATTCTCTCTCTCCTCTCGTCTCTCTTCTCTCTTTTCTCATCTCTTCTCTCCCTTTCATCCTTTCTTCCTCTCCTTCTCTCTTCTCTCTCTCCTTTACTACTCTCTTCTTTTTGATCTCTCCTTCTTTATTCTCTCTCTCCTCTATCTTTTGTCACTCCTTCTCCTCCCTCTCCCTACCTCTCTTCTCCCTTCATCTCCTCCCCCCCTATTCTCTTTCTCCTTCCCACTCCACTCTTCTCTCTCCCCCTCTCTCTCCTACTTTCTTCTTTTTCCCTTACTCTCTCTGATTTTCTGTTTCCCTTTCTCCTCTCTCTATCCTCCTTTCTCCTCTCTCTCTCTCTGTCTCTCTCTCTCTTTCTCTCTTTCTCTCTCTCTCTCCTTTCTTCTCTCTCTCTCTATCCTCCCTTCTCTCTCTTTCTCTTCTTCACTCTTCTCTCTATTTTCTCCTTCTCCTTTCCCCCTCTCTCTTTCCCATACTCTCATTTCTCCTTTCTTCACTGTCCTATTTGGCCCCTCTCTCCTTTTATCGTCACTCTTCCTTCTTTCATCACTCTGCCATCTGTCCTCTGTCTCCCTCTGTTTTATTTCTTTTTCATCTATTTTCGTTGCTCATGCTCGCTCTCTCTTCCTCTTCTCCTCTCTTATCTCTCTGTCTTCTCTTTCTCACTGCAGACTCGTATCTGTCCTATCTGCTCTCTCCATTTTGTTTTATTTTTACTTCTCTCTTTTTTCTCCTCATTTCTTCTCTCTGCCATCTCTTATGTGTCCCCTCTGCCCCTATTTTCTCTCTTTTATCTATCTCATATTTCTTTATATTTTATCTCTCTTCTCTGTTCCTTTTCTCTTGTATTTCCTTTTCCAACTCTTTTCACTCCTCCCTTTTGTCTCTATCTTACCACCTCCATTTATCTTCCTTTGTTTTGTCTCCATTCTCCTCCATGTCTCATTTTTTCTTTTTCTTTTTCTCTCTCTCCTAACTTCTTTGCCCTTTCTACTCCCCTCTTCCTATCTGTAGTTTCTTTGTTTTCTTTTTCTTCTTTCTCTCTAGTTCTCTCTTCTCTCTCTTTCCTATATATAGAAATAAAACTCATAAATATTCATGTTTGAAATACTAAAACATCATACTAAACCATCATTAACTGCCTGGTAAATCCATCACAGAGTTGTTTACTACCTTTATAACATTTTCATGTTTGACAAATCTCAACAAAGTGTGCACACATTTTAGTCAATTGACCAATAATCGCATACTGATCAAAAAAAATAGAGGGAACATTGGGCATGAGCATTCAGTGTAATAATGATGTGTCAATCCCTGTGATGAAACAAGAATAGACTCCTGATTGGCTGTTGGTATCCAGAGGACATATGTAAGTATTTTGGGGAATTTCCGACTCCTCCGCCCTCAGAACCTTCTATTTTGGGCCATATTACGAGTGCAGCACTAAATATCACTTTAGTGAAAGTAACATTTGTGCTTCACTGTGTCATACCAGTGCACACTAATGTTTTCTGGTATTACAAGTTGTCAACAATTCAAATGCGAGCTCACTTTCGCATTGCTGGGAAGAATTACACTCACAAAAGAGAGCTTCCATAGGCTCCTACAAGAATTAACTATACTGTGTAAAACATTGGGGTCAATTTATTAAAGTGTGGACAGACATGATACGATGTAGTGTATCATGTCCGCCTCACATCGATAAATGCTTACAGCATACGCTGTCGGTATTTATCATTGCACCAGAAGTACTTGTTGGCCGCTAGCAGGGGGTATCAATCAACCCGATCATATTCGATAGGGTTGTTTTCTGTCTGACGCCTCAGAGCAGGCGGAAAGGTTATGGAGCAGCGGTCTTTAGAAACCAGGGCATCAAGCTCCATATGGTGCGGTGCTTGATAAATTGACCCCATTGAGTCTACATTTTTCTATATCTTTTTTATTAATTGTATAACATTTAGGTTAGGAATTGACAGTCCCAGGAAAGTGCAGAAGAATCATGTCGCCAAGGGATTTAAATCAGAGGGATAGTGGGTTTACTTCCTATAAGGTTTTCGCTGCCACTGTATTTCTTGGGTATTAGTGGATATAAAAAGTAAATGGGGCAACACGGGACAAATTAAAGTGGGGAAAATGTGGTGGCATAAAATCAGATAATTTATCACTAGAATAGTCACAGTTAATTCTTAAACTATACTGTGTAAAACATTGGGACTTCCTTTTTTCTTATTATACAAACATATGCAAAAACTATAGAAGAGAATTTGGCTTAATCTTTGTATAAAAAGGACACTCCTATGTATCGTTTATAATGGGACACATCCTGGTGAATTAAGTATACAATGGGGTCAACCAGCTACCACACAAATTATTTTCCATTCTTACCTCCCAGAGGCAACAGATCTTGAGTTGACACTGGAGGACTGAACTTGCTGAGTATATTATCATTATTGTGCATTCTTCTTGTGATTCTCTGGTTTCATATGTTTAGTCAGTAGTATTGTTAACCTGGAGGTTATCTAAGCTAGAGTTCCCTGTACCATTTGGATTAGATGTTGTAATGTCTAGTATTTTCTTCAAGACTTGTTAAATACTTTTGTAGCTTGTAGGAATTTGTTAATTTCATGTCTATAGTATTTGTCTTCCAATAAAATATATTTTTCAAAAGGTAGATGACCCTTTAAGTTTTTAAAATTCTGGCACACAATTACCACAACAAATAAATGTAGCACAAATTAAAAAAAAAAATCTTCTGGGATACAGTGTTTCTGTTGCAAGTCTAATGTGAACGCAGATTTAAAATTTAAAACATGATCCATCCATTTTAGAGTTTTATCAGGCAATGGCAAATTATCAGGGACCCTTGATATGGAAGGGTTAAAAAAGAATGCAACACAGTGAAAGAAAGATTTTTTGCTAAAAAAATGGTGTTTATGAAGATATATTTTTTTTCTTCAAGCATAGTTAGGACTGTTTTTTATACAAATATTAATAAACTTGTTAATATGAGGTGTGGTTGAGGCAAGATAGCTTACTACTGTGTAAGAATAATGCTATATATATATATATATATATATATATATATATATATATATATATATATATATATATATATATATATATAAGAAGTTAAAGACCGGAATTTAGACAATAATGGATAGACCCAAAATATAAAAATCAGAATGCTCCACAATCCCTATAAGCTAGTTTTTCAACCAGGGAAATCAGACCAGCCCTGGAAATTTGTATAGACAGGCTCAACCCCGCCCCTTCCAACATAGACATGCCCCCTCCAACATAGCCACGCCCCCTCCAAGCCAGCCAACTTTTTCCCTTCAACACACACACACATATATATATATGTATATATATATATATATATATATATATATATATAAAGTAATGAAGAGTGCACTCACCAGGACTTTTCAAAGTTTTATTCCAATTATTACATTCATTACTTTCTATTTACCTATCTGCTGCATCCTGGGCATGTGATTTGGATTTCTGGAGTGCTTGTCTACCTTGAACTTTATATATATATATATATATATATATATATATATATATATATATATATATATATATATATATATATATATATATAGAGAGAGAGAGAGAGAGAGAGATATAGAGAGAGAGAGATATATATATAGAGATATATATAATAAAAAATACAAATATTGTGAGTTAAGCAGGCAGTTTATACACAAATGAAATACTTGCAGACATACTTACACATACTTGCAGACACACTACATACACAGCATACACATATATGCAGACACACAGCATACACATGCATATATGCAGACACACTACATACACAGCATACACATACATGCAGACACACAGCATACACATGCATATATGCAGATACACTACATACACAGCATACACATACATGAAGACACACAGCATACACATGCATATATGCAGACACACTACATACACAGCATACACATACATGCAGACACACAGCATACACATGCATATATGCAGACACTACATACACAGCATACACATACATGCAGACACACAGCATACACATGCATATATGCAGACACTACATACACAGCATACACATACATGCAGACACACAGCATACACATGCATATATGCAGACACACTAAATACACAGCATACACATACATGAAGACACACAGCATACACATGCATATATGCAGACACACTACATACACAGCATACACATACATGCAGACACACAGCATACACATGCATATATGCAGACACTACATACACAGCATACACATACATGCAGACACACAGCATACACATGCATATATGCAGACACTACATACACAGCATACACATACATGCAGACACACAGCATACACATGCATATATGCAGACACTACATACACAGCATACACATACATGCAGACACACAGCATACACATGCATATATGCAGACACACTACATACACAGCATACACATACATGAAGACACACAGCATACACATGCATATATGCAGACACACTACATACACAGCATACACATACATGCAGACACACAGCATACACATGCATATATGCAGACACTACATACACAGCATACACATACATGCAGACACACAGCATACACATGCATATATGCAGACACACTACATACACAGCATACACATACATGCAGACACACAGCATACACATGCATATATGCAGACACACTATATACACTTGCATACAGACGCACACCACGACATACACATACATGCATAGTAGTACCTTATTGCGTAATGCCTGCCTCAGACATTCAGATAGACAGACAGTGCAGTCAGTGAGCTGGCTGTTCTGCTTTTTTGCTGGTGATGGCCATCTCAGTGCCACGTGGCCTGGCCTGCTGCTGCACACTTCTGCCTGCCTGCTGCCCCCAATAAATTACAATTTACTAGTATAGTACGGTACCTTATTCTCTCTCTTCACCTTCCTTCAGACTCTGCTCTCCCTCTGTCCAGTGTCACTGTCCACCACCGCACCACGCACGTGATCCCACGACGTGCAGACCTGGCTGGCTGACAGTCCTGACTCCTGATGGCGCGAAGGGAAGCACGCAGACGCAGCGCTCCTAGGCTGAGGCTCCCACTCCCTCCACTATGTCAAGTGGTGGCGCCAGCGCGTGGTGAGAGTCATCGTGACATCATCACAGCAGTGACAGCCGCCTGCCCTGGCGGGCCCGCTCCTCACCCACCTGCTGACCCGGCCTGCCCATAGGAAGTGGAACCAACTGAGTCTGACACAGTGTGATAGTAACTCTATACACTGTAGATTGAGTCAACTCAGTTGGTACTTGCAGAGTCACTGTCAGTCAGTCAGAGTGAGGCACTGCAGCCTCAGCAGCGGTCGGACTCAGAGAGGGGGACGGTTAGGGAGTTTATAATAACATAACACAACATAAATAAAACATAAAAGAACAATTATTTTACTAATAACTACACACGGATGCTGCTGTAGCAGTGGGGAGGGGAGGTAGGGACTGGTGGATACCTTACCGGCCGGCGTGGCCGCAGCGCAATAGCAATAAATAAAAAGCAAGCTGCAATAAATTTAGACACAGCAGCGCAGCTAGGCCAGCCCAGCTGAGCTGACGGCCGGCGGCCCGTCGGGATTTTTCCCGGTATCCCGGCTGCCCAATCCGGCCCTGTTTTCAACCAATTGTATATGTACACTAGGGGGAGCATTGGCAAGGGGTATTCCAAGGTTTTTATTATTATTATTATTGTTATTATAATTTTTTTAATTTGTATTTTTCCCTTGGAGCAGCTAAGGTACATTAAAATAAAGTGTTACACTCATATATACACAATCTAATAATTATTTATATAAGTATTAAAAAAAAGGATACGTTTCAAAAGGTATATGGTATGTGGCAAGGTAATTGGATGGAAAGGGCTATAATGTAAATATACATACATATAAATGTTTATGTATGTATGTATATAAACACATATACACATGTGTGTGTGTATATATATATATATATATATATATATATATATATATATATATATACTTTGGAGCCCTTTACGCTCAAATACCTGAAACCAAGAAAAATCATTCTAAGCCAATTTTAATATTTAATTATTGTGTTTTTTGTTTTTTTACTGCATATGTACCATACATTTATTTAATTTACTGCATATTTACTGTAAAGATTTTACATTCCAATGTTCTTCACATAGGTGAAAATGTTCTATGTATTTTTAAATAGATTATTATTATTATTATTATCAGTTATTTGTAGAGCAACAATAGATTTTGCAGCACTATTTACATAGGTCTAATATGCAAGGTAACAATTATGGGAGACAAGTAGATATAGAGCCTTGCCAAGAGTTTCACTGTTGCAAAACAGCTCTCATAAAGGTGATTTCCAAAGCAGATAGGCTTGTAAGCTTACATGCTAAGAGGGGTTCAAGGAGATAACTAAAGTAGGAGAAGAACTAAGATAAAAAATGTAAGTGTATAGTGTATGCATTCCTGAACAGTAGAGTCTTAAAGAACTTTTGTTATATAATTGGACAAGGTCAGCCAATTCCTCCATTAGTAAAAAGAAAAAAGTGATAGCTTCTTAGAAGCTGTAATATGTATTATTTCAATAATGTGCCTTAAGTTTTAATGTGCACTAACCCCACCACGTTAAGGTCTAAATCATGAAACATAATGCATAAAACGCATATTTTACATTCCTATGTTTTTCATATGTTTGAGCCCTTATAACTTTGTAATGTATTTTTTTATATATATTTTGTATCAGACAGTGTTAATATGAGTGTAACTGTACTTTGTAATGTATTTATAATGGGGTTTTTTTTGTTCAACTTTTTTGTTTTGGGTAACAGTTAAGTAGAGTTCTGAAGTCGCACTAACTTGGGGCGCGATCCGATATACAACGTAGTTTTCGGCGCAAGCGAGGGAACCCACGCCGACCGTAATTTCACCTCGCACATCGGGCTATCCAATGTACGGCGCCATCAGATGCTAAAGTGACATGAGTAGGACAAACTGGCGTTGTTATGAAAAGTGTGCAAATACAAATTTTAGTCATCACAAGTACTTACGCCAGTGTTTTGTTCACGTAAAGTCTCAATAAAGTGTAGTTTTATGCAAATTTTGCTAAGACTCGTAAAAATTACCTGCGACTCCATCTAAAACTGCGCAACATAATTACGCTATTCAAAAGTCATATATAATCCCATGTGCAGCCACCATTTTTTGTTTTGGGTAACAGTTAAGTAGAGTTCTGAAGTCGTACTAACTTGGGGCTCGATCCAATATACGGCGTAGTTTTCGGCGCAAGCGAGGGAACCCACGCCGCCCGTAATTTCACCTCGCACATCGGGCTATCCAATATACGGCGCCATCAGATGCTAAAGTGGCGTAAGTAGGACAAACTGGCGTTGTTACGAAAAGTGTGCAAATACAAATTTTAGTCATCGCAAGTACTTACGCCAGTGTTTTGTTCACGTAAAGTCTAAATAAAGTGTAGTTTTATGCAAATTTGGCTAAGACTCGTAAAAATTACCTGCGACTCCATCTAAAACTGCGCAACGTAATTACGCTATTCAAAAGTCCATATATAATCCCATGTGCAGCCACCATTTTCTTCAGTGTGTTTGGATGGTTCGTTGAGCTGCAGCACACTACAGTGAGTTTAGGATTAGTAAGAGTAGTGAGAGAGGCGCAGCATAATAGTTAGTTAAGTCGGATTGTTGTTTGGGTAAGCTTGTACATTTACTTACACTTATTTTTACATATTGCACACATATTGCATACATACATATACAAAATACACAACACTTTTTTTTTCTAACACCTCACACATTTTATTTCAATTTTACAGTGTGATAGGCTGAGTGTTTGGTTGTGATTGTGTGTGATTGAACTGGGAGTGAGTGTGAGTGTGTGAGTGTGTGTAGTTTGAGGATGGCAGGGAGAGGTAGGGTGGAGGGGAGGAGGGGAGTGGAGTTCCAGGGAGAGGAGTATTGTAGCGGACAGGAGGAGCAGAGGGGTCCCCGTCAGGGAGTAAGTGGATAGGGGAGAGGGAGAGTTAGAAGCGATGATGGGAGGGGAGATGCCCAGAGACCAGGCACACTTAGAAGAGGGACAGAGGGTGCACATGGGGACAGAAAGGGGGAGGAGGGAGAGGATAGGGAGGAACCCACACCAGGGACATCCCAGGGAGGAAGCCAGGTGGCCACAGAGGAGGAGCGCATGAAATGCCCAAACTTCTCATTTGATGAGAATGTTGCGCTAGTCCAGGCCATCATGGACAATCACAGTGCCCTCTTTGGCCAGGAGAAGGGCAGAGGCATTGCCCGAAGGCATAAGCAAGCATGGTTGGTGGTAGAGGATGCTGTAAACAGTGTGGCCTCGCAGAGGAGGACTGTTGAGGGGCTTAAAAAAAGGTGGAACGATTGCAAGAGGCGGGTGAAAGGGAAGATGGGCCAGGAAGCCATGCACCAGAGGGGAACAGGCGGTGGTCCACCCTTGGAAGCAGAATACAACGTCTGGCAGGAGATGATACGCAGCTCCCTGAGTATCACAGCAGTCCGTGGACTTCCAGGGGCTCGTGACTCAGGGGTTGCAACCACAGCACCTCATGCTGGTGAGTAACATCCCACACACCAGTATGATATGTATTTGAGATATAACATCCTTTAATGTCACACATTTATGTACACAATGAGAAGCATGGTATTTGGCCTACTAACAAAAACATCTACAATTATATTTGACATTAATGCTACTTAACACAATGCAATTCATGATATGAGGTGGAATAGTGCAATACTAACATGTCTCAGAGTAACACAGGTCACAAGCCACATGTAGAGTTTTCAGTAAATGGACACTATAGCCATCACAATACTTTTAGCTCAGAAAGCAGGTTTTGTGCCTACATCAGGCTAAAGTAAATTGTGTGACCATAGTGTCACTTAAAGAACACATTTTCTCCATCACTGACATGTACTCATAACTATTGTATGAAACACATACCTGTATACTGTGCAGATTAAAATCCCTCATATCACAAATCACATTGTGCACATGCATGTTATACAGTTTGACATGAGAATGAGTATTGTCCCTAGCATGTATCAATGTATATTGTATGCCCACATGGACATATATATGACTGTACTAATCCCTATCATCATTTGACTCCTCCAAAGAACCTCCTGTCACCAGGCTACAAACAGGCATGCCGCCACCTCCACCACCAGTCACAGACATGCAGCCACCTCCACCATCAGTCTTCAGGCAGCAACATGGACAGTATGCTCCCAGGCATCAGCAGGGTTGGATTGCCTCCATTGAGGACCCAGAAGTGATGCCACCACCATTGGCATACGACTCCTGGCAAGATACCTGGCCTGAGGAATATACTTTTGGCTTTGAGGGGGAGCCAAGTCAGCCACAAAGGGTCCATGTCTTTACCCCTCCAACACAATATCAGGATATGAAAACTGGACAGGCTGAGTGGTCACACACTAGTCGTCAATGGGACTACCAATCCAGCCTGAGAGCTCAACCATCCGCTTCCCTTGGGAGAGCTCAACCATCCGCTTCCCTTGGGAGAGCTCAACCATCTGCTTCCCTTGGAAGAGCTCCACCATCCGCTTCCCTTGGGAGAGCTCCACCATCCACTTCCCTTGGGAGAGCTCCACCATCCTCAGATGAGCATATAGCTGAGGTTGTCCCTGAAGCACCAGCAGCTGAAGTTGTCCCTGAAGCACCAGCAGCTGAAGTTATCCATGAAGCAGATGCATCTGAAGTTGTCCATGAAGCAGATGCAGCTGAAGTTGTCCATGATGCACCAGCAGCTGAAGTTGTCCCTGAAGCACCAGCAGCTGAAGTTGTCCATGATGCACCAGCAGATAGAGCAGAACCTGCACCTAGAATCACTGCTGCTCAAGAGCCTGTAGAGCTACCCAAACCAGGAGAACCAGGAAATCCACCCCAGTCAGCTCTGCCCCCTCATCCAAGAAGCCTAAAAAAAAAAATATTCTTATAGTTCACCATAAATCTTGTCCTCTGTTATTTACCATATAATTGTCATCCACATCCATGTGAGGGGTGTTTAAGTACACTAATATTGTTTAAACATTTAATAAGGCCTGTGTGGAAATGGCCCAAAAAAGGTAATATTATCCTGTTTCTGACATATTCTTGTACTATAACTCACATCCACAATAGTTGTTTCTGAAGGGTACATATAGTATTATTCACTTCTAAGATGTAAATCAATGTATCTCACATCCAATCTAAATTGACACATTGGTATATATAGTAGTGATGTTACTGATAGGGTGGGCATTATCAGGTGTTTTAAGTCTGCAGGTGAGAGGTTGTGGTGTGTGTGCTTGGTTTGACACAATTGCAAAGAGGCAGACTTCAAGAAGGTGTTAGAAATGATCATATGAGCCATCCTAAGTTTTGCTTTCAACTAAGAATACCAAGAAAACAAAGCAAGTGTTCTAATTAAATCTGAAAGTAGTTTGAAATAACATGCCCTATTTAAAAGAAAAAGGTTTTCTTTGGACTTGACTGTCCCTTTATATATTTTTTCATCAGTGCCAAGCTGTGTTAGCATTAGAATAAATTACACTCCAGTGGGTTCTAAAGAGATGAAGGTAATCCAATTTAAAGTAAATAAGCAAGTATATGTCCACAATGTGATAAAGTACCTACAAGCTCAATCCATTTGATTATGTTGTGGTTTGAAACTATTTCAAATACACAAATAAACCTTAAAAAACCAATATCATAGTATACTGTCCCTTTAACCTTAAGATGCTGCTTAAATGTATGTGTTTGTTAAGGCATCCAGGGAGTTACGTTGTTTTTTAGTCAGTGCAAGGGCTCCTGCACCTGCAATTTGTAGCGGGATGAGAATGGAGTAGATTTTCTGAAATCTGCGCGCGTAAGTCCTTACGCTGTATATTGGATACCAAACTGCGCGTGTTTTGTATGTCAGTCTATGGGTCAAAAAAATAAGGGCAAAGGCAAAAATATACGCGCGTAAGTTGTATGCTATGCCGTATATGTGATACCAAACCCGTGCAAAATTTGGCGTCGCCGGCTTCTGCGGGCGACGCCGCATATCGGATCGGGCCACTGATGCATGTTAAATTAAATTGCGCTCAAGCAAACACTTTTAAACTCGTAATACGCATGCTAACTCAGATGCGCCCAAAGAGCTGCTCCCTTATCGCTCGCTCAAAGCAGTTAGAGCTCCACTCGTAATTTAGCCCATAATAGGGAGCAGAAGTGTTATATTTTTGCAGGTTTTAGCACAGTTTAAATTACATAAGAAATACAAGCTCCAAGATGGCAGCACCCAGTGTCAAGATGCAGAACTTCCTAACTGATAATTAATGATAATTGTAAAGGGTTAAAATAAAATAACAACTTTGAAGATAGCTGAGGCAAAGGAAGAAAAATAATAGCAGTGAGAAGTAACAATGCTACTCGGCAGTTTAATGTCCCTTTAAGGTAGATAAAGCATTGGGAGCTCTGCAATAATTTAGAAAGACATCCTTTGAAGATAAAAATTACTCTGGGTTGCAAGATCATTTTGTGTTCACTTAGGGGCTCAGCAATTCGAAGAATCTATCACTTTTTTACTAATGGAAGAATTGGCTGGCCTTGTCCAATTATATTACAAAAGCAATATGTTTGCAATAAGAATAAAACAAAACATTATTCACAAAACAAACTTTAATATTATAAGCTCTCTGTCAAGGACAAAGAGTGAAGGGAAAAAACAAAAATGTATTTTTAGATAGCAGTGTCACTTTTTATACGTTTGCCAAGGTCACGATAGCTTTTAAGAAGAATGTGCAAAAAAAGAAAAAAAATGTTTTGTGCTAGGAGAAACAGGTGAAAGAAAACATTCTGTTTATGAAAACATTATTGGTTTATTTACCTTAAATCTATTCAATACAGTACACATCTTTTTTTTTCCCTTTGGTATTTGTTGGTTATTGGGGTTTTGTTAGTGTAGGTTAAGATGTTGAAAATACATGTTTGGAAAATGTTGATTTGGACATTAATGGAAAACAGTTTTATATGCACCTTTAGTTTTGTCAAATAAATTTACTTTTATTGGCACCCTTAGTCATGCTCCTCCCTGTCCTGTGACTAGTCTCCAGTGTGTGTTTTCCCATTCTTGCCTCCTCCCTTGCCTATGTAGAATATTAGAAGTAAATACATTGACACATTAATGATTTCATATGCAGTTTACTAAGTAGAATAACTAAATAGCGTAGGAAAATTGGCATGGATCCTTTATACTTACTCAACACTTGTTGTTTCCTATGGCATTTGTTACTTCAATGGTGCTAAGTGTAAAAACATATTGGGATGCAGTTGTTCCATGATAACACTTGTTTAAGAAATTATAACTTTAAAAACACAAATGTTAATGGTTACAAAGGGTTAAACAATCATCTGATACCGAATGACGCTCGTTCTATGAGAATGACAGATAGTTTTGAATGAACCAGAATTTTGATGCAAAACTAAACTAGGGCTAAAGGTTAATGTGTTGATAAAGGAGGGGCTATAGTATATATACACAGCTATGTTTATTAATAGCAAAATTAATATGGGTTTGTATATACAGAATATTCAAGAACAGATTATAAATGTGAATTACATAGATATCTCAAAAGAGTTAAACAATGCTAAAATGTGATTTATCTTAAAGGGGCAGTAAACCTACAAAATAACATTATCTTAGCACAAACTTTATGCAACCAAATATTGCAACTAAAATTTTATTATAAAAGAGGATTTTTCAGACTGACGCTCTTTGCTCTACTAAGCGGGTCTGGTTTTCCCCCTGAGCGCATCTGGGCTGTGACTAGACAGCTGCCCAGATGCGCTCAGTTGGAAAACCAGACCCGCTCAGTAGAGCAAAGAGCGTCGGTCTGAAATATCTTCTTTTATAATAAAATTTTAGCTGCAATATTATGTTGCATAAAGTTTGCGCTAAGATAATGTTATATAATTCTGCACTATGTGCAGAATTATATAACATTATTTTGTAGGTTTACGGCCCCTTTAATGTGATATTACAAATATGGATTTGTTGTATGCTTAACTAGATTTAAAAATGTTTCTATAACTGAGAGCTTCTTAAAATATTTAAACCCTCCGCTACTGGGAATTTCAGAGAAAAACGTGCCCAATATTAAAGGAGCATTTTTTTTAGCAATTTTGTTATTATTTTGTTTAAACAGAAATAGAGCATATGGGGTAAATTTATTAATGGTTGAGCAGACATTAATGGTCGACCGCTGCTTCTTAACTTCCGTTTCAGGCTCACCTGAAAAGATGGTTGTAGAATGCAGCATCAGCTGCCTAAAAAATCTTCCCATTTGTATTTTTTAATTTACCTATAAAAACGTTATATTTTAAACAATCCATGGTTATTGATCTAGGCCCATTTTAGTATATTTGATGCCACTATTTGCCAGCTAAATACAATCATGTAAAAAAAAAATCAATCAACCTTTAGGTTTCTTAAAGGGATATGAAACCCAAATATTTTCTTTCATGATTCAGATAGAGCATGCAATTTTTATTTTTTTATTTTTTTATTTTTTTTATTGAAGGTAAGGAAGTTTACAAACATAAATTACATGGTACATTACTCATTACAAATATTTATGGCATATCTGAGAGCATACATTGCACCAAAAACAAAGAATAATTAAGAATAACATAACCTTCCCCTTCATTTTTCTCCCCTCTTCATGTCACTTTGGATCACTCTTGGATCCTTTATTAGTAGATAAGTTCGTATAGGGGTTTAAAAATAGAACATAAAATACAAAGGAAACTGGCATCCCTATAGATAACATAGTAGAAGAAATTTTACATTTTAAGGATAGAGGATGCAAGGATCCTAACCGGGTCCCCACTCATCAAAGTTGAACATTAACACAAAATAACATTTAAGCATGAACCGTAATATATGAAAAAAGATACAAGTCAACCTCTATTGAGTAATAGAACTGAAACTGCTTGATTTGGGAAGTTTAGTCAATAAAACGACTAAGATGCGTTCTAAAATTTATTCCTTAGATGGGAGTTATAAGCAATTATGTGCATGGGGGCTTTCAACTGTCAGGGAAAGGAAATTAATTGCTCTAGTGTTCTTAAGAAGAAAATGACTTTCGTATATATGGAGACAACGATGTTTCTTTCAAGAGACCCTTGTTTTATCTTTATTTTGTAGTATGTCTCTCACAGGGGTCCCCCCCTAAACCCCCTGCAGACCATGTGGTTATATCTAAGGGCACTATGATATTAGCAGTGTCTACCAAACTAGATAAAGAGAAAATTAAAACTTCAAAATGTTATACATATTGCAAAGGCGTGATGGAGTAGGGATATAAATTTAAACAGCACATATTTCACTAGACTGAGCATTTCTAGGCGAATACAGATCCCATACTTTTACAGCGGCATATTTAGCCCCCACCTTGGTTTCGGCCGCAAACCGTGGGAAGTAGGCCATTTTAGTGATAAAGGAACCTCTGTATAGTAACAAAAGCAAGATCGCCTAGCAATATAAACTTGCGTCTCACCCCCAATATTATAACATCCTGGGACAGCAAAAAACAAACAGACAGAAATTAAAAATAAACACAAGTATTTTGCAAGTAGAAGTGAAGTGTAACCAAGCAGTCCAAAATGACTTTATGACTCTCTCTTAGCATTTAATAAGCTTTATGTGCTAGTGAAAGACCCATGCCATACTTCTAAGTCCAGGTGTATTTAGCAGGGGTGTAAATATTGTCCCAGTGTCCCATATGTATTCACTAAAGCCTTGGGAGTGGTGTCGAGGTAGAAGGTTGAAGGATCTTAGATAATTTTCTCCTACCAGCTTTTCATTTTGGTTCCCATCAACACAATCCAGCCGATAGTATTGTCCAGGTTTAAGTGGCATGGGACCAATCGATTGACTATGACTCTTTGTATTATTTGAAGCCGCATGTGTGACCTCCTTAGGCCCCAGTCTAGGAGCAGAGTTGAATATGTTACCTCCTTATGTCACTGAGTCCTGTGCCGTAACGGATAAGGTCGACTCTGCCAGAGCGATGTTGGAGCTCAGATCAGACTCAGACCGCTGCTTGGGCTTTATGTCTGTGGCTCCCCTACTGCCGAAGCCACTCTTCTTCTTGGCTCCTACCATGTAGCTAGACAGTTGCAAGGTAATTGTCAGGGGCGAGCACGGCGGCTCCCCCGTGAGATCAGCAACCTCCGGTAGGTCCGGTATTGTGTTTTCTTCATTGGCTTCAGCCGACTGATGCTCCCCCTGCCGCTTTTGGTACATTTGTATAAGAAAGTCCCATGGTGCTCTGGCTATTAAGTTCTGAAAGCAGCGTTCCAGTTTTTCCATTCTGCTATTGCAACAAGTGTGTATTCCCATCTCCTGCTCAGCCTCCATTTTGTAGTATAACAGTAGTGGGAGATTAAGTAATATCTTCTGTGGTTCAGGCTTTGTAAAGGTGATATAGGTCGGTGAATGAGTGCATATATCGGGTTATAGTGGTGAGCACCCAGTTAGGACACATACCCTCAAATGTTTGAGGGGGGTGGCGTTGCCTATATGTTAGCCGCCGCTCTAGGCCTTCTACGTCCGATGTCTGCCTCAAACTTCACGAATACAGCTCAAGTTTCTCAAAATATCAGATGCAGTTAAGTAGTCTGTCCTCATAGACAGTTATATATACTTTTGTGCTGTAAAATCTCTCCTGTCTCCGGCGGATTACAAGTGATCAGTGAGAGCTCAGAGAAAATGCGACCATGTAAGATCGCAGTTCGGACACGCCCCCAGAGCATGCAATTTTAAGCAACTTTCTAATTTATTCTTAGCATCTAATCTTCTTCATTCTATTGGTATCTCTATTTTAAAAAGCAGGAATGCAAGGTAAAGAGCTAGCCCATTTTTGGTTCAGAACCTCAATAGCGCTTGCTGATTGGTGGCTAAATGCTCCTCTGTGTTGGATGTAAGTACTACGACAACAAAGTACTTACGTCCAAATAGAGTAAGGGGTTAAAGTATAGTCATAAGTTATATTAGTAGAGCATTGCACTGTTTTAACAACTGAATATTTCACTTTCAATTCATGAAACTGCTTGTACGGGTTTTCAAATCTAATGATGTCTGTTTATTCAATATAGTTTAAAAAATGTTTGAAACTGAGGCAGCAGAGCATGGATATGCATGTTTTATACATGAAGGATTATTTTAAAGTACAAGTATTGATTTCTCACAAGGCTCTTCATTTTAGATAACTGTCAGTAAGCAGTAAGCTATAATGAACAGTGCCAAATTAATCCAAAATCTCTCATGAAACACTCTGAAAGTAATAATGAAAAAGGCTGTACATTTATTCAAACAGGTTTTAAGAAAATATCTCACACAAAACTGTCAGATTTTAGTATGATAATTATTAGAGGCAAAAAAAATAGAGAAAAAAAAGAAGAAAAGTATAATTAGTTTAAATGCTTGATGGATGTTGCATGTAATTAACTGTATGAATAACCAGAAATTATATTTGAATTTCTGGCAAGTTTACTTTGACTGGAAAATTAGTAAGATTTTAGAATTGGTTTGTTATTTGGAATAATGCCAACAAATGGAGGCCTAGATTTAGAGTTTGGCGGTAGCCGTCAAAACCAGCGTTAGAGGCTCCTAACGCTGGTTTTTACCGCCCGCTGGTATGTGGAGTCAGTCAAGAAAGGGTCTAATGCTCACTTTGCAGCCGCAACTTTTCCATACCGCAGATCCCCTTACGCCATTTGCGTATCCTATCTTTTCAATGGGATCTTTCTAACGCTGGTATTTAGAGTCGTGGCTGAAGTGAGCGTTAGAAATCTAACGACAAAACTCCAGCCGCAGAAAAAAGTCAGTAGTTAAGAGCTTTCTGGGCTAACGCCGGTTTATAAAGCTCTTAACTACTGTGCTCTAAAGTACACTAACACCCATAAACTACCTATGTACCCCTAAACCGAGGCCCCCCCACAAAGCCGCCAATATATTAAACATTTTTAACCCCTAATCTGCCGCTCCGTACACCGCCGCCACCTACGTTATCCCTATGTACCCCTAATCTGCTGCCCCTAATACCGCCGACCCCTATATTATATTTATTAACCCCTAATCTGTCGACCCCAACGTCGCCGTCACCTACCTACAATTAATAACCCCTAATCTGCCGACCGGACCGCACCGCTACTATAATAAATGTATTAACCCCTAATCTGCCTCACTCCCGCCTCAATAACCCTATAATAAATAGTATTAACCCCTAATCTGCCCTCCCTAACATCGCCGACACCTAACTTCAAGCATTAACCCCTAATCTGCCGACCGGAGCTCACCGCTACTCTAATAAATTTTTTAACCCCTAAAGCTAATTCTAAATCTAACCCTAACACCCCCCTAAGTTAAATATAATTTTTATCTAACATAATAAATTAACTCTTATTAAATAAATTATTCCTATTTAAAGCTAAATACTTACCTGTAAAATAAACCCTAATATAGCTACAATATAAATAATAATTATATTGTAGCTATTTTAGGATTTATATTTATTTTACAGGCAACTTTTTATTTATTTTAACCAGGTACAATAGCTATTAAATAGTTAATAACTATTTAATAGCTACTTAGTTAAAATAATTACAAAATTACCTGTAAAATAAATCCTAACCTAAGTTACAATTAAACCTAACACTACACTATCAATAAATTAATTAAATAAAATACCTACAATTATCTACAATTAAACCTAAGACTACACTATCAATAAATTAATTAAATACAATACCTACAAATAAATACAATTAAATAAACTAACTAAAGTACAAAAATAAAAAAATATTTACAAACATTAGAAAAATATTTGTAATAAAACAATTTTAAACTAATTACACCTACTCTAAGCCCCCTAATAAAATAACAAAGACCCCCAAAATAAAAAAATGCCCTACCCTATTCTAAAATTAAAATAGAAAAGCTCTTTTACCTTACCAGCCCTGAAAAGGGCCCTTTGCGGGGCATGCCCCAAAGAATTCAGCTCTTTTGCCTGTAAAAAAAAACATACAATACCCCCCCCCCAACATTACAACCCACCACCCACATACCCCTAATCTAACCCAAACCCCCCTTAAATAAACCTAACACTAAGCCCCTGAAGATCTTCCTACCTTATCTTCACCACGCCGGGTTCACCGATCAATCCAGAAGAGCTCCTCCAATGTCTTGATCCAAGCCCAAGCGGGGGCTGAAGATGTCCATGATCCGGCTGAAGTCTTCATCCAAGCGGGAGCTGAAGAGGCCCATGATCCGGCTGAAGTCTTCTATCAAGCGGCATCTTCAATCTTCTTTCTTCCGGATCCATGTTCATCCCGCCGACACGGAACATCTATCTTCACCGACGACTTCCCGACGAATGTCGGTTCCTTTAAGGAACGTCATCCAAGATGGCATCCCTCGAATTCCATCAGCCAATCAGAATTTTCTTACCTTAATTCCGATTGGCTGATAGAATCCTATCAGCCAATCAGAATTCGAGGGACGCCATCTTGGATGACGTCCCTTAAAGGAACCATCATTCATTGGGAAGTCGTCGGTGAAGATGGATGTTCCGCGTCGGCGGGATGAACATGGATCCGGGAAGAAAGAAGATTGAAGATGCCACTTGATAGAAGACTTCAGCCGGATCATGGACCTCTTCAGCTCCCGCTTGGATGAAGACTTCAGCCGGATCATGGACATATTCAGCCCCCCACTTGGGCTTGGATCAAGACATCGGAGGAGCTCTTCTGGATCGATCGGTGAACCCGGCGTGGTGAAGATAAGGTAGGAAGATCTTCAGGGGCTTAGTGTTAGGTTTATTTAAGGGGGGTTTGGGTTAGATTAGGGGTATGTGGGTGGTGGGTTGTAATGTTGGGGGGGGTATTGTATGTTTTTTTTTACAGGCAAAAGAGCTGAATTCTTTGGGGCATGCCCCGCAAAGGGCCCTTTTCAGGGCTGGTAAGGTAAAAGAGCTTTTCTATTTTAATTTTAGAATAGGGTAGGGCATTTTTTTATTTTGGGGGTCTTTCTTATTTTATTAGGGGGCTTAGAGTAGGTGTAATTAGTTTAACATTGTTGTAATATTTTTCTAATGTTTGTAAATATTTTTTTTATTTTTTGTAACTTAGTTCTTTTTTATTTTTTGTACTTTAGTTAGTTTATTTCATTGCATTTATTTGTAGGTATTTGTATTTAATGAATTTATTGATAGTGTAGTGTTAGGTTTAATTGTAGATAAATGTAGGTATTTTATTTAATTTATTTATTGATAGTGTAGTGTTAGGTTTAATTGTAACTTAGGTTAGGATTTATTTTACAGGTAATTTGTAATTATTTTAACTAGGTAACTATTAAATAGTTATTAACTATTTAATAGCTATTGTACCTGGTTAAGATAATTACAAAGTTGCCTGTAAAATAAATATTAATCCTAAAATAGCTACAATATAATTATAATTTATATTGTAGCTATATTAGGGTTTATTTTACAGGTAAGTATTTAGCTTTAAATAGGAATAACTTATTTAATAAGAGTTAATTTATTTCGTTAGATTTAAATTATATTTAACTTAGGGGGTGTTAGTGTTAGGGTTAGACTTAGCTTTAGGGGTTAATACATTTATTAGAGTAGCGGTTAGATCCAGTCGGCAGATTAGGGGTTAATTATTGTAGGAAGGTGGAGGCGATGTTGGGTGCGGCAGATTAGGGGTTAATAAATATAATATAGGGGTCGGCGGTGTTAGGGGCAGCAGATTAGGGGTACATAGGGATAACGTAGGTTGCGGCGGTGTATGGATCGGCAGATTAGGGGTTAATAATAATATGCAGGGGTCAGCGATAGCGGGGGCGGCAGATTAGGGGTTAATAAATATAACATAGGGGTCGGCGGTGTTAAGGGCAGCAGATTAGGGGTAAATAGGGATAACGTAGGTTGAGGCGGTGTATGGAGCGGCAGATTAGGGGTTAATAATAATATGCAGGGGTCAGCGATAGCGGGGGCGGCAGATTAGAGGTTAATAAGTGTAAGGTTAGGGGTGTTTAGACTCGGGGTACATGTTAGGGTGTTAGGTGCAGACTTAGGAAGTGTTTCCCCATAGGAAACATTGGGGCTGCGTTAGGAGCTGAACGCTGCTTTTTTGCAGGTGTTAGGTTTTTTTTCAGCTCAAACAGCCCCATTGTTTTGTATGGGGGAATCGTGCACGAGCACGTTTTTGAAGCTGGCCGCGTCCGTAAGCAACGCTGGTATTTAGAGTTGCAGTGGCGGTAAATATGCTCTACGCTCCCTTTTTTGGAGCCTAACGCAGCCCTTCTGTGAACTCTAAATACCAGCGGTATTTAAAAGGTGCGGGGGGAAAAAAGCACGAGTAGCTAATGCACCCCTTTGGCCGCAGTACTCTAAATCTAGCCATGTGTAAATTAATACTAGATAACAACTAACTGCATTCATATACATTTCTATAAAAATAGCAATATACTTTTACAAAGTTCCTCCTTTATAAAGCTGCATTTGCAGCTTCCGAGTCATTTGCATTGCAGGCTCACATGAGGGTCATGAAACTGCTGCTTTTCTAACCTCTCTACCACCTCAGAGGTGGTGAATGAAACTTAACCTGGACTGATAAGACTGAGATGATTTACAACCCATGCACTCACCTAATTGGTAGAGCAAGAGCAAGGGTAGAATTGCAGAAGAGTACTTCTATGGAATCTTAAAGTGAAGGTAAAGTTACCTGGTTTTATCCAATTGATCCGTAAATAAAGTTATCGATGTAATCAATCTATTTGTCAAGCTCCACAAATTCAATTTTTTTTTCTTTTTTCTATCCTGATCTTGTTTTTAGAAGACCCAATTGAAAATCTGGCCGTTAGGTGGCCATCTACGCCATCTTGCTCCTTGTTATTCTGCGCATGTGCCATTTTCTTTTACAAAGATATGACGAGTCCACGGATTTCATCCTTACTTGTGGGATATTAACCTCCTGCTAACAAGAAGTGGCAAAGAGCACCACAGCAGAGCTGTATATATAGCCCCTCCCCTTCCCCTCCACCCCTAGTCATTCTCTTTGCCTGTGTTATACTAGGAAGACATGGTTAATTGAGGTGTTAGTTTTAGTTTCTTCAATCAAGAAGTTTTTTATTTTAAATGGTACCGGTGCATACTATTTTCCTCAGGGGGATATGGAAGAAGATTTCTGCCCTGAGGTTTGATGATCTTAGCATTTGTAACTAAGATCCACGCTGGTTCCCACAAGACTTCTGAAGGTAACCATTAGACATCTTCAGTGTGGAGACCGGTTTCATGCTACAAGCAGCATTAAGTTATGTGCAGCCTTTTTTTCTGAGGAGACTTGGTGTATCAGAACTGGCTGGCATTATTTCCTTGTATGGGAATTGGGTAAGCAGTAAAACCTATTTTAATAAGAGGGGTGTTACTGGAGTCCCTATTTTATATTTATCATTAGTTGATATTTGGGCATTATGTGACATGGGAGACAATATAAAAAACGATTTTTTTATGTTTTTTATTTTTGGCACTTAAAACTTATTGGTTTTATGCTTGAGGGTTATATTGTGTGTGTATTTTTATTTTAGTGCAAAACTGCATTTCCATGCGGTGTTGTTTTGGCCTACTCCAACTTTTGACCTAAAGGGGCGGAGACTATTTTGGCGCAATTTCTTAGCAGCAGCAAACAGTAGCTCGGTGGCTCCTGGACTGTGTAGCTGGTCTGAAGGTTTGGAAAATTGATTTGAGTACCCTGGGGGCAGGTAGGCGCCACAGAGAAGTGTATTTTTTATCTATCTTTTGACTACATGTTGATATAAGTACTTCTAAAGCCTTATTTCTGCCCTTGCTTCTGGGTTCAGTAATTTTTGGATTAACCAACGATATTAAGTTAAATTTGGGAATAATTTAACGTTTTTTGGAATTTTTTTTCACTTTTTCTTTTCTTAAAGGCACAGTACACGTTTTTTCTAATGTTTATTTTATGCTATAAATAAGTGTTTAAACAACTTTTGTGGTATTACTAGTCTGTTCAACATGTCTGACATTGAGGTTTCTCATTGTTCTATGTGTTTAGAAGCTATTGTGCAACCCCCTCTAACATTGTGTAACTTTTGTACTGAAAGGGCTTTACAATGTAAAAAGCATATTTAAAATAAAGTAAGTGTGCCTAGGGATGATTCTCAGTCTGAAGAGAATCAGTATATGCCATCCAATTCTCCCCAAGTTTCACAACCTTTTATGCCCACACAAGCAACGCCTAGTACTTCTAGTGCATCTAATTCCTTTACTCTGCAGGAGATGTCTGCAGTTATGTTAACTACCCTTACAGAGGTATTGTCTAAATTACCAGTGTTGCAGGGTAAATGCAGAAGGTCAAGTATTAATGTAAATACTGAATCCTCTGATGCTTTATTAGCTATTTCCGATGTTCCCTCACAGTGCTCTGAGTTGGGGATTAGGGAATAACTGTCTGAGGGTGAAATTTCTGATTCAGGGAATGTTTTGCCTCAGACAGATTTGGATGCTATGTAATTTAAATTTAAGCTTGATCACCTCTGCCTGTTGCTTAGGGAGGTTGTAGTGACTCTGGATGATTGTGATCCAATTGTGATTCCTCCAGAGAAATTGTGTAAAATGGATAAATATTTGGAAGTTCCTACTTACACTGATGTTTTTCTGGTTCCTAAGAGAATTTCGGAAATTATTAGTAAGGAATGTTATAGACCAGGTATACCTTTTTCTCCCTCTCCTAATTTTAAGAAAATGTTTCCTATATCAGATACCATTCAGGACTCATGGAAAGCGGTCCCTAAGGTAGAGGGAGCTATATCTTCCCTAGCTAAGCATACTACTATACCCTTTGAGGATAATTGTGCTTTCAAGGATCCTATGGATAAGAAATTAGAGAGTCTACTAAAGAAATGATTTATTAATCAGGGATTTCTTTTACAACCTACGGCTTGCATTGTTCCAGTAACTACCGCAGCAGCTTTTTGGTTTGAGGCTCTAGAAGAGTCTCTTAAGGTTGAGACTCCATTAAATGACATTATAGATATAATTAAGGCTCTTAAGCTAGCTAATTCTTTTATTACTGATGCCGCTTGTCAAATTGCTAAATTACTGGCAAAAAATGTAGGATTTGCTATTTTAGCACGTAGAGCATTGTGGCTCAAATCTTGGTCTGCTGATGTGTCATCAAAACATAAGCTTTTAGCTATTCCCTTTAAAGGTAAGACCCTTTTTGAGCCAGAATTGAAGGAGATAATTTCTGATATTACAGGAGGTAAGGGCCATGCACTACCTCCGGATAGGTCGGTTAAAATAAGGGGTAAACAGAATAATTTCTGAATTTCCGTTCCTTTTGGAACTTTAAAGGAGGACCCCTCGCTTCTTCTTCTTCCACAAAGCAGCATGAAGGGGTGGCCCCCAATCCGGGACCGGATCTAGTAGGGGGCAGACTTTCTTTCTTTGCTCAGGCTTGGGCAAGTGATGTTCAGGATTCCTGGGCACTAGAAATAGTGACCCACGGTTATCAATTGCAATTCAAGGATTTATTCCCAAGAGGGAGATTTCATCTTTCAGAATTATCTGCAAACCAGATAAAGAGAGAGGCATTCTTACGCTGTGTAAAATATCTTTTTACTATGGGAGTAATCTGTCCTGATCCAAAATTGGAACAGGGACAGGGGTTTTACTCAAACCTATTTGTGGTCCCCAAAAAAGAGGAAACGTTCAGACCCATTTTTGTCCTCAAGTGTCTAAACAAATTTCTAAGAGTTCCATCATTCAACATGGAGACAATTCTAATGATTTTGCCAATGATCCAGGAGGGTCAATATATGACTACCATGGATTTGATGGATGCTTACCTTCATTTTCCAATCCACAAAGATCATCATCGGTTTCTAAGGTTTGCCTTCTTGGACAAACATTATCAGTTTGTGGCTCTTCCTTTCGGGTTGGCCACAGCACGCAGAATCTTCACAAAGGTTCAAGGGTCTCTTTTGGTGGTTCTCAGACCGCAAGGGATATCAGTGGCTCCTTATCTGGATGATATTCTGATTCAGGTGTTAACATATCATCTGACAAAATCTCACACGGACAAAGTGTTGTCTTTTCTGAGAACTCACGGCTGGAATGTGAACATAGAGAAGAGTTCACTTTTTCCACAGACAAGGGTTCCTTTTCTGGGAACTCTGATAGACTCGGTAGCCATGAGAGTATTTCTGACGGAGGTCAGAAAATCAAAGATTTTGAATACTTGCCGAGCACTTCTGTCCATTCCTCGGCCATCAGTGGCTCAGTGTATGGAGGTAATCGGATTAATGGTAGCGGCAATGGACATCGTTCTGTTTGCTCGATTTCATCTCAGACCACTGCAACTGTGCATGCTTGGTCAGTGGTATGGGGATTATGTGGTTTATCTCCTAAAATAATTCTGGATCAAGAGACCAGATACTATCTTCTTTGGTGGTTGTCACCAGATCATCTGTCCCAGGGGACTTGTTTCTGCAGACCCTCATGGGTGATAGTGACAACAAATGCCAGCCTTCTGGACTGGGGTGCAGTTTGGAACTCCCTGAAGGCTCAGGGTGTTTGGACTCAGGTGGAGTCTCTACTTCCAATCAATATTCTGGAACTGAGAGCAATATTCAATGCGCTTCAGGCGTGGCCTCAGTTGGCTTCAGCCAAATTCATCAGATTCCAGTCGGACAACATAATGACTGTGGCATATGTCAGTCATCAGGGGGGAACAAGGAGTTCCTTAGCGATGATAAAAGTATCCAAGATAATCAGTTGGGTACTCTTGTCATCTGTCAGCGATCTACCTACGAGGGGTAGAGAACTGGGAAGCAGATTTTCTAAGTCAACAGACTTTTCATCTGGGGGAGTGGGAACTTCACCCGGAGGTATTTGCCTCATTGATTCTCAGATGGGGCAGACTGGAATTGGTTTTGATGGCATCTCATCAGAATGCCAAGTTTCCAAGATACGGATCCCGGTCAAGGGATCCTCAGGCCAAACTGATAGATGCCTTGGCAGTACCTTGGTTGTGTTTCTGCCGTTTCCTCTCCTCCCACGTGTGATTGCTCGAATCAGACAGGAGAGAGCTTCAGTGATCCTGATAGCGCCTGCGTGGCCACGCAAGACTTGGTATGCGGATCTAGTGGACATGTCCTCTCTTCCACCGTGGAAACTTCCGTTGAGACATGACCTTTTCATTCAAGGTCCTTTCCAAGATTCAAATCTAATTTCTCTGCAACTGACTGCGTGGAGATTGAACGCTTGATTTTATCAAAGCGAGGATTCTCTGGTTCAGTTATCAATACTTTGATACAGGCTAGAAAGCCTGTCACTAGAAAACTCTATCATAAGATATGGCGTAAATATCTTTTTGGTGTGAATCCAAGGGTTACTCATGGAGTAAAGTTAGGATTCCTAGGATTTTGTCTTTTTTCCAAGAAGGAATGGAGAAAGGGTTATCAGCAAGTTCCTTAAAGGGACAAATTTCAGCTTTGTCAATTCTGTTTCACAAACGTTTGGCAAATATATCAGATGTTCAGTCTTTTTGTCAGGCTCTATCTAGAATTAAGTCTGTATTTAGACCTATTACTCTTCCCTGGAGTTTTAATTTAGTTCTTCGAATTCTGCAAGGGGTTCCGTTTGAACCTATGCATTCCATAGATATTAAACTATTATCTTGGAAAGTTCTGTTTGTGGTTGCTATTTCTTCTGCTCGAAGAGTTTCTGAGCTTTCAGCATTACAGTGTGATTCGCCTTATCTCATATTTCATTCTGATAAGGTGGTTTTTACGTACCAAACCTTGGTTCCTTCCTAAGGTTGTTTCGAATAAGAATATTAATCAGGAAATTGTTGTTCCTTCCTTGTGTCCTAATCCTTCTTCTAAGAAGGAGCGTCTGTTACATAACTTGTTACTTACAGGCAACTAAGAATTTCACACTTTTTCAGAATTTTACAAATTTGATACTTTTGCTTCTTCTGAGGCTATCTTTGGGAGAAAGGTTCTTCAAGCAGTGGTGCTTTCCGTTTAGGTTCCTGTCTTGTCCCTCCCTTTCATCCGTGTCCTATTACTTTGGTATTGCTTTCCCACAAGTAAGGATGAAATCCGTGGACTCGTCATATCTTTGTAAAAGAAAACTAAATTTATGCTTACCTGTTCTTTTTAAGACAGTTTTTATTTATATTTTTGTAAACTTCAGTCACCTCTGCACCTCTTTAGCCTTTCCTTTTTTTTCTCTTCCTATACCTTTGGCTGAATGACTGAGGGTGGAGGGGAATGGGAGGGGCTATATATACAGCTCTGCTGTGGTGCTCTTTGCCACTTCCTGTTAGCCCTGCCATAGCCTGATTCGAGCTTCTTCTATGCATTTTTTCTCTGACAGCATGACATCCCACTGTGTCATATCAGACTTAGATGGATTAGAGTGAGCAAGAAGTCAGGTTCTTGTACATATATATCTGCAAGTAGTATTCCCCCGGGGGGGGGGGTGTAGATGAAGATCTGGCCCTATTCTTGGCCGCTACTGCATACCTCCTTGTTTTGGTACTTCAGGACTGAAGTTGGCATCACAACGGATTTCAAAGTGTTCAGCAGAGTCTGTGGTTTTGAGATATGTATAATAATAATTAGTACTGGTAAGAAAAAGATTGTTTTTTAATTTTTAAAAAAAAAATTTAATTTTTTTTTACAGGAGGGATTGCTGTTGGGGAAGAGATTGCATAGGTTTGTGATGGTGTTCAAATTGGGATTAGTTTTGTTAATGGTGGTTGCAGTGGGGGTATCTAATGGGAGAGTGTTAAGAAGGAAATTGCAATGGTGATTTATGGTTAGGGATCATTTCAGTGGTGGGATATATATAAGTATGGTTAGTTTACATTCTGTTTAGACATTAGGAATGACCCGGTCAGCATTGTTAGAGATTATCGATGTTGGGGGAATTAGGGCAGTGAAATTGCAGTTAATTGATATTTTCAAATCCACAGGTTCAAAACTTACCACCGCCCCAATAAACCATTTTAAACATTCTTTTGTTCAAACCTCTCAGTAAAGAGGTGCTAACATTTTTCAAGTTAAGATGGTATTTGCCCTATTGGAGGGCATGATGATTTTTACATTGTTAATTTGCATTAGGAGACAGCTAAATCTATTATATTTATCATTTTACTGAGAAATTTAAATTTCAAAATGTAAAGGTCTATCTCTCCCTCTATCTATTTATCTCTCTATCTACTATTTCATGCAATGGTCTGAACATACCTCTGTAAAACTAGCCGTCTAAATCCAATTCTTCAGCAAACAGTCTTCATTTGTTTGGTCATCTGAAGTATGTTTTACTTTGACCACAGATATATATTTTGAACTATAGCAGCATAACGAACACCAAATATGGTCACATTAGTAAGCACTTGCCTTTCAATGCCATGTGTTCCTCTCTTATTAACTCTCTACCTCTGTCTCTCATTTTCTATCACAATATCTTATTCACGACAATACAATTTTCCCCTTAAAAAATTATATATATATATATATATATATACATACATATATATATATATATATATATATATATATATATATATATATATATATATATAAAATAAACAGGTCCCGCACACTCCGCTGTGAAAACAAAAAATTCTTTAATTGAACTGTGATGTTTCGGGGTAGTTAGCCCCTTCCTCAGACAGATAACAAATGTAGTGCAACTTAATCCTCTTAAATACTCTCCACAATGTACTGTAAATGCTAAACACCTGCAGCTTCTCATCTGTGCAACTGAGCATGCTCAGAGATAACTACGGTGGCTGCATTGGGAAAAAACTAAAAGTAAAGTTAAAAATGGAAAATGCCTGAAATGACAATGTAACAATGTTCATATAAACAAAAATGTAACCTAAGTAGCCCTGATACATGTGATAAATAACTCATCTTCACAATATGTAACAAAACTAGTTAAAATAAAAATTGGCTACAAATAAATTTTACATCTTAACTAATGAGGGGAATAAGTAAGATGTTACTTACAAAAAAACAGGCAAGTAATGAATATCAAGTGTAATTATGAAATCCATACCCTGTAACAGGACATAAATAATTTGACCAGGGAGACAAATTAAACCTACCTACAGCAAAACTTGCTTTAACTAGGTGGGAATTTGTCAAAAAGACATAAAAATTATGAATACAATGTTAATCATCCCTGTATAATCTAATAACTGACAGACTCAGAGTATGACTATCAGATTAGTATGAATCTATGGCTAGCTGTACTACACAATATACTATTACGTGTAAAATATGTACAAACAGGATCATTACAAGAAACATTGCATATCAAAATGGGTATTAAGGCCTCTAGGTATTAAAGTATCCAATGTGTAAATCCACCTGGTCTCTTTTTGCAACAACAATTTGGCCCTATTACCCCCTCTCAGTAAGGGAGGGACGTGATCAATGATCACGTATCGCAAATCGGCCACAGTATGTTTGGCAGACAAAAAGTGTCTAGCCACTGGCTGATCACTTTCACCAGTGGCTAGGGCAGTACCTATGGATGCCCTGTGATTGGCCATATGGGTGCGTAGATCATCATTCATTTTGCCAATGTAATATCTGCCAAAGCAACAGTGCAGCATGTACACTATAAACTTGGTAGTACATGTGACTCTGTGCTTAATAGCATAGCATTTGTTGTGCCATGGGTGGACAAAATGGGTGGTTTGTACCAACCCATTAAAGGTAGTGCAACCCATACACTTAAAACAACCATGTTTAAGCTTCCCTAACCAAATCTTGTTGGTATAACTTTGGACATTGTCAGGACGCATCAAGTAGTCCCTCAAAGATCTTGAACATTTATAACCAACACTCGGATGGATGGTATTCTTAAAGGGTAAGCGTTCATCTGTGTTGATGATGTGCCAATTCTCCTGTAGATGGGTGGGTGTTTGCCACTTGTCAGGAGAATATGTGGTCACATTGAAGCCACATTAGGTGTGTCTTCGCTGGTTCTCTTTATCAATGCTTCAGCTTGTGTCAATGTGGACATAGTAGATTTAATATCCTGAATGGTTTTACGTTTATATCCCCTTTGGATAAATTTGTTCTCCATTTCCTGGAGTTGTTCCAACTTTTTACTTTCAGTACTGTTGTTCCGTACCACTCTCTTCAATTGGGAGATAGGCAGTGCCCTTTTAAGGGCTGGTGGATGGCAGCTCTCAGCTCTTAGGATGGAGTTCCTATCCATCTCCTTGGTGTATAGAGTAGTCTCTAGGTGATTACCATTCTTGAAGATTAACAAATCTAAAAACTCAATACAGGTGTCAGAAGTATTCATTTTGAATTTGAGGTGTTCACTTGATTCATTTAGTTGGGCAAACCAGTTATCAAACTCATGTCTGGTGCCCTTCCAAATGATACACAAGTCATCTATATATCTCTTGAACACCCTAGTATTTGGGTCATGATATAGATCAGTGTCAAATAGCTAAAATTCTGCCATAAAGATGTTGGCATATGATTGGGGCCATTTTCGACTCCATCACCATTCCAGAAATCTGTAAGTAAAATTTCCGTTCAAAACGGAAATAATTACATTCCAGGCAGAATTCGAGAAGACATAATATTACCTCCACAGGTGGACCCATCATATGGGTATAAATTTAAATGTCTCCTTGTGGCATCCAGGCCACCTGTATGAGGAATGGCGGTATACAAACTGGTGACATCCAGTGTCACCAGTAAGTCAGAATCAGTGATCGTCATATCATCCTGTTTTAGAATCTTAATAATTTTAATTGAATCTAATAGAAATGATGGGATGTTTCTTACTAAAGGCTGTAGTATAGAATCGACATTGATAGCGAGGGATTGTAAAACAGATCCACGAGCAGAGACAATTGGTCTCCCTGGAGTTTTCAATGGATTTTGATGTACCTTAGGCAAGGTGTAGAGACTAGGAGTTATCGAGCAAACCGTAAGAAAATAAGATGCTAGGGTTTTATCAATCCAGCCATGTTGTTCCAAAGATTGTGTGTAATCATCAATCTCCTTCTTAAATCCCTTTATAGGATCTCCAGGTAAGGCTCTATAGGTCTTGCTGTCATTCAATTAAAGCAACATTTCTGACCTGTAATCATCATAGTTCATAACTACCAGAGCACCAGCACCCCCCTTCTCTGCTTCTCTGAAAACAAGTTCAGGATTGTTTTTCAAGTCCATCAATGCTTTCCACTCCTTTCCAGATAGGTTTTTATGTATTTGAGGTTGATTCAAATGGATGGCTATTGTAAGATCATGTTTCATCAATCTGGAGAAGGTGTTAATACTAGTATTCTGGCTCTTAGGATCAAAATCACTCTTCTTACTCAGCTTACTTCCCTTCATAGTACTATCTTTAAATAATTATTTTAATCTTAAGTTCCTTTGTAATTTATAGGTCTCAATCTCCAAATCAAAGTGATCAGTTTTGGTGGTAGGTATTAATGAGAACCCTTTCCATAGAACCGTACGTTCTTCATTTGTCAAAATATTCTCCTCTATTGCCTCCATGGGCGCGGTGGCCTCCCTCTCCTACTTGCTCCTCTGTTTCCCTCGAAAACATTCATTAATTGCCTGTTGCCATCTTACTTATTCCCCTCATTAGTTAAGATGTAATATTTATCTGTAGCCAATTTTTGTTTTTGCTAGTTTTGTTACATATTGTGAAGACAAGTTATTTATCACATATATCAGGGCTACTTAGGTTACATTTTTGTTTATATGAACATTATTACATTGTAATTTCAGGCATTTTCCATTTTTAACTTTGCTTTTAGTTGTTTGTCCCAATGCAGCCACCGTAGTTATCTCTGAGCATGCTCAGTTGCGCAGATCAGAAGCTGCATGTATTAAGCATTCACAGTACATTGTGGAGGGTATTTAAGGGGAGTAAGTTGCACTATATTTGTTATCTGAGGTCTGAGTAAGGGGATATTTTGTCCCTGAAACGTCACTATATTTTCACAGTAAAAAAAGTATGTTTAAAAGACCTGCGAGTGCAAGTTTTTGTTATTTATATATATATATTTATTAGAGACAGTATATTGCCCATTACTACACTTTTCTAAACATTGTTAATGTATTGATAACATCTACTATTTTCTTACACTATATTTTGCTTTTTTGTATTTTATGTGCACAAAATATTAATGACTTTCCTTTATACTTTTTTTGATAAATGCAAATTGTGTATTTTAAAATGGTTGAAAGACTTTAATCCAGTGTTCTTTTTAAACAAAACTAAAATCATAGCCGTGACCAACATACTACTTGAAACATCTCAGCAGGAATATTGTCAGTTTAAATAAACAGAAACAATTGAAAATTCCCTTTGAAAATGGTTAGAAAAAAGACAGTATAAAATCCTCTCGCCCATCACTAATTTAAATATTTGTTTATGTAAAGCGTAGAAGCAGAAATTTACACTATGGAATATTGTAGAACATAAAATATGTCTTAAAGGGACAGTCAAGTAAAAAAAACTTTAAGATTCAATTAGGGCATGTAATTTTAAACAACTTTTCAATTTAATTTTATCACCAATTTTGCTTTGTTCTTTTGGAATAGTTGAAAGCTAAACCTAGGAGGTGCATATGCTAATGTCTTAGACCTTGAAAGCTGCCTATAATCTAAATGCACTTTGACAGTTTTTCACCACTAGAGGGTGTTAGTTCATGTATTTCATATAGATAACATTGAGCTCATGCACTTGAATTTACAGAGGAGTCAGCACTGATTGGCTAAAATGCAAGTCTGTCAAAAGAACTGAAATAAGGGGGCAGTCTGCAGAGGCTTGGATACAAGGTAATTACTGAGGTAAAACATGTATTATTTTAACTGTGTTGGTTATGCAAAACGGGGGAATGGGTAATTAAGGAATTATCTATCTTTTAAAACAACAAAAATGCTGGTGTTGACTGTCCCTTTAAATGAAGTAAACTCTTATGTTCAAAACTGAAGCTAAAAGTAAAAAATCCAGATTAATTATGCCACTGCTTTCAAATACATTGTTAATTAAACATATAGCATAAAACTAATGCTAGCTTGAGTAAAAGAGCATTTTTAAACCACAATCGCCTAGATTACAAGTTTTGCGCTATAGAGGGTGCGAAACAAACGCAACAAAAGTTGCCTTATTTTACCCTCCATAGCGCTGCCATTACAAGTTTCTAAAAAGCCACCTTGTGCGTGCGATATGGTGGCGATAAGCTCCATACCGCACAAAATCCAAGGGCTGAAAATACGTGCTTGTGCACATTTCCCCATAGACATCAATGGGGAGAGCGTGTTAGAAAAAAAACACCTAAAGCATGGAATGGCGATCGCCATATCGCAACCCCATTAATGTCTATGGGGAAAAAAAAGTTACTAACACCCTGAAATAAACCCCATGTCTGAACATCCCTAATCTGCCGCCCCCGACATCGCCGACACCTAAATAAAGTTATTAACCCCTAATCTGCGGCTCCTGACATCGCCGCCACTAATAAAAGTTATTAACCCCTATTCCGCCACTTCCCGACATTGCCGCCACTATAATAAAGTTATTAACCCCTATTAGCCCTCACCCTGATATAGCTGACACTATAATAAATCTATTAACCCCTATTCCGCCACTCCCCGACATCGCCGGTGCTAAATAAAAAGTTATTAACCCCTAAACCTCTGTCCTCCCATATCACTGCCACTAAATAAACCTATTAACCCCTAAACCGTCAGCCCCCCACATCGCAAAAAACTAAATTAAACTATTAAGCCCTAAACCTAACAACCCACTAACTTTAAATTAAAATTATAATATCCCTATCTTAAAATAAATAAAAACTTACCTGTGAAAATAAAAACCCCTAAGTTAAAACTAACAACCTAACATAACTATTATACTAAAATTTAAATTACTACAAAATAAATTACACATTAAAAAAGTCTAAAATTACAAAAAATAAAAAATACTAAATTACAAAAAATAAACACTAAATTACGAAAAATAGCAAATGAAATTATCCAAAATAAAAACAATTACACCTAATCTAATAGCCCTATAAAAATAAAAAAGCTCCCCCCCCCCAAATAAAAAAAACCCAGCCTACAATAAATTACCAATAGCCCTTAAAAGGGCATGTTGTATAGCCAATAGAATTTCAGTAGCTCTCATCCTATTGGCTGATATGAACAGCCAATAGGATTTCAGTAGCTTTCATCCTATTGGCTGATTTGAGTTTCAAAAATCAAATCCGCCAATAGGAATGCAAGGGATGCCATTTTGAAAAGGCTCCCTTGTATTGAAGATTCAGTGTCCGGCGGTGATCTTATGAAGAGGACCCTCCACGTGGGATGTCTTCAAAGATGGACCCGCTCTGCGCCGCCGGGATGAAGATAGAAGACGCCGCCAGGATGAAGATTGAAGATGCCACCTGGATGAAGATGGAAGATGCCACCTGGATGGATGAAGACCTCCCCGCCTGGATGAAGACCTCTCGCCACCTGGATGTCCAGACTTCAGGAACTGTAAGTAGATCTTCAGGGGTTAGTGTTAGGTTTATTATTTTAGGGGGTTGATTGGGTGTGGGTTTTACTGTTTGGGGGGGTCTTTGTGTTTTTTTAAGGTAAAAGAGCTGATTTCTTTAGGGCAATGCCCCACAAAAGGCCCTTTTAAGGGCTATTGGTAGTTTATTGTAGGCTAGGGTTTTTATTTTTATTTTGGGTGGGCTTTTTATTTTTATAGGGCTATTAGATTAAGTGCAATTCTTTTTTATTTTTAATAATTTTGTTTGTTATTTTTCGTAATTTAGTGTTTGTTATGTTTTGAAATGTAGTATTTTTTATTATAGTTTAATTTTAGTTTAATAGTTATATTAGTTTAATTTTTTGTTTAATAGTTATATTAGTTTAATTTTTAGTTTAAACTTAGTTTTTAAATAGACAGAAGATGCCGCCGGGATGAAGATAGAAAGATGCTGCCTGGATGAAGACAGAAGACGCCGCCTGGATGGATGAAGACCTGACGGTCTGGATGAAGACTTCGCCGCCTGGATGTCCGGACTTCAGCAACTGTAAGTGGATCATCTAGGGTTAATCTAAGGTGTTTTTTTTTTACTTTTTTGGGTGTTGTTTTTTTTTTTTTAGATTAGGGTTTGGGCTTTTTTTTTTTTTAAAGAGCTGAATGCCCTTTTAAGGGCAATGTAAAAGAGCTGAATGCCCTTTTAAGGTCAATGCCCATACAAATGCCCTTTGCAGGGCAATGGGTAGCTTAGGTTTTTGTTAGAGTTAGTTTTTTTATTTTGGGGGATTGGTTGGGTGGTGGGTTTTTCTGTGTGGGGGGTCTTTGTTTTTGCCCTACAAAAGGTCTTTTTAAGGGCTGTTGGTAGTTTATTGTAGGTTAGGATTTGATTTTATTTTGGGGAGCTTTTTTATTTTTATAGGGCTATTAGATTAGGAGTAATTGTTTTTATTTTGAATATTTTCGTTTGTTATTTTTTGTAATTTAGTATTTTTCATTTTTTGTAATTTTAGACTTAAATTTTTTTAGTAGTGTTATTTTTTTTTAATGTGTAATATAGTTTATTTAATTGGTAGTTATTAATTTTAGTATAATAGTTATGTTAGGTTAATTGTTAGTTTGAACTTAGGTTTTTTTAATTTCACAGGTAAGTTTTTATTTATTTTAAGATAGGGATATTGTAATTTTAATTTAAAGTTAGGGGGTTGTTAGGTTTAGGGGTTATTGTTTAATTTAGTTTTTTGCAATGTGGGGGGCTGGCAGTTTAGGGGTTAATAACTAGTACATTGGCAGTCAAATAGCTGAGAACATGAACAATCATATCTATGCAAACTTCATATTTTATAAAGTGTTTAACTGTGTATTTACTGAAAATATTTCACATTCCAATGTTCTTAACATAGGCAATTATGTTTAAGTATTTTTTAATAGATTCTTCCTCCCTCTCTTTCTATATATCTATTTACCTAAACCTTCAGCGCTGTGGAATCTGTTGGTGTTTTATAAATAAAGAATAATAATTATTATTATTTATTCTCTCTCTCCTCTTTCCTCTCTCCTCTCTCTTCTCTCTTCTCTCCCTCTCTCTCTCTCTCTCTCTCTCTCTCTCTCTCTCTCTCCCTCTCTCTCTCTCCCTCTTTCTCACTCTCCCTCTCTTTCTCTCCCTCTCTCTCTCCCTCTCTCTCCCTCTCTCTCTCTCTCTCCCTCTCTCTCCCTCTCTCTCCCTCTCTCTCTCATACCAGCTAGTATAAAGGGAATTAATGAGTATTAGTGAATTCTCTGGTGCACAGGGATTCAAAGTTAATTAAAGAAAGAAAGGAAGAAAGTATTCAGATAAACCCTAGTCCAGCACAACCCATAGAATTCCAATTAAAAAAAAAACAGCAGACAGGCTATCACTATCAATGGATGGAAGGCACAATACACCATGTAACATCATTCAATAATTTATTAATCCACTGGAATCCCTGTGTAAAAACTCTCAGCATTATCGATCAAGACACCTTCACAAAACTAACAAACACCTAGATTATGTGTTTTGCGCTGAGGCTTTTACCGCTGAAAAATGGCAATTTCAGAGTAAAAGCAGTAACACACTATTGGGAGTCATGTCAATATAGCTTTATCGCAAGCATTTTAGCCTGTAACGCAACGTCAATCCCGCACTCAAAAAAAAGATGTTTTTGTGTGGGATTTTCATAGCCCCAGTATTACAGGTTGTGCGTTCAGGCTAAAATGCTAGCATTACAGCCTATGCCGACACAATCCTCACCAACATCTGAGAGCAGTAGTTGTGGATTTTGGGTAACAAAAATGTTTCACAAAACTCAAAACTAAAATTTTACGAAGTACACTAACACCCATAATCTACCTATTAACCCCTAAATTGCCACCCACCCGCATTGCAAACACTATATTAAACATATTAACCCCTAATCGGCCGTCCACCCACATTGCGACTATTCAATTAAGTTATTAACCCCTAATCTGCCGCTCAACCACATCGCCAACACTATTTATATATTTTAACCCCTATTCCCCCGCACCCTGACATCGCCGCCACTATAATATTTATTAACCCCTATTCCACCACTCCCCGATGTCGCTGCCACTAAATAAAGTTATTAACCCCTAAACCTCTGGCCTCCCACATCTCCGCCACTAAATAAACCTATTAATCCCTAAACCGCCAGCCCCTCACAACACAAAACACAAAATGTAACTATTAACCCCTAAACCTAACACCCCCTAACTTTAAATTAAAGTTAAAATATAACTCTATTTAAATAAATAAAAACTTACATGTGAAATAAATATAAACCTAGCATTAAACTATAAATTAATCTATAATAACTATTCTAATAAAATAAAACATACTACCAATTTAAATATCTAAATTACAAATTTAAAAAAACCTAACACTAAGAAAAAAAATAAAAAATCTAAATTACAACTTAAAAAAAAACAAATCCTACGAAAAATTTTCAAAAATCTAAGTTTACCAAAAATAATTAACAATAAAATCGCAAAAAATAAAAAACACTAGGATTACAAAAAATAAATGAAATTATCAAAATACAAATAATTACACCTAATGTAATAGCCCTAAAAAAATAAAAAAGCCCCTCCTTAAAATAAAACCACCCCTAGCCTACGATAAACTACCAATAGCCCTTAAAAGGGCCTTTTGTAGGGCATTGCCTTAGATAAATCAGCTATTTTACCTGTAAAAAAATACAAAGACCCTCCAACAGTAAAACCCATCACCCAACCAAGCTCCTAAAATAATAACCTAACTCTAAATAAAACCTAAGCTACCCATTGCCCCTGGGTAAAGGGCATTTAGCTCTTTGCATTGCCCTTAAAATGGCATTTAGCTCTTTTTCATAGTCCAAAGCCCTAATCTAAACCCCCCCCCCCCCAAAAAAAAAACTAACACTAACCCCAGAAGATTTACTCACGATTTCTGAAGTCCGGACATCCATCTCCATCGAGACGGTGAGGTCTTCATCAAGGTGGCAAGGTCTTCATCCATCCCGGGGGCATCTTCTATCTTCATCATGGCGATGCGGAGAGGAGCCATCCTGGAAGCCGAAGACATCCTGTGCTGAGATGCCGTACACTGAAGTTGAATGCAAGGTAGCCATTTCAAAATGGCGTACCTTGCATTCCTTTTGGCTGATTTGATTCTTCAAATTCAAATCAGCCAATCGGATGAGAGCTTCTAAAATCCTATTGGCTGTTCAAAACAGCCAATAGGATGAGAGCTACTGAAATCATTTTGGCTCATTTGAGTTAGTTTTTTTATTTTGGGGGTTGGTTGGGTGGTAGGTTTTACTGTTGGGGGACTTTGTATTTTTTTTACAGGCAAAAGAGCTGATTTCTCTGAAAAGGCTCTTTTAAGGGCTATTGGTAGTTTATTGTAGGCTAGGGAGTGATTTTTATTTTGATGTGTTTTTTTATTTTTATAGGGCTATTAGAATAGGTGTAATTGTTTTTATTTTTGATAATTTTGTTCATATTTTTGTAATCTTTGTGTTTTTTATTTTTTGTGATTTTAGTGTTAATTATTTTTGGTAAATTTAGATTTTTTTTTAAATTTTTCGTAAGATTTGTTTTTTTAAATTTGTAATTTAGATATTTTAATTAGTAGTAATTTTTATTTTATTAGAATAGTAAGGTTAGGTTAATTTATAGTTTATTGTTTATTTTTAAAGGTTTACATTTATTTCACAGGTCAGTTTTTATTTATTTAAATAAAGTTATATTGTAATTTTAATATAAATTTAGGGGGTGTTAGATTTAGGGGTTAATAGTTTAATTGAGTGTTTTGCAATGTGGGGGGCCAGCAGTTTAGGGGTTAATAGGTTTATTTAGTGGTGGAGATGTGGGAGGCCAGGGGTTTAGGGGTTAATAACTTTATTATAGTGGCGGTGATGTTGGGGAGCAGCGGAATAGGGGTTAATAACTTTTATTAGTGTCGGCGATGTTGGGAGCAGCAGATTAGGGGTGTTTAGACTTGGGGTTTATGTTAGGGTGTTAAGTTTAAATGTAACTTTTCTTTCCCCATAGACATCAATGGGGTTGCGTTACGGGGATTTTTCATTCTGCGCTTCAGGTGTTTTTTTTCTAACACTCTCTCCCCATTGATGTCTCTGGGAGAAAGCATGCATGAGCATGTCAAAGCAGCCCTTGTCTTTTGTGCAGTATGGAGCTTAATTACCTATATATATATATATATATATATATATATATATATATATAGATATCTTACCAAAAAAATATATGCAAAAATGTAAATATAAAGTGCAGTCTAACAGCAATAAATATAATATATAAAACCAATTAATCAAATTTCTTAACGTGAATTGATCAATTAAACAAAAAATAAAGAAAAATGACTGGATAAAAAATAATAAATAATTCCCTAATAAATTGATAGATAATAATTAAAAAGTCCAGTTCCAAGCCACAGGGCAATCCATGATGTGCGGTGACAAAAGAATCCAAAGGAGTGACATGTGATAACAAATGGTGGTAGGCTGCTCTCTCAAATGAAGGCAAAAAGTCACAAACAGTATCCTAGAGAATAGAAAAACAAGACGTGCCTGATGGTGTAATATCGTACAGACCAATGATGTTAACAGCAATAAAAACAACTAAATACTCACAAATACGCACCTCCAGTGCAACAATAAGCAGACTGAAGCTTTATTGTCACTTGGCTGACTTGGAGAACCAAGGCTGACAGCTGGGCTGTATGTGGTGCATCTCTGATAATGTCTCCAGGTCAGAATTGATGGAAATCAAACAGGAAGTAATGCCTACGATAGGTCTACGTTATCCCAGTTAATGAAGTGTGGGCAATAACCCAAGAACAAGAGCAAGGCACGGATTTTTTTTTTTTATTAAAACAAATTTAAAACATAATAGTTGCGCAGCAAAGCGTTTCTCGGCAGCAATGCCGTTTCATAAGGCTCTCTCATATACTGTATACTGTATATATACACATATATACACTCACCGACCACTTTATTAGATACACTTGTTCAATTGCTTGGTAACACAAATTGCTAATCAGCCAATCACATGGCAGGAACTCAATGCATTTAGGTATCTAGATGTGGTGAAGATGACTTGCTGAAGTTCAAAACCTAGCATCAGAATGGGGAAGAAAGGGTATTTAAGTGACTTTGAATATGGCATGGTTGTTGATGCCAGGCAGGCTGGTCTGAGTATTTAAAAAAACTGCTGTTCTAATGGAATTTTCACACACAACCATCTCTAAGGTTTAAAGAGAATGGTCCAAAAAATATCCAGTGAGTGGCAGTTGTGTGGACGACAATGCCTTGTTGATGTCATAGGTCAGAGGAGAATGGACAGACTGGTTTGAAATGATAGAAAGGCAACAGCAACTCAAATTACCACTCATTACAAACAAGGTATACAGAATACCATCTCTGAGCACACAACACGTTGAACCTTGAAGTAGATGGGCTACAGCAGCAGAAGACCGCAGCAGAAGACCACACCAGGTGCCACTCCTGTCAGCTTAGAACCGGAACCAGAGGCTACAATTCGCACAAGTTTACCAAAATTGGACAACAGAAGATTGAAAAAAATGTTGCCTGGTCTGATGTCTTGATTTCAGCTGCAACATTCAGATGGTAGGGTCAGAATTTGGTGTAAACAGCATGAAAGTATGGATCCATCCTGCCTTTTATCAACGGTTCAGGCTGATGGTGGTGGTGTAATGGTGTGGGGATATTTACTTGGCACATTTTGGGCCCCTTAGTGCCAATTTTGCATTGTTTAAATGCCACGGCCTACCTGAGTATTGTTGCTGACCATGTCCATCCCTTTATGACTATAGTGTACCCATCTTCTGATGGCTACTTCCAGCAGGATAACATGCCATGTCACAGAGCTCAAATCATCTCAAACTCATTTCTTGAACATGACAATGTGTTCACTGTACTCCAATGGCCTCCACAGTCATCAGATCTCAATCCAATAGAGCACCTTTGGGATGTGCTGGAATGGGAGATTTGCATCATGGATGTGCAGACGACAAATCTGCACCAACTGCCTGATGCTATCATGTCAATATGGACCATAATCTCTGAGGAATGTTTCCAACACCTTGTTGAATCTATGCCATGAAGAATTAAGTCAGTTCTGAAGGCAAAAGGGGGTCCAACCCGGTACCAGCAGAGTGTACCTAATAAAGTGGCTGGTGAGTGTATATATATTAGACATGTGCAAATCGTTTCAGATGAATTTAGTTTTCAGACAAATTTTGGTCATTTCGGAGATTCGAATGAATCCGAATTTCCGATTTGGCACCACATCGCCAACACTAACTAAACCTATTAACCAATTAACCGCCGTTCCCAAACATCGCCAACACTAAATAAATTATTAACCCCTAAACCACTGTTCCCCGACATCGCCGACACTAACTGAAGCACTAAATAAACCAATGTTTTCCAAGATGTATCCCAGAGACGGCCAGAATCCCCAGAACACAAAGCAGGCTTACACAGGTAAGAAACAAATAGAACAGCCTTTAATCAAAAGGTAAGAAAAATTGGCCTATTGAAAATTTTGGCCATTTCGGAGATTCGAATGCATCCAAATTTCCGATTTGGCACCATAACTAAAATCCCAAATGAATAAATCAGTTTCCGAATATTCAGATCCATTCTTTATTTATATTTGGATTTTTTCATTGTTCTAATCTAAACCGCAGTTCCAAGACATTAACGACTCTAACTAAATCAATAAATAAACCTATTAACCCCTAAACCACCATTCCCTGACATCTCCAAAACTAACTAAATTATTAAATAAAGCTATCAACCCCTAAACCACCGTTCCCTGACATCGCAGACACTAACTAAACCTATTAACCCCTTAACCGCCATTCCCAAACATCACCAACACTAACTAAACCTATTAACTACCTAAACCACAGTTCCCCGACATCGCCGACACTAACTGAAGCACTAAATAAACCTATGTTTTTCAAGATGTTTTCCAGAGCCAGCCAGAATCCCCAGAATCCCCAGCAGGCTTACACAGGTAAGTAACAAATAGAACAGCCTTTAATCAAAAGGTAAGACGAATTGGCCTATTGAAAATTTTGGCCATTTCGGAGATTCGAATGCATCCAAATTTCCGATTTGGCACCATAACTAAAATCCCGAAAAATTCCGAAAATGAATAAATCAGTTTCCGAATATTCAGATCCATTCTTTATTTATATTTGGATTTTTTCATTGTTCTAATCTAAACCGCAGTTCCCCGACATTACCGACTCTAACTAAATCACTAAATTAAGCTATTAACCCCTAAACCTCCATTCCCTGACATCGCCAACACTAACTAAATGATTAAATAAAGCTATTAACCCCTAAACCACCGTTCCCTGACATCGCAGACACTAACTAAACCTATTAACCCCTTAACCGCCATTCCCAAACATCGCCAACACTAACTAAACCTATTAACTAAATAAACCACAGTTCCCCCACATCGCCGACACTAACTGAAGCACTAAATAAACCTATGTTTTCCAAGATGTATCCCAGAGCTGGCCAGAATCCCCAGCAGGCTTACACAGGTAAGTAACAAATAGAACAGCCTTTAATCAAAAGGTAAGACAAATTGGCCTATTGCCAAATGTTTTATCTCGCACAGGAGCTTTCTTCAGTAGAGGCCCAAATAGACATAAAGTGCAAGGCAACAAAAACATACTTATATACCCTCTAAAACTAATTAAACACACCTGTGTGTAGTTACCACCAGAGCATACAGAGTGTGCATGATGCATCTCTAGGACACGCCCTTCATGGCCTGCACCTAGCGATGACATCATCACAATGAGCCATCGTTACTGGAGCAACATGTAAACAACATAGAACCATAGTAGTCTGTGTTGTTACGTCACCAAGCCACGCCCACATGGGCATGCCCTACTCTGTAGCATACACCAGATCAGCCTATATTACTATGGTCACAGCTCCATAAACAACAAACGATTGCCAGCATCAGTCTGAATGTTCTGGAGATAACAATTAAACTTAACAAGCTATTATCTACATATATTCAATAGCATACAAACAGGCTGCAAAAGATGTATGGCTCATGTACTCATTCATAGTGAAATTAATTATTGCAATTTAATATATACTCTACATTCTATGTGATCTGATATTAATAACTAGAACTATTCTGGTGATTTATACATCACTGTATCAATACCAAATAATGTCAAAAACATCTAGATTAGAAGCATATAAAAATATTAATTTCCCAGGAAGTAGTTAGAAACATATGCCTATAATAGCATAGAGGTACTGTGGACTCGGATACTCGTAACAGTCCATATTATAGTGAAGCTTCAAAGGGAACTATAATCCAGAGTTAGTAAGGACATACTTTAGATCTTGATTGAAGAAACCACTCACATTGACCTAGTGTGGTGTAACACTTAACTAACGATAGCAGCATGCATAGTCAACACTGGATTTTTGCTATGGACACTGTGTCCCCAAGGGGACTATATAGTAGTGTTGACTATGCATGGTGCTATCGTTAGTTAAGTGTTACACCATACTAGGCCAGTGTGAGAGACTAGAGATGAGACCCTCACTAATATATTTTATAAGATTCAACATCTTGAAAAGAAAGAGATTAATTTTCATCTACATGCTGTTTATCTCTCTAAATACCATAAACAAAAATATATTCCTAGAGGTTTTAGGGTTAGGAATACCCACTTTAGGACACACTAACAGACAAATATGTTGCAAATTTTGATGGAAGACAGTAGTACTGACTGGCTCACTAAACTTACCACACAAGTGTCTAAGTACAAATCAGACCTACTGGCATTAAAAAATAAGAAATTTACCACAGTAGAAAATGACTGCAGGGACAAAAGCGTTTATAGATGGTTATATGGTAACGATAAAAGTCTGCCCTTTAACCGGAGGCATAATTTAAACAAGACTAGACATGTTAACCTGACTACTGTTGACAGCAGTGGAGGTGACTCCTCTGACAATGACAACACCACTGCTCCTGTACCTCAGATTGTAACTGGTGTAACCACTAAATCTACACAGAAGCCCCCTTTATCTTTGGGCAAAGAAGGAGACACTGCAGGAGTGGGGGGCAAAAAGAAAAAATGCCCCCCCCCAAAAGGAAACAATAGTGTATAATTTAAGCACTAGGGGCGCGATCCGATATCGATCGCAGTTTGCGGCGCAAGCGAGGGAACCGGCGTCGCCCGCAGTTTCAGCTCGCAACTCGAGCCATCCCATATAAGTCGCCGTCAGATGCTAACGTGCCGTAAGTCTCACAAACCAGTTTAAAACACCCGCACTGTCTAACACGCCTCCCTAACATAGCCCGCACTGTCTAACACGCCTCCCTAACATAGCCCGCACATCCAAGATGGCGTCCGCCGAATTCCGATTGGCTGATAGGATTCTATCAGCCAATCGGAATTAAGTTAAAAAAATCTGATTGGCTGATTGAATCAGCCAATCAGATTCCAGTTCAATCCGATTGGCTGATCCAATCAGCCAATCAGATTGAGCTCGCATTCTATTGGCTGATCGGAACAGCCAATAGAATGCGAGCTCAATCTGATTGGCTGAATCCTATCAGCCAATCGGAATTCGGCGGACGCCATCTTGGATGACGTCATTTAAAGGTACCTCATTCCAAGTTCAGCAGTCGGCCGGGATGGATGCTCCGCGGCGGCGGAGCGAAGAAAGAAGATTGAAGATGCCGCCGGAAGAATGAAGACTTTGCTGCCGCTTGGAGGAAGACGTCGCCGGAGGAAGAATTCTTCTTTGCCGCTTGGAGGATGACATCGCCGGAGGAAGAATTCTTCTTTGCCGCTTGGAGGAAGACATCGCCCGGATCGGATCAGGAGTTCGGCCCGGTGTGGTGAAGACAAGGTAGGGAGATCTTCAGGGGGGTAGTGTTAGACTTTTTTAAGGGGGGTTTGGGTGGGTTTAGAATAGGGGTATGTGGGTGGTGGGTTGTAATGGGGGGGGTATTGTATTTGTTGTATGCAAAAGAGCTGAATTCTTTGGGGCATGCCCCACAAAAGGCACTTTTAAGGGCTGGTAAGGTAAAGAGCTTTGAAATTTGTTGAATTTAGAATAGGGCAGGGAATTTTTTTTATTTTGGGGGTTTATTATTTTATTAGGGGGCTTAGAATAGGTGTAATTAGCTTAAATATCTTGTAATTTTTTTAATTTTTTGTAATTTAGTGTTTGTTTATTTTTGTAATTTAGTTTAGTTAATTTAATTGTATTTTTAGATAGATCTTTGTAGTTTATTAAATTTATTGATAGTGTAGGTGTATTTGTAACTTAGTTTAGGATTTATTTTACAGGTAATTGGGTAATTATTTTAACTAGGTAGATATTAAATAGTTAATAACTATTTAATATCTATTATACCTAGTTAAAATAATTAACAATTTACCTGTAAAATAAATATTAACCCTAACATAGCTACAATGTAATTATTAATTATATTGTAGCTATCTTAGGGTTTATTTTATAGGTAAGTATTTAGATTTAAATAGGAATATTTTATAATATGAATTAGATTAATTTAATATAAATTTAGTTAGGGGTGTTAGGGTTAGATAGAGTTAATATAGTTAATATAAATACTATAGTAACTATATTAACTATATTAACCCTAATATAATTAGGGTTAATATAGTTAATATATATAATGTAATAACTATATTAACTATAATATACTTAGGGTTAATATAGATAATATAGCTGGCGGCGGGGTAGGTAGATTAAATTAGGGGTTAATCATTTTAATAGAGATGGCGGCGGTGTAAGGGGCTTACATTAGGGGTTAATAATATTAATATATTAATATAGCTGGCGGCGGTATAGGGGGATTAGATTAGGGGTTAATAATTTTTATATAGGTGGCGGCGGTGTAAGGGGTCAGATTAGGGGATAGATAAGGTAGATGGCGGCGGTTTTAGAGGCTCACAGTAGGGGGTTAGTTTATGTAGATGGCGGCGGGGTCCGGGAGCGGCGGTTTAGGGGGTAATAACTTTATTAGGGATTTCGGGGGGGGGGGGATCGCGGTTGACAGGGAGATAGACATTGCGCATGCGTTAGGTGTTAGGTTTATTTTAGCAGATCGCGGTTGACAGGGAGATAGACATTGCGCATGCGTTAGGTGTTAGGTTTATTTTCTAGTTAGTTTAGGGAGTTACGGGGCTCCAATAGTCAGTGTAAGGCTTCTTACGGCTGCTTTTTGTGGCGAGGTGAAAATGGAGTAAGTTTTCTCCATTTTCGCCACGTAAGTCCTTACGCTGCATATTGGATACCAAACTGTGCGGGTTTGGTATACCTGCCTATGGCCCAAAAAACTGCGGGCGACGGCAGAAATATACGCGCGTAACTTCTAGGTTACGCCGTATATGTGATACCAAACCCGCGCAAATATTGGCGTCGCCGGCTTTTGCGGGCGACGATTTATATCGGATCGACCCCTAGAACTCTAACTACTGAAGAGATGTCTAAAAGGTCTAAAAATCTGAGAGACCTACTTGTCCTCACGAATCCCACCCCTAACATCAGACTCCAGAGATTTGAAAAAAACATTTTACAAGACTCACACCTAACATCAGATTTGCAAAGCCTAACATCAGACTCCAGAGATTTGAAAACAACATTTTACAAGACTCACACCTAACATCAGATTTGCAAAGCCTAACATCAGACTCCAGAGATTTGAAAACAACATTTTACAAGACTCACACCTAACATCAGATTTGCAAAGCCTAACATCAGACTCCAGAGATTTGAAAAAAAACATTTTACAAGACTCACACCTAACATCAGATTTGCCAAGCCTAACATCAGACTCCAGAGATTTGAAAACAACATTTTACAAGACTCACACCTAACATCAGATTTGCAAAGCCTAACATCAGACTCCAGAGATTTGAAAACAACATTTTACAAGACTCACACCTAACATCAGATTTGCAAAGCCTAACATTAGACTCCAGAGATTTGAAAAAAAACATTTTACAAGACTCACACCTAACATCAGATTTGCCAAGCCTAACATCAGACTCCAGAGATTTGAAAACAACATTTTACAAGACTCACACCTAACATCAGATTTGCCAAGCCTAACATCAGACTCCAGAGATTTAAAAAAAAAAAACATTTTACAAGACTCACACCTAACATCAGATTTGCACAGCCTAACATCAGACTCCAGAGATATGAAAAAAACATTTTTCAAGACTCACACCTAACATCAGATTTGCAAAGAAAACATAAGATTTGAAAAAAAAAAAATTTTTACAAGGTAATTCACCTGACTGGTCTCTCTCTAATCAAGACACTGAGTGCAACTATTTCTTATTTCTGTTGGGCTATCATGGAATTATTTTTAAATATCATTGTAATATTCCAATCTTTTATTCTCCAAACTTTGTTTCCAAACCTTTTCACCCACCCTGCTGTGCTTCAAACCACTACTCCCCCCTAAACATTCTCACCAGGCATGTCTACCCTCTTTCTCTTTCCACAGACTCACACCTAACATCATATTTGCAAAGCCTAGCATCAGACTCCAGAGATTAACAAGCACTAGCCCTAAAGTTCCTTCCCACCAGCAACCCACCCTAGTGTTTACCTTAATATATACACACACCTTCTAACAGTAATTATGTGCAGCTGTCACTAATAATCCAGGATAAAGAAACCACTTCAGACTCACAGCCTTTGTACTGACATTTTACCACATTCTTTTACACTTTTCAAAATCTCTTTTGCTCAGTCACCAATCACTTTTTTTCCTATATCATCACTCACTCTCAGTTTACCCTGCCTTATATCAGACTTATTTCCCTCCCCCCTCACCTTCAGTGTTCATTCCCTCTCATTTAGATTGTAAGCTTGAGAGCCTCTCTACCTGTAGGCCACTTTGTATTTAAAGTGAACTATTACTGACTGTGCTCAAGGGAAGGGCATTCCTCTCCTTTTGTATAACTCAATTATTGCACTTACAACTGTAATGTACCCCAATATTGTACTTGTTTGCGTATTACTGCATCCCTATAATGTTTTTATTCTTTGTATAGCACTGCGTAATCTGCTGGCGCTTTATAAATAAATGATAATAATAATAATAATAATAATAAAAATAATAATTGTTATTGGAAGGGAACATAGCTACCTAAGGGTAAACCTGAGTGTTTCCAATGTGGCAATTCCGTCACGTGCAACAGTATGGTCACAGGAAACAAATTTCATCATCCACACACCAATAAAGTGTTCAGCATTAGACACAGATTAACCTGTACATCTGAATATAATATTTAAATGCTGATTTGTCCATGTTCTCTTTGCTATATTGGCAAGAGGACAACTTTGTTCAGGGAACAACTTGTGAACCATAAGTCAGTTATCCGCCAGGCTATTGTGAAAGGAGATTCAGACCAACCTGTTGTGAGGTATTTCGTACAAGCTGGACACTTAATATCCTCATTGAGGACTATGCTAATTGATTATTTGCCACCCCAGAAATGTGGAGGAGACAGAGCAAAAGCATTATTAAAGCTTGATGCACGCTGGATTTTTGTTATGGACACTGTGTCCCCAAGGGGACTAAATAGTAGTGTTGACTATGCATGCTGCTATCTATCGTTAGTTAAGTGTTACACAACACTATGCCACTGTGAGTGGTTTCTTCAATCAAGTTCTGAAGTATGTAATTGCTAACTCTGGGTTATAATACACTTTAATGCTTCACTATAATATGGACTGTTACAGATATCCGAGTCCTCGGTACCTCTATGCTATTATAGGCATATGTTTCTATTTACTTCCTGGGACATTAAATCTTTTGATATGCTGCTAATCTAGATGTTTTTGGCATTATTTGGTATTGATACAGTGATGTATAAATTACCAGAATAGTTCTAGTTCTTTATAACAGATCACATAGAATGTATAGTATATATGTAATGTTAATAATTAATTTGTGCTTTAAAATGTTATTAGACTATGAACGAGTACATAAGCCATACATCTTTTGCAGCCTGTTTGTATACTGTTGAAAATATGTAGATAATAACTTGTTATCTCCAGACCATTTAGACCAATGCTGGCTATCGTTTGTTGTTTATGGAGCCTTGTCCATGGAAATATGGGCTGATCTGGTGTATGCTATGGAGTTGGGCACGCCCATGTGGGAATGGCTTGGTGACATAACATCACAGACTACTATGGTTCTATGTTGTTTACATGTTTCTCCGGTAACGATGGCTCGTTGTGATGATGTCATCACTAGGTGCAGGCCACCTCTTGAATACATCTTGGATAGCTATATATATATATATATATATATATATATATAGAACATATTCTATGTGAAGGACATTGGAATGTGAAATATTCATATTTCATTTTGGGTTAGTGCACTTGGTTAAATGTGATTGGGTTTGCACTTGGATTTTTTTTTTTTCACTTTTCACACTTCATTAAAGTTTATGGGGAAATTGTTAACGCTTTCACAATATCTGAAGTTTGACTTTTTGCATGATCAGGTTAGTGCTCATGCGCAAGCCTTTTCCTTTCAACTTGTTATACAAGCGCAACCCAATGCGAGCAAACAGCCTCCGTCTGGCGAAGTTAATGCCCAAGCAATACATTTTGCTCCACTCATAATCTATAGCCCAAAATGTTTAGTTATGTGTAATAAAACATCTTTGCAACATATTTTCTTTATTTATTTTGTTACTTTTCATATAATTTAGCTCAGAATATTAAGCGATTTCTAAATCTCACAATTTGAAATACACCCTGCTGACTTCTAAAGGATAACTCTGCTACATATCTGTACCTAATTTGCTTAATGCGAAAACAACTGAGAAACACTTGATTTTATTCTAACTTTATGGCATTTACTAGTATTGTTGACTGTGGACTAAAGCCCAAATTGGCTCTTCCAAATAAGACAAATAGTGGGTGGAGTTTGGCTATTGAAAAATAATTTCAGTAAAAAGGATGTTAATTTGTTTTAAAATGTTAAGGCTTAGCTGATAAGCCATTTTATAGGAACACAACTGAAATGTCTTGTAAGGTATTTACAAGGTGTCTATTGTTCATTTTACAACAGAAAACATGTTTGTTTGTTTCTACTTTAGAAGGCTTTTAATGTCAGGGGCGCTATCCGATATACGGCGCAGGTTTCGGCCCAAGCGTGGAAACCTGCGCCGCCCGTAGTTTCAGCTCGAACCTCGAGCTATCCCATATATGGCGCCGTCAGAGGCTAAAGTGCCGTAAGTTTCGCAAACTAGCGATGTCCAGAAATCTGCGTAAGTACAAATTTCTGGAGTCGCCAGTGACTTACGGCACTTTAGAAACTGCCGCCGCATAAAAAACCTAAGTTATTAAATCACCCGTACTGTCTAACACGCCTCCCAAACATAGCCCGACACGTCTAACCCTCTATCCGCTATCCCCCCTCACTCTCCTAATAATAATAAATGTATTAACCCCTAAACAGCTGCTCCCGGACCCCGCCGCACCTAATAAAGTTATTAACCCCTAAACCGCCACTCCCGGACCCCGCCGCCACCTACATTATCTATATTACCCCCTAATGTGAGCTCCTACACTGCCGCTACCTATTTTATCTATATTACCCCCCTAATGTGAGCCCCCTACACCACCGCTACCTATTTTATCTATATTACCCCCTAATGTGAGCTACTACACCGCCGCCATTTATATTACCTACCCCCTAATGTGAGCCCCTTACACCGCCGCCATCTATATTAACTACCCCCTAATGTGAGCCCCCTACACCGCTGCTACCTATTTTATCTATATTACCCCCTAATGTGAGCTCCTACACCGCCGCCATCTATATTACCTACCCCCTAATGTGAGCCCCTTACACCGCCGCCATCTATATTACCTACCCCCTAATGTGAGCCCCTTACACCACCGCCATCTATATTACCTATCCCTAATGTGAGCTCCTACCCTGCCGCCAGGTATATTAAGATTATTAACCCCTAATCTAATCCCCCTACCCCCCGCCAGCTATATTAAATTAATTAACCCCTAATCTAATCCCCCTACACCACCGCCAGCTATATTAAATACATTAACCCCTAATCTAATCCCCCTAAAGTAATCACCTCTATTACCAGCTCTTAAAAGGGCCTTTTGCATGACATTGCCCCAAAGTAACAGCTCTATTGCCAGCCCTTAAAAGGGCTTTTTGCGGGGCATGCCATAAAGAAATCAGCTCTTTTACCAGCCCTTAAAAGGGCTTTTGGCGGGGCATTGTCACAAAGAAATCAGCTCTTTTGCATCTAATCTAAATCCCCCTACACTGCCGCCACCTATAATAAATGTATTACCCCCAATCTAATCCCCCTACACCGCCGCCAGCTATATTAACTATATTAACCCTAATTATATTAGTTAGTTAGTTTTAATTATATAGTTAAAATAATTACCAATTTACCTGTAAAATAAATCCTAACCTAAGTACACCTACACTATCAATAAATTAAATAAACTACAAATATCTAAACTAAACTACAATTGAATACACTAAACAAAATTACAAAAAAAACAAACACTAAATTTAAAAAAATTAAAAAAGATTACAAGAATTTTAAGCTAATTACACCTATTCTAAGCCCCCTAATAAAATAACAAAACCCCCCAAAATAAAAAAAATTTCCTACCCTAATCTTAATTACAAAAGGTAACAGTTCTATTACCAGCCCTTAAAAGGGCCTTTTGTGGGGCATGCCCCAAAGAAATCAGCTCTTTTGCCTGTAAAAAAACAACAACACCCCGCCCCCATTACAACCCACCACCCACATACCCCTATTCTAACCCACCCAATCCCCCCTTAAAAAAACCTAAGTCTAACCCCCAAGTGCTCCTTACCTGTCCTGAAGACCGGTGGAGAAGGTCCTGTTCTAGGCGGCAACCTCTTCTTCCAGGCGGCGACCTCTTTTTCTTCCAGGATCCAGCCGGCGCAGAGCAGAGGAGTTAAAGACCGATCACCGCGGAGCTAAAGACCGTCCTTCTGGAACTGAAGACCGGCGATGCTGGAACTGAAGATCGGCGACGCTGGAACCGAAGACCTCAGGAACTGAAGACCAGAGCCGGAACGTGGAGGATCCTCTTCATACGATCGCCGCCGTACACTGAATAGGAATTCAAGGTACGGGATTAAAAATGGCATCCCTTGAATTCCTATTGGCTGATTTGAGCCTTCAAATTCAAATCAGCCAATCGGATGCGAGCTACTTTAATTCTATTGGTTATTTGAATAGCCAATAGAATAAGAGCAACTGTAATTCTATTGGCTATTCTAATCAGGCAAAAGAGCTGATTTCTTTGGGGCATGCCCCACAAAAGGCCCTTTTAAGGGCTGGTAATAGAGCTGTTAACTTTTGTAATTTAGATTAGGGTAGGGAATTTTTTTTATTTTGGGGGGCTTTGTTATTTTATTAGGGGGCTTAGAATAAGTGTAATTAGCTTAAAATTCTTGTAATTTTTTTTATTTTTTGTAATTTAGTGTTTGTTTTTTTTGTAATTTAGTTTAGTGTATTTAATTGTAGTTTAGATTAGATATTTGTAGTTAATTTAATTTATTGATAGTGTAGGTGTATTTGTAACTTAGGTTAGGATTTATTTTACCGATAAATTGGTAATTATTTTAACTAGGTAGCTATTAAATAGTTATTAACTATTTAATAGCTATTGTACCTAGTTAAAATAAATACCAAGTTACCTGTAAAATAAATATAAACCCTAAAATAGCTACAATGTAATTATTAATTACATTATAGCTATCTTAGGGTTTATTTTATAGGTAAGTATTTAGATTTAAATAGGAATATTTTAATTAATAATATTAATATTAATTAGATTTATTTAAATACGAATTTAGTTAGGGATGTTAGAGTTAGATAGGGTTATTATACTTAATATATATATATATATATAATATAATAACGATATTAACTATATTAACCCTAATATAATTATGGTTAATATAGTTAATATATATATAATATAATAACTAGATTAACTAGATTAACCCTAATGTAATTAGGGTTAATATAGCTTGCGGCGGTTTAGGGGGATTAGATTAGGGGTTAATCTATTTAATATAGGTGGTGGCGATGTAGGGGGATTAGATTAGGGGGTAATACATTTATTATAGGTGGCGGCGGTGTAGGGGGATTAGATTAGGGGGTAATCTATTTAATATAGGTGGCAGCGGTGTAGGGGGATTAGATTAGATGCAAAAGAGCTGATTACTTTGTGACAATGCCCCGCCAAAAGCTCTTTTAAAGGCTGGTAAAAGAGCTGATTTCTTTGGGGCATGCCCCGCAAAAAGCCCTTTTAAGGGCTGGCAATAGAGCTGTTACTTTGGGGCAATGTCACGCAAAAGGCCCTTTTAAGGGCTGGTAAGAGAGGTGATTACTTTAGGGGGATTAGATTAGGGGTTAATGTATTTAATATAGCTGGTGGCGGTGTAGGGGGATTAGATTAGGGGTTAATTAATTTAATATAGCTGGCGGCGGTGTAGGGGGATTAGATTAGGGGTTAATTAATTTAATATAGCTGGCGGCGGTGTAGGGGAATTAGATTAGGGGTTAATACATTTAATATAGCTGGCGGCGGGGTAGGAGCTCACATTAGGGGGTAGTTTAATGTAGCTGGTGGCGGTGTAAGGGGCTCACATTAGGCGGCAGTTTAATGTAGCTGGCGGCGGTGTAAGGGGCTCACATTAGGGGGTAGTTTAATATAGCTGGCGGCGGGGTAGGAGCTCACATTAGGGGGTATGTAATGTAGCTGGCGACGGTGTAGGGGGATCACATAAGGGGGTTATACTTTTAATGTAGGTGGCGGCGGGGTCCGGGAGCGGCGGTTTAGGGGTTAAATACTTTATTAGGGATTGCGGCGGGGGATCGCGGTTGACAGGTAGATAGACATTGTGCATGCGTTAGGTTTTATTTAGCAGATCGCGGTTGACAGGTAGATAGACATTGCGCATGTGTTAGGTGTTAGGTTTTATTTGGCAGGTACTTTAGGGAGTTACGGGGCTCCAATAGACAGCGTATGGCTTACTACAGCTGCATTTTGTGGCGAGGTGAAAATGGAGTAAGATTTCTCCATTTTCACCACGTAAGTCCTTACGCTGTATATTGGATAACAAACTGCGCGGGTTTGGTATGCCTGCCTATGGCCCAAAAAACTACGGGCGAAGGCAGAAATATACGAGCGTAACTTCTATGTTACGCTGTATATGTGATACCAAACCAGCGCAAATGTTGGCGTCGCCGGCATCTGCGGGAGATGCTGTATATCGGATAGAGGCCCAGGGACCCATTTTGGATTGTTTTTACTTGAAAAACATGCTTCTCATATTGTCCAAAAAATGAAACCTTTTTGACAGCAGTTATAGGAAATATTTAATTCTAAATCCTAAATTGATGCTGATTTGCCACAATTATTTTAAATAATGCAGTGCTAGATGTTAAAAACCATGTTACTTTCTGTTCTATATTTGCATGCATGCTGACTTTTAAATTTTCTGTCTCCAGATCGAATGAGTATCTTTTTTTACTAAATAAAGCTATAAATATTGGACATTAAGTCCTCACAAATACAGGAGGCAACACAGAATTAAAATATTGATAACCAGTCATATACTTGAAAAGCAAATATGGTGCAGTGTTTGAAATGCAAATGACACCATTTCCTCCTTTTGCTCTCCACTGTCCACAAAAATCATACTCCCATGAATTATAGCCATTTCAGTTAAAGAATGGCAAGAAAAAACTGCTACAAATCCAGAGCCAATAGCATCATAATTAATAGAGGAACACTGTCTGTAGGAAGTGTAAGAGTGTTTTTTACATTTTAAAAAAATTGTGATGCTTTCCTTCGACAGTTAAAGCGGTAGGGAAGTCAAAATGAAACATTTATGATTCAGGCTGAGCACATAAACTTGTCTCTTTTTTTCATGAGAGCATATCCATGTAGGCTTACGAGCATTCATGCACATTGCACTATATGGCAGCAGTGTATGCAACAATTGTATACATTGTTGCAAACACAAACGTGCACATTTCTAAATTGTGTCATGGAAAAATTCTTTAAGCAAAGGATGCAAATTAAAACAGTTACTTTTGAAAAAAGAAGTCAATTTGAAAGAATTTGTTTTTTAATTACATGGGCCCCATTTATAAAAGTTTAGACGGACAAGGTTCCCTTCCACAAATCTATCTGTCCGACATCATGGCCAGCAGGAAGAAATACGCTGTTGATCACCCCAGTTGGACTTGTCCTGGGTGATTTTAACCCGCAAGCTTAGAGCTAGCATATAGGTTAGGAAACAGCAGTTTGATGACAGCTGCTTCTTAACTGTTGGTTGCAGGCTTGGTCATGCGCACCTGCACTAAAGGTGCTCCAAAACTGCATCCCTAGCTTGATAAATGGAGCTCTCTATTTAAAACATGAAAGTTTCACTTCCATGTTTTTTAAGGATATTTGTTTATTTATTTTTGTATATATTCCTTTACTCAACTTTAAAATGGGCATTGATATTTGTAGGGGTTTATTTCCCTTTAATAAAGTTAAACAATATATATATATATATATATATATATATATATATATACATATATATATATATATATATATATATATATATATATATATATATATATATATATATGAATATAGGTAGTAAGGTAAACGGACAAAGAAAACTCTCTATTCATGGGAGACCAATGGCCGCCGTCCACGCGGCTAAGAATCAGCACATACAAAGCTGCTGATACAAAATAGCAAAAAAGGATTCCGGAGTCCCAAAGAAAAAGAGAGGTCTAAAGCCCATAGTCTAGGGCACACGTATCCAAACTTTAGTAGTTGTTATCAGGTATAGACACTATGCACACTGCACTTAGATAAGATAAACATAGAGAATTTATTTGCAGATAAAAAAGTTTACACAGGAGCTGCGTTACACGCAGTCACTCACAGTATTGCAGAGAGACAGGGAGGTAATGACGTCATCTGACGCGTTTCACGCCGGTTGGCGCTTTTTCAAAGGAATCCTTTTTTGCTATATATATATATATATATGTGTATATTTCACATAATGCAAATATTAAAGGTTAGTGACAGCCAAAAAGACTGATTGATATTAACCCTCATTTAACTTTTATTTTTATTTTTTCAGATCCCCAAGACTTAAACCATTGGAAAGGTTAAGTGACTACCTTTCAAACGGTGGGTCTTGGGGTTCTGTAGCTGCTTAGATGCCTAAGATATAGGCTTCTAAGCAGCATGGCCCATTTCCCTATACTGTCTATAGTAAATTTTAAATAAATTTGTGTGGTGACGTCATCACGTCATTGCGCGTGACGTCACAGCACAAAACGTGAAACCCCGGTGATGCCTGTCACTATGCAGGCCTGATCGCTGGGGTAGGAGTGGGTGGGAGCCCCCAGATCTCCCTCAAGGTGGGAGAGTGCTAGCGACGGCTCTGAGCCGTCGCTAGCACCGGAATGAGACAATTTGCGATGGCTCAGAGCCGTCGCTAGCACCGGAATGAGACAATTTGCGATGGCTCAGAGCCGTCGTTAGCACTCAAGGGGTTAATAAAGGTCTACACTACCATGCAGACACAATTATATATTGAGCAGAGATGAGTAAAATGATTTGACAATTTCCCTGTAAATTCAAACATAAAATAAATATGCTTATATTCAGTTATTAATATTTAAAATGATGTATTATATAAAGAAATAAAATAATTTCAGTGTTAATGTTTTAGAGTTTTTTTGATGTTTGCGTTAATACTGACAAAATATGGAGTCAGTCAGCTTTTTCTGAAAAGATTGCAAGGCAGTTGAATGGACTTGTTCATTTACATACTATCGGCTAGATTTAGAGTTGGGCGGTAGCCGTCAAAACCAGCGTTAGAGGCTCCTAACGCTATTTTTTACCGCCCTTTGGTATTTGGAGTCAGTCAGGAAAGGGTCTAACGCTCACTTTGCAGCCGCGACTTTTCCATACCGCAGATCCCCCTATGCCATTTGCGTATCCTATCTTTTCAATGGGATCTTTCTAACGCCAGTATTTAGAGTCGTGGCTGAAGTGAGCGTTAGAAATCTAACGACAAAACTCCAGCCGCAAAAAAAAGTCAGTAGTTAAGAGCTATCTGGGCTAACACCGGTTTATAAAGCTCTTAACTACTGTGCTCTAAAGTACACTAACACCCATAAACTACCTATGTACCTCTAAACCGAGGTCCCCCCACATCGCTGCCACTCTATTAAAATTTTTTAACCCCTAATCTGCCGCTCCGTACACCGCCGCCAGCTACGTTATCCCTATGTACCCCTAATCTGCTGCCCCTAACATCGCCGACCACTATGTTATATTTATTAACCCCTAATTTGCCCCCCACAACGTCGCCTCCACCTACCTACAATAATTAACCCCTAATCTGCCGACCGGATCTCACTGCTACTATAATAAATGTATTAACCCCTAAAGCTAAGTCTAACTCTAACCCTAACACCCCCGTAACTTAAATATAATTTAAATCTAACAAAATAAATTAACTATTATTAAATAAATTATTCCTATTTAAAGCTAAATACTTACCTGTAAAATAAACCCTAATATAGCTACAATATAAATTATAATTATATTGTAGCTATTTTAGGATTAATATTTATTTTACAGGCAACTTTGTAATTATTGGAATTACAAAGGAAAAGCATACACTTGGGCTGCACTCCTAGGTCAGGTTGCAAATTAGTTGCAAATAATAATCACTTAGTTGCTGATCCAAGTTTGGAATGTGGGGATAGGAATAGACACTAAATTAAAATATAACTTTTATTGGGTTTAACAATTAAAATAGGAAAAATCATTAAAACCACACTTAAGTACCGACTGTAGTTTGTAGAAATTTAATAACCGAATTTGTGGTTCAATTAAGCAGTTATACCTGTTTGCGTGCAAGCCTAATATACCTATCTAACGTTGTACATAACTTGTAAATTACCAGTAGTAGTGATAGGTTGGCTTGACACTCTATATTAATACGTGTGTGCGAGAATAGAGTAAAGGGTAAATCCACTTTTATTTAGACAGGTAGTTAAACCATGACTGATTGAGTATTATCATATATGAGCTTAATAGACTAGCGTTGTGATAGCACACAATATTGTGACTCGATGTGCTTAAACTTCTCCTAAATATTCGTATGATAAACCACAATATAGGAAAGGTGAATATAACTATAGGAGAGAGGTTGTGCTAAAATATTGGTTAGAAGCTTGCCATGTATTTATATTAGCATTGTACCATTCACAGGTTCACTTGTTATATTGTATCCGGCTTTATGTTACGGATAATTCACCATGTATTATTTGGCCGGTATGTCTATATATTATTTGACCCAAGAGTTATAGATAATACAGTTAATGCTCTTAGTATTATTTAGCCGGTATGCATTTATATTCGATTGACCCAAGGGGTTGTAAATAATATAAGGCAAGTGCGGTGCCAATTGAACGTCTGTAGCGTGGGCTCTATTAGAGCTGATTAGATATTGGTCGTGCAGCGTCTAAACAATTGAAGTACCAGTCAGGTGTGAGTTGTATGAGCTCAATATTGTTTAGCCCGTATGCATAAATATAGTATTGACCTAAATCATTGTGAATAATACGAGGCAAGTAAAGTGCCGGTCAATTATTTGTAGCGTGGGCTCTAATAGAGCTAAGTAGATATTGGCCGTGCAGCGTCTAAGCAAATAAGGTATCAGTCAGGTGTGAGTAGCGTAAATTCAGTTGAAACTGAATGGACATTAGTCGTGCAGCGTCTAGATCAAATACTCGTCACACACTTAGTTCTCATATAGATTATTAAATTTAGTAAGGCAAGTGAGGTGCCGGTCAGTTGTTTGTAGCATGGGCTCTAATAGAGCTAAGTAAATATTAGCCGTGCGGCGTCTAAATAGGTAAGGTATCAGTCAGGTGTGAGTAGCGTAGACTCAGTTAAAACTGAATTATATTAGTCGTGCAGCGTCTCGGCCAAACACGTCCTCACACACTTGGTTCTCATATAAATTATTCAATTCAGCGTTCTGGGCTAGAGTCCCATACATTCACTCTCAAACACACTTGTAAATTTATGCAGGATAACTCAGATAACTGAAATTGTTATTTCATGATAAGTCTTATTGAAGGAGATAGTTGCTCCATCTAATGACTACAGTAAAAGTTCGGTAGCTTAAGGCTAATCTAAAACACAGGAGCTCCTAGGACTCCTCACCAATGCCCTAACGTCCCTAACATGTTTCGCCACTTAGCGTGGCTTTTTCAAAAAGCCACGCTAATCAGCCAATCGGAATTAAGGTAGGAATATTCTGATTGGCTGATGGAATCAGCCAATCAGATTCAAGTTCAATCCGATTGGCTGATCCAATCAGCCAATCAGATTGAGCTTGCATTCTATTGGCTGTTCTGATCAGCCAATAGAATGCAAGCTCAATCTGATTGGCTGATTTGATCAGCCAATCGGATTGAACTTGAATCTTATTGGCTGATTTCATCAGCCAATCAGAATATTCCTACCTTAATTCCAATTGGCTGATAGAATCTTATCAGCCAATCGGAATTCGAGGGACGCCATCTTGGATGACGTCATTTAAAGGACCGTCATTTGGCGAGTAGGCGGCGGTTGAAGAGGATGGATCCGCGTCGGCTGGGAAGAAGATGGCTCCGCTCCACTCCGGAAGAAAGAAGATTGAAGATGCCGCTTGATAGACTTCATCCCGATAGACTTCATCCCGATGATGGACTTCCGACTTCAGCCCGATGATGGAGTTCTTCAGCCGCCGCTTGGATCAAGACTTCGGACCCTCTTCTGGACCGATCGCTGAACCCGGTGAGGTGAAGACAAGGTAGGGAGATCTTCAGGGGCTTAGTGTTAGGTTTATTTAAGGGGGGTTTGGGTTAGATTAGGGGTATGTGGGTGGTGGGTTGTAATGTTGGGGGGGGTATTGCATGTTTTTTTTTTTACAGGCAAAAGAGCTGAATTATTTGGGGCATGCCCCGCAAAGTGCCCTTTTCAGGGCTGGTAAGGTAAAATAGCTTTTCTATTTTAATTTTAGAATAGGGTAAGGCATTTTTTTATTTTGGGGGTCTTTGTTATTTTATTAGGGGGCTTAGAGTAGGTGTAATTAGTTTAAAATTGTTGTAATATTTTTCTAATGTTTGTAAATATTTTTTTATTTTTTGTAACTTAGTTCTTTTTTTTTTTTGTACTTTAGTTAGTTTATTTCATTGTATTTATGTAGGTATTGTATTTAATTAATTTATTGATAGTGTAGTGTTTGGTTTAATTGTAGATAATTGTAGGTATTTTAGTTAATTTATTTATTGATAGTGTAGTGTTAGGTTTAATTAAAACTTAGGTTAGGATTTATTTTACAGGTAATTTTGTAATTATTTTAACTAGGTAACTATTAAATAGTTATTAACTATTTAATAGCTATTGTACCTGGTTAATATAATTACAAAATTGCCTGTAAAATAAATATTAATCCTAAAATAGCTACAATATAATTATAATTTATATTGTAGCTATATTAGGGTTTATTTTACAGGTAAGTATTTAGCTTTAAATAGGAATAATTTATTTAATAATAGTTAATTTATTTTGTTAGATTTAAATTATATTTAAGTTACGGGGGTGTTAGGGTTAGAGTTAGACTTAGCTTTAGGGGTTAATACATTTATTATAATAGCGGTGAGATCCGGTCGGCATATTAGGGGTTAATTATTGTAGGTAGGTGGAGGCGACATTGTGGGGGGCAGATTAGGGGTTAATAAATATAATATAGGGTCGGCGGTGTTAGGGGCAGCAGATTAGGGGTACATAGGTATAATGTAGCTGGCGGCGGTGTAGGGAGCGGCAGATTAGGGGTTAATAATAATATGCAGGTGTGAGCGATAGCGGGGGCGGCAGATTAGGGGTAAATAAATATAACATAGTGGTCGGCGATGTTAGGGGCAGCAGATTAGGGGTACATAAGGATAACGTAGCTGGCGGCGGTATACGGAGCGGCAGATTAGGGGTTAAAAAAAAATGCAGGTGTCAACGATAGCGGGGGCGGCAGATTAGGGGTTAAGAAGTGTAAGGTTAGGGGTGTTTAGACTCGGGGTACATGTTAGAGTGTTAGGTGCAGACGTAGGTAGTGTTTCCCCATAGAAAACAATGGGGCTGCGTTAGGAGCTAAACGCTGCTTTTTTGCAGGTGTTAGGTTTTTTTTCAACTCAAATGGCCCCATTGTTTTCTATGGGGGAATCGTGCATGAGCACATTTTTGAAGCTGGCCGCGTCCGTAAGCAACGCTGGTATCTAGAGTGTCAGTGGCGGTAAATATGCTCTACGCTCCCTTTTTTGGAGCCTAACGCAGCCATTTTGTGAACTCTAAATACCAGCGGTATTTAAAAGGTGCGGGGAAAAAAAAGCACGCGTAGCTAACGCACCCCTTTGGCCGCAGAACTCTAAATCTAGCCGTAAGAAAATATGAAGATTACAGATATGTTGGATCCTGTTTTGTTTGTATCCTAACAAAAGCCGGTGGCTTATAGCCAGCTGGTTGTCATGAGAAGTCAATTTGACTATGAAATAATTGATTCAGCAAAACGGATTTTCTACACCCTGTGCTGAGTCATCAGATTCAGATTTATAGACCACATTATGTGAAAATTAGACTGATGAATAATTTGTGACAGTGTGTAAGTGAAATAAATTATGGCTCTGGAAATATATTTATGTAAAAGAAGCACATGGCTACAATATTGTAAAATTGATGAATAATTGCTTGACTTATTGATGTACTAAATGATTTGCAGAAGTTTACCATAAATGCAATAAAGATCTTTTATGTGCCAAGAAGACACAGGACTTTCTTTGTTTTATTACAGACATTTGATTTAAACCTAGCCAGATAAAGTTGACTTTATTACAAGAACAGAGACTCAGATTTTGCTTATCTTTCTTTTAACTACTCTTATGCAGCCATTCAAAGAAAATGGATTGTCAAAACATTTAAAATATTAAACAATAAAAGTTATGACAGAGTAACAGATAGAAGCCAGAGTGTAAAATAAGCTTTTAGTATAAGAAAAACAATTCTTTTGCAGCTCACAGAAGTTAAAAGGACATTAAAAACTTTGAGCAAATTAAACAAATTATATAATATAAGAATATTGGAAAATAGCATGCGCTATCTGAATCAAGAAAGAAACATTTGGACTTTACTGTCCCTTTAAGTTCCAAAACTGCTGTTTTGGGTTTTTGCATTTTATTGCTTACTAGTCCTAAAGCCCGTTAACATGGGCCATTTTTTGCAGTACAGCGGTCCCACTCCTTGCGCTCTCTCCCTCCCCCTCTCTTTTGCTCTCTCTCTCTCTCCCCCTCTCTTTTGCTCTCTCTCTCCCCCTCTCTTTCGAGCTCTCTCTACCCCCTCTCTTTTGCACTCTCTCTCTCCCCCTCTCTTTTGTGCTCTCTCTCCCCTCTCTTTTGCGCTCTCTCTCCCCCCTCTCTTTTGCGCTCTCTCTCCCCCTCTCTTTTGCGCTCTCTCTCCTCCCCTCTTTTGCGCTCTCTCTCTCCCCCTCTCTTCGTTCTCTCTCCCCCCTCTCTTTTGCTCTCTCTCTCTCTCCCCATCTCTTTTGCGCTCTCTATCCCCCTCTCTTTTGAGCTCTCTCTCTTCCCCATCACTTTTGCGCTCTCTCTCCCCCTCTCTTTTGAGCTCTCTCTCCCCCCTCTCTCTCCCTCCCCTCTCTCTCACCCCTCTCCTCTCTCTCTCCCCCCTCTCATCTCTCTCTTCCCCCCTCTCATCTCTCTCTCTCCCCCTCTCCTCTATCTCCCCCCCCTCTCCTCTCTCTCTCCCCCCCTCTCCTCTCTCTCCCCCCCTCTCCTCTCTCTCCCCCCTCTCCTCTCTCTCTCCCCCTTCTCCTCTCTTTCTCCCCCCTCTCCTCTCTCTCTCCCCCCTCTCCTCTCTATCTCCCCCCTCTCCTCTCTCTCTCCCCTCTCCTCTGTCTCTCCCCCCTCTCTCCTCTCTCTCCCCCCTCTCCTCTCTCTCCCCCCCCTCTCCTCTCTCTCTCCCCTCCTCTCCTCTCTCTCTCCCCTCCTCTCTCTCTCTCTCTCTCTCTCTCTCTCCCCCCTCCTCTCTCTCTCCCCTCCTCTCTCTCCCTCTCCTCTCTCTCTCCCCTCCTCTCTCTCTCTATCTCTCCCCCTCTCTATCTCTCTCCCCTCTTTATCTCTCTCCTCTCTCTCCCCCCTCTCCTCTCTCTCCCCCCCTCTCCTCTCTCTCTCCCCTCCTCTCCTCTCTCTCTCCCCTCCTCTCTCTCTCTCTCTCTCTCTCCCCCCTCCTCTCTCTCTCCCCTCCTCTCTCTCCCTCTCCTCTCTCTCTCCCCTCCTCTCTCTCTCTATCTCTCCCCCTCTCTCTCTCCTCCCCTCTTTTGCGCTCTCTCTCTCCCCCTCTCTTCGTTTTCTCTCCCCCCTCTCTTTTGCTCTCTCTCTCCCCATCTCTTTTGCGCTCTCTATCCCCCTCTCTTTTGAGCTCTCTCTCTTCCCCATCACTTTTGCGCTCTCTCTCCCCCTCTCTTTTGAGCTCTCTCTCCCCCCTCTCTCTCCCTCCCCTCTCTCTCACCCCTCTCCTCTCTCTCTCCCCCTCTCATCTCTCTCTTCCCCCTCTCATCTCTCTCTCTCCCCCTCTCCTCTATCTCCCCCCCCTCTCCTCTCTCTCTCCCCCCTCTCCTCTCTCTCCCCCCCTCTCCTCTCTCTCCCCCCCTCTCCTCTCTCTCTCCCCCTTCTCCTCTCTTTCTCCCCCCTCTCCTCTCTCTCTCCCCCCTCTCCTCTCTATCTCCCCCCTCTCCTCTCTCTCTCCCCTCTCCTCTGTCTCTCCCCCCTCTCTCCTCTCTCTCCCCCCTCTCCTCTCTCTCCCCCCCTCTCCTCTCTCTCTCCCCTCCTCTCCTCTCTCTCTCCCCTCCTCTCTCTCTCTCTCTCTCTCTCTCCCCCCCTCCTCTCTCTCTCTCTCCCCTCCTCTCTCTCCCTCTCCTCTCTCTCTCCCCTCCTCTCTCTCTCTATCTCTCCCCCTCTCTATCTCTCTCCCCTCTTTATCTCGCGACCGCCCCGGCCACGCACCCTTCACACCCAGCTATGCCCCCTTCATGGCCATTGATGCTCGGCCACACCCCCTTCACGCCCGCCACGCCCCCTCTCATGCCCGCCCACGCCCACTTCTGCCGCAGATCAGCTAGGGAGTAGGACTCAAAGTCCAGGTGTGTTTGTCTTTGTGCTGTCTCTACTGCGCATGACAGCTTCAGACAAACACACTTGGCCTTTTATATTATAGGATTAACTTTATTTTTCAGGCAAAGGATTGCATGCCCCTTTAAGATGCAAATCATCACTCTTAGAGCAGCTTATGCCCTTTCATATGAGGGGTCATTTTTCCCTCTAGCAGAAACTGTAGGGGAGAAAGGGGCTCTATTAGAGATACCCTCTCCTTCAGGGAAGCAGCTTTAAGGCCAATCACCTGCATCTTACAGGGACATCTGAACCTTAATGTGAAAGAGGGAATTGCCGTCTTAATTTAATGGTAATGGTGATTACTTGCTGTAATGTAATGTGTGATGAGGGAGAGAAGGCACTTTTAGAACCCCTATCCCCACCAAACAAATAACTTACAACTAGATTACGAGTTTTGCGTTATGAGTGAAAAAGCATTGTTATGCTTTATAACACTGCTTTTTCCCTAATGTCGCTATTACAAGTCTTGTCGGTATAGGTGTATCACACCTTTTTGGCTGTCATGCAATGTCAGTACCGCACTTTTAAAAAAGTCCTTTTTCAATGGGCCTTCCATAGCGCCGATATTACGAGTTTGCCTGGGAGGCCAAAAAGTGAGCGGTACAATCTATAACCACAAGATCCGTACCACCATCTAAAGTCAGTAGTTATGAGTTTTACGTTACACAGCTGTAGCATAAAACTCATAACTAAAGTGTGAAAAAGTACAATAACACCCATAAACTACCTATTAACCCCTAAACCGAGGCCCTCCCACATCGCAAACACTATAATAAATGTATTAACCCCTATTCCGCCGCTCTCCGGCATCATTGCCACTATAATAAAAATATTAACCCCTAAACCGCCACCCTCCTGCATCGCAAACACTATTTAAATATTATTAACCCCTAATCTGCCGTCCGCCCACACCGCCGCTATAATAAACCTATTAACGACTAAACCGCAAGCTCCCCACAACGAAATACTAAATTAAACTATTAGCCACTAAACCTCTGGCCTCCCACATCACTACATAAATATATTAACCCCTAAACCTAACCCTAACGTAACTCTAAGCCTAAGTCTAACCCTAACACCCCCTAGCTTAAATATAATTAAAATAAATCTAAATAAACCTTACAATTATTACCTGTAAAATAAAACCTAAGCTAGCTACGATATAAATAATAGTTCTATTGTATCTATCTTAGGTTTTCTTTTTATTTCACAGGTAAGTTTGTATTTATTTTAACTAGGTAGACTAGTTAGTAAATAGTTATTAACTATTCACTGGCTACCTAGTCAAAATAAATACAAAGTTACCTGTAAAATAAAACTTAACCTGCCTTACACTAAAACCAAACATTGCAATAAAATAAAATAAATTAAAATAATAAAATACAATTATCTTAATTACACTGTATGTCTGCAGCCCAGATGTACTATTGCACAAGCACTTGCTTGCGCTACACTGCTGCCTGCTCTTGTGCAACTTGTAAATGTACCGGAATGTACGTGCTAGGGGTGTTTTACCTTCTCTAACTTATAGGTGGTGGAGCGGGTAAGAAGAAGCAATCGGATGAAAGTTGCTTCTTACATGAATACAGTTTAAGGACAAATATTTAACAGGGAAGAATCCACTTTAGGTAATTATACTATAGGTGCAACTATTAGGTACAATCACTTTGTGCACTTTTAGAGGGCTGGGAGCACTGAGAAGACTCACTATAATATGAGTAGCAAAAGCAAGCAACAGGAAAAAGAGTGCTGGCCTCTTAAGAAATAATTGGATATAATTATATACACATTTTGTGGTTTAAGACAGGGTGAATATAATTAAAAATTCATAATCTCCCTTTATTAAATAAAATGTAGACACAAAGACAAAAAAACGATTAAAAACACTTAAACTGAGCCACCTATTTCATAAGTGGTGTGGATAAAGGTTGAATGAACAAGATCCTAAAATGAGTACATTCTTACTCAAAGCATTTTGTTAGGCAGTAATAATATGATGGGTATCGGTGGCTATATATGGAATTTGAGAGAAAGATTAATATGGGATGTTAATAGTTTATGATAGTGTGTTGCGGTTCAGATGGTATAATAACCTCTGTGTGTGTCAATTCTAACACTTGGGAGAGATAATGATATAACGTTATGGTGGAATAAGTTAGTCTCTTTATCATATAGTTTAAGGATCTGGACTAAGCATAGCTCAATTACTGACAGTTAAGAATAATTACCACAAGTGAGTATGGTGTATATCGCATGGATACTGAAAGAGTTCATTATCCACTAAATAGTGTAAGCATGCTGATATATCATACAATGATAGCTACTATGTTTCAAGTATAAGACTTGGAAGGTTTTTACTTAATATCTCTCCTAGAAATGTGCATTTTGGACACAGACCAAAAACAGCTCAATTATTTAAACATCCCTGTTGTGAGATCCTCAACTAAACTCCTTCTATAGCGAGAGTTCAATTAAAGTATATCTTGGCCTTTGCTTGACAACGTCACCCATTCAACTCTGCATAAGTAAGGTAATCGTTTACAAGTATATTCCACACACTACAATTTCACATTGGCGGCTCTAGTAAGCAAGCTAAAATTGGAGAGACAGAACTTTCAGTGACCAATCCCCTGACACGTTTTTCACTGTCACGCTTCCTTAGAGGGGATATGCGCCGTCCATGGCTTTGGTCTGTTTATCAGTTTACAGGTCAGTCCTCTCTGCTGGTATTGGTTACCAGAGAGGTATAGTGATTCGTTAAAAGATTGTAGAAGGTGTGATCAGAAAGTTGCGAACACCCATTCTGAAAAGTATCTCTTAAAGTTATAGCTACAATGAGCATATATACTTTATTCTTTTGGAATATCCATTGTATTCTGACTTGTACAAAGTACTATTAGTTATTTTTGGAAGTGCGCATGTTTGCACCCACCATCTTGTTACGAATTTAGTTGTTTGGCTGTCACTCATAGTATACCAATATTTCATATTATGGTTTTACTACCATATATGTATTTCTTTAATTATATTTCTATTGAGGTTATAACACTTATACATAAAAGCAAGGTTACAATGGAAATATGGACTTAAGCATATGTCTACACATTTACAGGACTGTCAGTAAATTCCATTATTTATACAAAAAAAAATTAACATGAAGAAAAGTATTTTTAAGTTTAACAGCGTAATGGTTACGATTGTCAACATTACACCTCTAGTACCTTATGACATAGAGATAAACATAATATTTTTAGGCATAAGTATAACTAATTAAGATTAAGTAACCTATATGAACAGTGACCAACTTTTTTTATATTTATGGCGGACTGTTTCCCAGTTTAATAAGTGGTCACTCTTGGACCTAGAATTTCGTCACAGGAGGATGGAAGAGAAGTGCTGAAGATTCGGAGTAGTCTCTTATAGAGGGTAGTATTTTTCGGAATGGGACTGGAGTTTTTAGTAGTCCTGTCAGCCTCTCAGTGAGAGCCTTTGTGAAAGTTAGAGTCTGAAGATGCAGGGAGAGTCTTTATGCAAAACCATCCCGACTCATTTTAACAGCTCCACAAGCAATCAGTGTTGACGTGTTTCGCTGCCTGCTTTCTGCACTCAAGTCCATGTCAGGAGCAATGCTTTTACCTGTCACACTTGAAGGGCCGCGTTCCTGTTCCATGGCATAGATTCTGGTAAGATTGTTTCATTTTTTTATACATGATGATAAGACAGGGTCATAGTGTGGTGCCTTTTATCTTATGGAACAAGGGTTAATATTCCTGGTAAGGGGATTATTGAAGAGGGGGGGTTTATACAAGATATTGTTTATTGTGTTATTGCTGCGTTATGTGCGAGATGAGGCTCTGGCAATGGTGGAACTTTTAGGTTGACTTCTGTGTGTATTAAGCAGCCAGTTTTGGCACGTTTTCTCCTTAGTGCAGGGGCGGTCTTGTGAGGCATCCCATGTGACCGGGTGGGGTGGTCTCCACTTCCTCTGTTGATCTGCGTCCGGGTCATAGGAGCTGGTGAGTGCCCCGGCCATTGGTGGTAAAAAGAAGACTGTTTATTAAGTTAATCTAGTCCATAATAAAAGCGCAAGCTATGGAGGAGGACTCTGACGCATTAGAGGGTACTCCCTCTTTAAAAAAGTCTCATTCCTGTGTTTATTGTGAGGAGGTTCTTGTAGATCAGTCTGCTCAGCTAAGTTCCACATGCCTTGATAAAGTTGCGACATCTAAAAATAAAGGGATGTCTAGTAATACTGAGCCGTCCATATCTGAGGGTTTCCCGTCCCGTTAGGTGCATTCCCTGCTTTCATCTCCGAGTGCACTTGCAGCACCCCATGGTCCAACCATTACTCCTACGGGAGAGATTAGTTGGACATCAGATTTTGCGGATCAACTGCAAACAGCGTTATTGAAAGTGATCCATGCCTTTCCACGTTCTGCTAAGCACAAGCATATGGCATATCAAGATGGTCCGGCATATGGCAATATCAGAGGCATTATACAATGAAGAGGCCCACTCTGATTCTTTGGAGGAGGCTCCTTCTGGGTCAGAGTCCATGTCATCTCATCCTCCGGCTGCAGAGGAGCCTGACTTTAGGTTTAGGATAGCAAATTTAGACTTTTTGCTGAAGCAAGTGCTTGCTACACTGGAGGTCCCTGAACTGAAGCTTCCAGAGGAACCTTTGATTCCTAAACTTGATAAGGTATACGAGGACAGGGTGGTGCCTCAGACCTTTCCCGTTCCTGTTAAGATGGCTAATATTATTAAGAATGAATGGGAGCGATAAGGTTCTTCCTTTCCCCTTTCTTCTTTCTTTAAGAAACTGTTCCCCATCCCAGACTCTTAACTTGAGCTGTGGGGGACAATATTGGTGCTATTTCCATGCTCACAAACTGGACAACTATTCCTCTCGACGATAGGTGGTCGTTTAAAGAGCCCATGGATAAAAAGTTGGAAAACATGTTAAGGAAAATGTTTCAGCACACAGGGTTTTTTATTTCAACAGCATCGACTGTGGCCGCGGTTAACAGAGCTGCAACATATTGGTGGGAATCCCTGTGTGATATAGGGGGACTTCCATCGACGAGGTACAGGATAAGATTAAGGCATTGCGGGTCGCCAATTCTTTAATTTGTGATGTCAATATGCAAATTATTCGCTTGAATGCAAAGGTTTCAGGATTCTCCATTTTAGCTCGCAGGGCTCTGTGGTTAAAGTCTTGGTCTGCGGACATGACCTCTAAGTTGAGGCTGTTGTCTTTGCCTTTTCAAGGAAAGATTCTGTTCGGTCAAGGATTGGATTTGATCAAATCCACAATTACGGGAGGCAAGGGAGCTTTACTACCGCAGGATAAGAAGGCTAAGCCTAAAGGATCTACTTTTCATCCCATTTATGAAGACAAGGCCCAGTGCCAGCAGCCCACCACAAAAGCAGATCAGTCCAAGGGAACTTGGAAGCCTGCATAGTCTTGGAACAAGTTCAAGCAGAACAAGAAGCCTGCCGAGACAAAATCGGCATGAAGGGGCGGCCCCCGACTAGTCTCTGGACCAAATAGGGGGCAGATTGTTTCTCTTCTCCAAAGCTTGGTTGCAGGATGTTCAGAACCCTTGGGTTCTGGAGGTTGTTGTCCAGGGTTACAGGATAGGATGCAGGTCCCATCCGCCCAGGGGCAGGTTTCTCCTCTCAAAACTGTCTTTAAGACTGGAAAAGAAAGAGGCCTTTCTAGAATGTGTGATGGATCTCTCCTCTCTAGGTGTTATCGTACCAGTACCCCAAGCAGAAAGGGGTCTAAGGTACTATTCAAATCTTTTTGTGGTCCCAAAGAAGGAGGGCACGTTCCACCCGATTCTGGACCTAAAGTGTTTAAACAAGTTTCTAGATGTTCCATAGTTCAAAATGGAAACAATCAGATCAATTCTGCCACTAGTTCAAGAGGGGCAGTTCATGACGACAATAGAATTGAAGGATTCTTACCTTCATGTTCCAATTCACAGGGACCACTTCAAGTTCCTAAGATTTGCATTTCTGGACCAACACTTCCAGTTTGTGGCCCTTCCTTTCAGTCTGGCGACCGTCCAGAGAGTCTTCATGATGGTTCTGGGGGCACTAATTGCAGTGGCCAGATCAAGGGGCATTGCTGTGTGTGCCCTATTTGGATGACATCCTAGTCCAGGCGCCATCGTTCAGTCGCGCATAGGATCATTCGAGGGCTCTTCTTTTCTTGCTCCAATATCACGGTTGGAGGATCAACTCAGGAAAGAGTTCCCTGGTTACCAGCAACAGGATGGAGTTCCTGGGCATGAAAATAGTCTCTTTGTCCATGAAAATATTACTCACAGATCAACGACGCAGAAAGATTGTGTCCACCTGTCTTACCCTACAGTCCTCCACAAGCCCTTCAGTGGCTCAGTGTATGGAGATGATCAGGCTCATGGTCTCCAGCATAGATGTCATCCCCTTCACCAGATTCCATCTCAGACCTCTTCAATTGTGCATGTTAAGACAGTGGAACCGCGATCAGTCAGATCTATCACAGCGGATATCCATGGATGCTCGGACCAGGGACTCCCTCTCTTTGTGGATCCGTCCGAAGCATCTGTCCCTGGGGACATCCTTCTTGAGACCAGCCTGGAAGATTTTGACCATGGACGCGAGTATCGCAGGATGGGGAGCTGTTTGGGGTGTCAGGATGGCACAAGGAAAATGGACCCGGGAGGAGTCTCTACTTCCGATAAATATTCTGGAACTTCGAGAAATTTACAATGATCTGAGGGTTTGGCCTCCTCTGGGGTCTGGGGTTCGCTTCATCAGATTCCAGACTGACAACATTACCTCAGTGGCTTACATCAACCATCAGGGGGGGTACGAGGAGCTCCCTAGCAATGAGGGAGGTGTCTCGGATTTTGGAGTGGGTGGAGTCCCACAGCTGCTCACTTTCAGTGATCCACATTCCAGATGTGCACAACTGAGAAGCTGACTTTTTCAGCAGGCAGTCCTTCCATCTAGGGGAATGGTATCTTCATCCCAAAGTGTTTGCAGAGATTTGTCTCAGATGGGGAATTCCGGAGATAGATCTCATGGCATCCAGGCTCAATTGCAAGCTACTCCAATACGGGTCGGTATCGAGGGATCCCCAGGCAGAGCTGATAGATTCCTTAGCAGTGCCTTGGGGTTTCAGCCCAGCTTACATTTTTCCACCGTTACCACTTCTACCTCATGTAGTGGCACGCATCAAACAGGAGTGAGCTTTAGCCATCCAGATTGCTCCATCCTGTCCATGGAGGATGTGGTTTGCAGGTCTGGTGGGGATCTCATCCTCTCTGCCATGGAGGTTACACTGTCGCAGGGATCTGCTGGAACAAAGACCCTTTCAGCATCAAAATCTTGTTTCTCTAAAGGCTGACTGCATGGAGATTGAACGCTTAGTCTTAGCCAAGAGAGGTTGTTCTGAAAGTGGGATTGACACTCTAGTTCAGGCAAGGAAGCCAGTCACTTTTCGCATCTACCATAAGGTGTGGAGGACTTACTTGTCCTGGTGTGAGAAGCATGGATATCCTTGGCACAAGGTGAAGGTATCCAGGATTCTGTCAATTCTCCAGGAGGGTTTGGAGAAGGGTCTTGCCACTAGTTTCTTAAAGGGACAGATTTCGGGATTATCAGTCTTGTTGCACAGGAGACTAGCTGAGCTTCCTGACATTCAATCTTTCGTTCAGGTTCTGCCTAGAATCAGGCCTGTCTTTAGGCAATCTGCTCCCCCATGGAGCTTAAACTTTGTCCTTAAGGTATTGCAGAGGGTTCCGTTTGAGCCTATGCATTTCATTGACATTAAGATTCTTTCCTGGAAGGTTCTCTTCCTGTTGGCTATTGCATCAGCATGCAGAGTATCTGAGCTTGCTGCCTTGCAATTCGAGCCTCCTTACTTGGTTTTTCATGCGGATAAGGCAGATCTTCGCACCGGTTTGGGGTTTCTTCCCAAGGTGGTGTCTAACCGTAACATCAATTAGGAAATTATTGTTCCTTCTTTGTGTCCTAATCCTTCATCTTTTAAAGAAAGGTTACTTCATAATCTGAATGTGGTTCATGCCTTGATGTTCTATCTTCAGGCTACAAAAGATTTTAGTCAGTCTACATCTCTTTTTGTGGTGTATTATGGGATGCGCAAGAAAGCCTCTTCTACTTCTTTGTCTTTTTGGTTGAGGAGTTTGATTCGCTTGGCCTATGAGACAGCGGGACATAAGCCTCCTCAGAGGATCATGGCTCATTCAACTAGAGCTGTGGCATTGTCTTTGGCTTTCAAGAATGAGTCCTCTATGGAGCAGATTTGTAAGGCGGCTACCTGGTCCTCCTTACACACTTTTACAAAGTTTAACAAATTTGACGTTTTTGCTTCTGTGGAAGCTGTTTTTGGGAGAAAGGTTTTACAGGCTTTGGTGCCCTCATATTAGGGTCTGCCTTTTTACCCTCCCAGTTTCATTCATTGTTCTCTAAAGCTTGGGTTTATGTTTCCCAAAAGTAATGAATGAAGCTGTGGACTCTCCTCCCCTTTAGATGGAAAACATAAATTATGCTTACCTGATAATTTCATGCCATCATGAGGAGGAGAGTGCACGGCTATTGCCGTAACTCCAGTGGCCGGTCCTAAATTTAATTTATCTTCTGGCACCATCTATACCCTGATATTTCTCTACTGTTCCTTGTTCCCTCGGCAGAATGAACTGGGGGATGATGGGAGTGGGGGAGGTATTCAAGCCTTTGGCTGGGGTGTATTTGCCTCCTCCAGGTGGCCAGGTTCTTTATTCCCAAAAGTAATGAATGAAGCCGTGGACTCTCCTCCCCATGATGGAAATTAAATTATCAGGTAAGCATAATGTATGTTTTTGTGGTCTCAGGTGACTTAAAAATGAGCATGAAGTCAAGTGGTAGGTATCTTAAGAATCGTTCTGGCAATTACACATAGTGGAATTAAAGTGCAACTTCTGCCAGAACGAAGTAACAAGGTCTGAAATATATGAGGATTTTAAAAGAATGAAGTAGACCCAATGGGGCCTATTTATCATGCTGTCAACTGCAAATATGCTGGAATTCCGCAGCGTAATTGTGGCGAAGCCTGATTCCCCTTAATTATCAAACCCTACAGACCGGCAAAAGTAGAATTTTGTGATGTAACATACGATCCGCCGGTCTCAGTCCGACACAGATCTATGCTTACGTCATTACAGATGTTCTGAATGCAAATTCGGCACTATCCGACTACTTTTGTAAGTTAACAAATTTCTACCAGGTACGCTCACCACTATTCTGGACGTCACTTAAAGGAACCTTCATTCGTCGGGTAGTCGTCGGCCGAAGAGGATGCTCTGCGTCGGATGTCTTGAAGATGGACCCGCTCTGCGCCGGATGGATGAAGATAGAAGATGCCGTCTGGATGAAGACTTCTGCCGTCTGGAGGACCACTTCTGCCCGGCTTGGCTGAAGATTTCTGCCCGTCTGGAGGACTACTTCTGTCCGGCTTGGATGAAGACGTCTCCCGATAAGTCGATATTCAGAGGGGTTAGTGTTAGGTTTTTTTAAGGGTGTATTGGGTGGGTTTTATTTTTAGGTTAGGGCTTTGGGCCGCAAAAGAGCTAACTGCCCTTTTAAGGGCAATGCCCTTCCAAATGCCCTTTTCAGGGCAATAGAGAGCTTAGGTTTTTTAAGTTAGGATTTTTTTGGGGGGTTGTTTTTGTGGGTGGTGGGTTTTACTGTTGGGGGGGTTGTTTGTATTTTTTTTTAAAGGTAAAGAGCTGATTCCTTTGGGGCAATGCCCCGCAAAAGGCCCTTTTAAGGGCTATTGGTAGTTTAGTTTAGGCTAGGGTTTTTTTATTTTGGGGGGCTTTTTTTATTTTGATAGGGCTATTAGATTAGGTGTAATTAGTTTAAATTTCTGTAATTTGTTTATTATTTTCTGTAATTTAGTTGGGTTTTTTTTTTGTACTTTAGATAATTGTATATAATTTAGTTAATTGTATGTAATTTATTTAATTTATTTAATTGAAGTGTAGTTAGGTGTTATTGTAACTTAGGTTAGGTTTTATTTTACAGGTACTTTTGTATTTATTTTAGCTAGGTAGTTATTAAATAGTTAATAACTATTTAGTAACTATTCTACCTAGCTAAAATAAATACAAACTTGCCTGTAAAATAAAAATAAAACCTAAAATAGCGGGGGCGTGCCTTAGCTGCCGTCGTGTCCAGACACAATATTTGCTAGCTCTAGGCCCAATAGCAATAATATACCAACTATTTACTTTTTATGTGGACGATCAATCTTACTTTTGGTGGAATCCAGATTGTGAAAGGAAGCTGCATCGATAGATGTCTCAATTAGAGAGATTCAATATCAGAATCCACTTCTTAGGACGAGACACGACGGCTGCCTATTTTCATCAGCTTATTTTTCCCCTCCCCCGACATGCCGGGTAAAGCAGACCCACTTTATTACTCACGCTAGGAGACTAAGAAACTTGGCAAAATGGAGGAGACTTTTTGGAATCATACACAGGCCCTCTTGGCCGCATTAGCTCAGAAACTGGACTCTAATTTTGCCCATCTCATAACTATTATTAAAGCCCGCCCACGAGAACAACAGCAGGAAGAAATGAAAATGGTGACTGCAATAGAGCACGACCTACAACATAGCCGCTCACAGTCCTCTCTCAGCGGTGTGGAGTGTATACTGTGCCCGTCGGGGCTAGAGGATACCAGGTTTATGAAGCAACGGGAGGCTTCCCTGTGTTTTCAGATAGGCGAGGACCAGGGAGGTGCATCTGCCTATGGGACTTTTGAAGCCGGGAGAATGTCCGAGAAGAAGATGTCACTAGCGGGGGTGGTTGCGGCCGACCACCTGACGCGATGTTCAGAGATACCTAGTGCTCCGGTGACGACCGGTAGATTGGGCTTACATGAAGGACCCTCCTTGGTAAGAACTGAAATTATCCTGGTCCCTTATACTTACCTGGCGTTCTTGTCCCTGATGGCTCAGGGTTACTCCAGAAGATTTCCCCGGCAACATCTTCATCTCATCATTTGCTCTATTCAGGACTTACATTTCATTTGCGGCAAGTCTTGCAAGGCTAAGAGGGGGATAGGGTGACATTTCCCTGTGATTTTGACTCTCGCTAAGATAGGGCTGTTCCATGTGACAGATGGAATTTCCGAGGCTCTACATTTTGTCCAATCTGGACCCACGGACAGTCCTGTTTCTCCCTTCAGCCCTACACTTATTAATGACGGCTTTATAGTCTGAGGCATGGTTAAAGGGCTAGACTTTTAGTTTAAATCACTTTGCTCAACCTTGGTGTCTTGTACGCACAACTTGTTAGATGCATTATGTATTATATGTTTAAACAAAGGGCTTTTTCAGTACTATTAATCCATTAGGTTCCTTAAATGAGAAGTCTTATGTGGGTTATGTGGGTTTCCATATGAATTGTGCAACTGGTTTTCGTCTTCGAGTAAACATGTACCTCTCCCCTACAGCTACTGTCATTCACTGTAAAATATACCATGATATAACCATAGGGGAATTTGCATCATTATATTCCACTGTGTATCACCCCTATTCCTTAGGGCACAGCTTTATGATGTATGTAAAGTTCATAATAGCCCACACAAAGAGTATAATCAATCCTCAGCCCGACTCAGACATAAGCCTTCTTCATAAATTTATGATTAGCATAAGCCGTCTATATGGTACAGTGATATCTAATGTTTAGAATTAAAAGATAACAGGGTCTCTAAATTTTACAAGGCGGGTGGTCTCAGGAAAGTGACATTTATCTCCTCCATTTAAAATACAATAAACTGGCTTCTTCTTCCTAGCCCAAATATTCTATTTCTATATATCTCTTTAAATTTACCCAAATTGGTAAACTACTCAGCGGTATTAATCCGCAGCCTAATTTCAACTTGCTAAACCATTATACCTCTTCGATAAGGTAGTTAGATGCTTTGCTAAATAGTTTAATTCCAAGTTTCAATCTAAGAGGCACTTTTTCTGGATAAAGAGGTTTTATAGCATAATATTTACAGGATGTAAAAATTAATGATATAAGTTGCTCTTATTGTTCTGTTTACAAAGAATTCAAGGACAGTTTATTAAAATACCCAACTACTATCTAATACTTTTCGACTTGTCCTCTAATCTAATACATTTAGTAGGAGCAACTTCTTATGACTCCCTATAATATGTAAATCCCCCAGATAACAAATACATTTATTTTATAATAAGTGTATCACTCTATAAGATGTATAATCTGTCTGGGTGTTCAAATTATATAAATTTGTTATGTGTTCATATAGGAAACAAAAGGAAAAAAGAGGTAATGCTTGATTATGTATATTTGATTTTGTATTCGCATACAATGTCCTTTATTTTCATTAAGTTTTTTTGGAGAGATACATATATGATGTCTAAATTAAGATTTCTCTACTCTCTTATATGATAAGGTTTCATTGTCCAATGGATAAACAATGTCTGGTATGCAAAATTTACCAAAATGATACAAAATGTATATTGTTTTAATGTTTTTGTTTTTTTTTTCTCTCTCGTATTACCTCAATAAAAAACTTTGATTTAAAAAAAAAAAAAAAACCTAAAATAGCTACAATGTAACTATTAGTTATATTGTAGCTAGTTTAACATTTAGAGTTTTGTCGGTAACGACTCACGTAGCTAACGCTGGCTTTTTTCTGGCCGCACCTTTAAAATAACTCTGGTATTGAGAGTCCACAGAATGGCTGCGTTAGGCTCCAAAAAAGGAGCGTAGAGCATATTTAACGCCACTCCAACTCTCGATACCAGAGTTGCTTACGGACGCGGCCAGCCTCAAAAACGTGCTCGTTCACGATTCCCCCATAGAAAACAATGGGGCTGTTTGAGCTGAAAAAAAACCTAACACCTGCAAAAAAGCCGCGTTCAGCTCCTAACGCAGCCCCATTGTTTGCTATGGGGAAACACTTCCTACGTCTGCACCTAACACTCTAACATGTACCCCGAGTCTAAACACCCCTAACCTTACACTTATTAACCCCTATTCTGCCGCCCCCGCTATCGCTGACACCTGCATATTATTATTAACCCCTAATCTGCCGCTCCGTAAACCGCCGCTATTTACATTATCCCTATGTACCCCTAATCTGCTGTCCCTAACACCGCCGACCCCTATATTATATTTATTAACCCCTAATCTGCCGCCCACAACGTCGCCTCCACCTGCCTACACTTATTAACCCCTAATCTGCCGACCGGACCGCAAGGCTATTATAATAAAGTTATTAACCCATAATCCGCCTCACTAACCCTATAATAAATAGTATTAACCCCTAATCTGCCCTCCCTAACATCGCCGACACCTAACTTCAAACATTAACCCCTAATCTGCCGACTGGAGCTCACCGCTATTCTAATAAATGTATTAACCCCTAAAGCTAAGTCTAACCCTAACACTAACACCCCCCTAACTTAAATATAACTTAAATCTAACTAAATTAATTAACTCTTATTAAATAAATTATTCCTATTTAAAGCTAAATACTTACCTGTAAAATAAACCCTAATATAGCTACAATATAAATTATAATTATATTATAGCTATTTTAGGATTAATATTTATTTTACAGGTAACTTTGTATTTATTTTAACCAGGTACAATAGCTATTAAATAGTTAAGAACTATTTAATAGCTAAAATAGTTAAAATAATTACAAAATTACCTGTAAAATAAATCCTAACCTAAGTTACAATTAAACCTAACACTACACTATCAATAAATAAATTAAATAAAATACCTACAATTACCTACAATTAAACCTAACACTACACTATCAATAAATTAATTAAATACAATATCTACAAATAAATACAATTAAATAAACTAACTAAAGTACAAAAAAAAAAGAACTAAGTTACAAAAAATAAAAAAATATTTACAATCATCAGAAAAATATTACAACAATTTTAAACTAATTACACCTACTCTAAGCCCCCTAATAAAATAACAAAGACCCCCAAAATAAAAAAATGCCCTACTCTATTCTAAATTACAAAAGTTCAAAGCTCTTTTACCTTACCAGCCCTGAACAGGGCCCTTTGCGGGGCATGCCCCAAAGAATTCAGCTCTTTTGCCTGTAAAAAAAACATACACTACCCCCACCCCAACATTACAACCCACCACCCACATACCCCTAATCTAACCCAAACCCCCCTTAAATAAACCTAACACTAAGCCCCTGAAGATCTTCCTACCTTGTCTTCACCTCACCGGGTATCACCGATGCGTCCTGGCTCCAAAATCTTCATCTAAGCCCAAGCGGGGGCTAGACATCCATCATCCGACGGCTGAAGAAGTCCAGAAGAGGCTCCAAAGTCTTCATCCTATCCGGGAAGAAGAGTAGATCCGGACCGGCAACCATCATCTTCCAAGCGGCATCTTCTATCTTCATCCGATGAGGACCGGCTCCATCTTGAAGACCTGCACCGCGGACCCATCTTCTTCCGACGACGACTTCCCGACGAATGACGGTTCCTTTAAGGGACGTCATCCAAGATGGCGTCCCTCGAATTCCGATTGGCTGATAGGATTCTATCAGCCAATCGGAATTAAGGTAGGAAAATTCTGATTGGCTGATGGAATCAGCCAATCAGAATCAAGTTCAATCCGATTGGCTGATTCAATCAGCCAATAAGAATGAGCTTGCATTCTATTGGCTGTTCCGATCAGCCAATAGAATGCAAGCTCAATCTGATTGGCTGATCGGATCAGCCAATCGGATTGAACTTGATTCTGATTGGCTGATTCCATCAGCCAATCAGAATTTTCCTACCTTAATTCCGATTGGCTGATAGAATCCTATCAGCCAATCGGAATTCGAGGGACACCATCTTGGATGACGTCCCTTAAAGGAACCGTCATTCGTCGGGAAGTCGTCGTCGAAAGAAGATGGGTCCGCGGTGGAGGTCTTCAAGATGGAGCCGGTCCTCATCGGATGAAGATAGAAGATGCCGCTTGGAAGATGATGGTTGCCGGTCCGGATCTACTCTTCTTCCCGGATAGGATGAAGACTTTGGAGCCTCTTCTGGACTTCTTCAGCCGCCGGATGATGGATGTCTAGCCCCTGCTTGGGCTTAGATGAAGATTTTGGAGCCAGGACGCATCTGTGATACCCGGTGAGGTGAAGACAAGGTAGGAAGATCTTCAGGGGCTTAGTGTTAGGTTTATTTAAGGGGGGTTTGGGTTAGATTAGGGTTATGTGGGTGGTGGGTTGTAATGTTGGGGTGGGGGTAGTGTAAGTTTTTTTTTACAGGCAAAAGAGCTGAATTCTTTGGGGCATGCCCCGCAAAGGGCCCTGTTCAGGGCTGGTAAGGTAAAAGAGCTTTGAACTTTTGTAATTTAGAATAGGGTAGGGCATTTTTTTATTTTGGGGGTCTTTGTTATTTTATTAGGGGGCTTAGAATAGGTGTAATTAGTTTAAAATTGTTGTAATATTTTTCTGATGTTTGTAAATATTTTTTTATTTTTTGTAACTTAGTTCTTTTTTATTTTTTGTACTTTAGTTAGTTTATTTCATTGTAGTTATTTGTAGGTATTGTATTTAATTAATTTATTGATAGTGTAGTGTTAGGTTTAATTGTAGGTAATTGTAGGTATTTTATTTAATTTATTTATTGATCGTGTAGTGTTAGGTTTAATTGTAACTTAGGTTAGGATTTATTTTAAAGGTAATTTTGAAATTATTTTAACTATTTTAGCTATTAAATAGTTATTAACTATTTAATAGCTATTGTACATGGTTAAAATAAATACAAAGTTACCTGTAAAATAAATATAAATCCTAAAATAGCTATAATATAATTATGATTTATATTGTAGCTATATTAGGGTTTATTTTACAGGTAAGTATTTAGTTTTAAATAGGAATAATTTATTTAATAAGAGTTAATTTATTTTGTTAGATTTAAATTATATTTAATTTAGGGGGTGTTAGTGTTAGGGTTAGACTTAGCTTTAGGGGTTAATACATTTATTAGAATAGCAGCGAGATTCGGTCGGCAGATTAGGGGTTAATAGTTGAAGTTAGGTGTCGGCGATGTTAGGGAGGGCAGATTAGGTGTTAATAAATATAATATAGGGGTCGGCGGTGTTAGGAGCAGCAGATTAGGGGTACATAGCTATAATGTAGGTGGCGGCTCTTTGCGGTCGGCAGATTAGGGGTTAATTATTGTAGGTAGGTGGCGGCGACGTTGTGGGGGGCAGGTTAGGGGTTAATAAATATAATATAGGGGTCGGCGGTGTTAGGGGCAGCAGATTAGGGGTACATAAGGATAACGTAGGTGGCGGTCGGCAGATTAGGGGTTAAAAAAAATTAATCGAGTGTCGGCGATGTGGGGGGGCCTCGGTTTAGGGGTACATAGGTAGTTTATGGGTGTTAGTGTACTTTAGGGCACAGTAGTTAAGAGCTTTATGAACCGGCGTTAGCCCAGAAAGCTCTTAACTACTGACTTTTTTCTGCGGCTGGAGTTTTGTCGTTAGAATTCTAACGCTCACTTCAGCCACGACTCTAAATACCAGAGTTAGAAAGATCCCATTGAAAAGATAGGATACGCAATTGACGTAAGGGGATCTGCGGTATGGAAAAGTCACGGCTGAAAAGTGAGCGTTAGACCCTTTTTTGACTGACTCCAAATACCGGCGGTAGCCTAAAACCAGCGTTAGGAGCCTCTAACGCTGGTTTTCACGGCTACCGCCAAACTCCAAATCTAGGCCTAAGGGATTATTTTACAAGTAAGTATTTAGTTTTAAATAGGAATAATGTAGATAGGAATTTTATTTATATTTATTTAAATTAGATTTAAGTTAGGGGGTGTTAGGGTTAGACTTAGGTTTAGGGGTTAATAAATTAATATATATAATAATATAGTGGCGGCGATGTTGGGGACGGCAGATTAGGGGTTAATAAGTATTATGTAGGTGGTGGTGAGCTCCGAGAGTGGCGGTTTAGGGGTAAAACAGTTTAGTACAGTGTTGGTGTTTAGTGATAGTATACCAATAAAGCTGGGAAAAAGCCGAAGAGCAGCAAAATCGATGACTGTTAGTTAACAACAGTCTGCTTCTCATCGCCCCATACTTGGTGCGCAGCTTTTTAACAGTTTTTTGTTAGCTTTTGAGAAGGTATTCAGGTCTGCGGCAGCGATGTTAGGCGATCTTAGGCGAGCGTATTGGTGCCTGCGAATGCAAGTAAGTTGACGGGTTGATAAATAGGGGCCTATATCTTGACTACAGAATGTATCCGAGATGAGGTATTCGTCTGGGTTATTACAATAGATATCCAATATAACCTACCTGGTCACCCGAGACAACAAAAAGAATAAAAGAGGTCTATTTGGATGCTTCAAAAATAGAATGTATATAATAGTAGTTAGGGGATTTGGGCTATAGGATATATTTTCCTATGTTTAACAAGTAAACTATAAGGGGGAGGTGGAGCTTGCAATAAAAATAGATTGGAATGGTCAGGAGGGCAGGGATAATAATAAACTAAAAATATGGAAATGAAGAGTTGTAGTGACTAAGGAACATCAGGTTGGTCTCTTGGTCTATAAACATAGTCCATGGTAAGCCTGTTCTACTAAAGGGTCATCCTTAGCTGTAAAGCTTTTGAGATTTTAAACCTAATAGGTCTGAACATATAGGCTCCTGATCTTATGGCTTGTGCTACTATTTTAAGTGGTAGTGGTTAGGTTCATAGAGCTCTAAGCTCACTTTTATTCTTCATATAAACTTAGCTCACTCCTATTTAAAGGGACACTGAACCCACATTTTTTCTTTCTTGATTTAGATAGAGCATGCAAATTTAAACAACTTTCTAATTACTCCTATTATAATTTTTTCTTCGTTCTCTTGCTTTCTTTATTTAAAAAAGAAGGCATCTACGCTTTTTTTTGGTTCAGGACCATGGAAAGCACTTGTTTATTGGTGGGTGAATTTATCCACCAATCAGCAAGATTGTGTTCATCAAAAATGGGCCGGCATCTAAACTTACATTCTTGCATTTCAAATAAAGATAGCAAGCGAATGAAAATAAAATTGATAATAGGAGTCAATTAGAAATTTGCTTAAAATTGCATGCTCTATCTGAATCAAGAAAGAAAAAGTTTGGGTTCAGTGTCCCTTTACGGAGCTTAATATTTAGTGGAGCTAGCGAAAATGTTAACCTTATCGTCAATTGGTGTTCCACATAGCGTCATTCATATTTGACTGAGTAAATGTACTGTGTTAACAAGAGAACTTATCCTGTTGTGTTGTCATAAAATGTATGACTAACCTCTATATTTAAAAATGATTAAGGCTATATTCTACATTTACATTTGCAATTGCGTTAAGCTTAATGGTCTCATAGTCACAGGATAACAAAGTGAAACGCTGCATAAACTGTATACTGCTATTTCAAACATATAGCAGTGAAATATATATATATATATATATATATATATATGTATATAAATGAAACTTTAACCAGATATCTTACAGGATATAGGCTGTATCTATATAGTAGGGATATATATACATAAAGTACCTTTGAACCAGAATCCCTACCGGACAGAATCTGCAACTAGAATAAGTGGCGAGCCCTCATAATTTCAACCAAGTCCAATGTGACCCCATATACATAACAATGTACAGAGTGTGCTAGCCTAATAAGTATACATAGTAAGTAATCTATCTATTCTGAACTTTCAACATTAGAGCTAAAATATGTAGCACTCTCGTGAAGGTATGAATTATAGTATGGGTGTGATGATAGTGTAAAACTGCAGTATTAAACATTAGGAAATTTCCACAAAAGACTACCCTAAAACTTTAAACAATAGATGGACTGTTAGAATATTCAAAACTATAGAGAGTATACAGTGTACAAGCACCCACAATTTAAATGGGCAACGCGTTAAGACATACTAAAAACAAGAAACTTAGGTTTGTGACCATCATAAAGTTTTAGCGTCTTAATGAAACTTCCGATATTGCTGCCATCATACATAGTTCCAGATACAAGTAGGTATTTGAAATAAAATGAGAGCTAAGCATATTACCGCTCTGAGAGAACAATGCAGTCCCTGCTCAGTGATATAAAGTATCCTACCCCACGCCAGTATCAAAGAACACTTGCAGGCTTAACAGTAGAGTGAATAGAGTTTTTAATTCCAGAAGGATTCCAATTAACTCCTTCGATATGTGTGAGTTGTGTCTCCATGTTGAGCTCAGTCTGCTGTCTCGGCAATGTCCGAGGGAAAAAAATTGGAGGTAGAATGTCTCTGTGCTAGTGTAAAAACCTAATGCTTATCCAGATATCATCCAGCTGATTCCCTTTATGTGAGTCGACGCAGGTATAGTCGGTCCGTTCTAGCTCACTGGACCCGTTGTCCACCTCTGCAGAATCCGTTCCATCAAGTCCAATATACCCTTCACGTTTCTGGTGTTCGGCCGCAACCCCCATAGCGTAATTATTGGATAACATGGGGATATCCTCAAAACTGCAACATACTTTTGTAGGCGTCTTGGAAACAACTTTGTCCAGGGTTTGGTCCTGAGATAAGAGCATAGAACTAATTGGCTATAATGATTTTTTTTTCAGTTCCCATTGCAGGCATGGCAGTAGCTAGGTATATGACCTCAGGATCTTTATCATGTAGTGCTTGATCAATCGAATGCAGTAATGAGACTCTGAAATGAGGGCGTTAAGCTTGCCATATACTGTATGTATTTTCATGTTTGTACATACTAGATGGTATACAGTTATTACTTAAATTAAATTGTCCGCTTCCATCATGTGTTCTTATAAGTCAGGGGCGTATTTATGCATAGGCCAACAAGGCCGGTGTCTAGGGCTGCAGATTTTGGGGGGCGGCAGTGGCACTGATATATTGGCCACTTTTAACTTGGCATTTATTTTTTGTAAAAAAATATTTTTTTCCCGTTTTTTTTTTCGTGCGGAGGTCACGTGACCCGGCTTTTGCCAAGGTCACGTGAAGTTTCCCTTCCGCCCGCCTTCCTGCTCTGCTCACAGTACTTGCCAGCCTCACATGGATGGAGGAAGCCACGCACGTGCGCACTTGATCTCCCTCCCAGCACTCTGCAGGCATTGGAATTTGGAGGTAAGCGGCTGCTTCGGTACTGTGAGTGAGAAAAAGACATTAGTTAGTATCTAGGCTAGCGGACAGACTTGTCAGACAGTACACGCGGACTGGACAGACTAGACTGTCCCACGAGTGAGAGTGGGATCGGAGCGTCAGAGGAGCCAAGCCTGAGGGAGACACTGGACTGGAGAGGAGTGGGTGACCTGGCCGGGTTATCAGTATACTAGCAAGCTTGCTCACAGTACACAAATGGCTTATTTAATCCGTTAATCACCAGTATTTACACAAATATTAGCCTCTGTCTTGCACTGTCTTGGTATTGGTAATATTTTACAAAGCTTAGCTAAGCTAGTTGTTTATTAAGAAAAAAGAAAAAAAGTAACATTATTATCTAACCAAAAAAATGATATGGCCAAAAATGACCTAAATCCATGGGGGGGGGGGGGGGGCGGCAGGATTCTGAGTGCCTAGGACAGCACAAAACCTAAATACGCCCCTGTCAGGGCAGCAGGTTTGGGAGGGGCAGCACATCTGCCCTATCCTCTCTCTAAAAGCCAGAACACAGTACAGTCAGCGATGAAATGCAGGCTTTTACAGAGAAGACAAGGCACGTGCGCTGATTAAGGTCTATCTTCACAGGCAGCGCTCCTTAAAACCATTGCTTCATTTAGAGCCGCCGGCATTTTTGCAGTTGAAGTGTTTTTGGTGAGAAACTTGCCCGGAGATATGCTTACAAGGTGAGGCTGGAGGAGAAGACCTTGTGCCGAAATGCTGCCACGTCTTGTCTGCCACGTCTTGTCAGCTGTGGTGGGTCTGCAAGCACAGTGCTTATTGCAGGTCTTAGTAACTAACAGACTAAATGTGTCTGTGCACTGCTTAGATCAGCTTGTGATGTCTAATCATAAACTCTAATAACTAGCTTTCTCTGCATTCATGAACTCACGGAGTATATAGTGAATGGACACTTAAAAAGTTTCATTACTTGAATAATGGTAATTACTGTAAGTGCTTGTTTAAAAGTGTATTCTTCATTCCCTCCCTTCCTCATCTCTCTCTTCTTTCCATTTCTTTTTCCCTTCATCCCTCAACTCCCTTCCTCCCTCAACTCAGTCTCCTTTTTCCCTAGCTCCCTTCTTTCTCTCAACTCCCTCCCTTGCTCCTTTCGTTCACTCCTTTCTTTCCCTACCTTCTTTTCCTCCCCTTTTTCTCCTCTCCCTCGCCACTTTTCTCTTCTCTCTCTCTCTCTCTCTCTCTCTCTCTCTCTCTCTCTCTCTCTCTCTCTCTCTCTCCGTCCCATCCTTCTTTCCTTTCCCTCCCTTTTCTCCCCTCCCCTTCTTTTCTCTCCCTTTTCTCAGGGAGAAAATGGTATGAGATGCGTGCAATTCAACCCACCTGTATGCAAGTGTTTTGCTAGCCCATTTTCTCTTGAATTATTATGGAAAAATAAATAATTAAACACTCACAAAAAAAAATATTAAGGGGGAAAAGGCCTAAAACCTTTTTTTTTTGGGGGGGGGGGGGCAGCAGCATTTTGAGTGCCTAGGGCAGCACAAAACCTAAATCCACCATTGACATATCTATAGGAATAAAATATCTGTATGAATACAAATAAATTCCAATAGAAGCACACACTCACTACATAAAGTTCTAATGCCTGGGTGCTTGCAATATACAGAAAAAAGAGGCTAGCACCCGCTGGTCTTAATCAAAATTCCATTTATTGATGTTCAGATGTCTCAGGAAGTGGAGCTGTCCCAATAAATAGAAGTTTGATTAAGACCAATGAGTTTTAATATCCATTTATAGTTAGTTAGATAGATAGATAGATAGATAGATAGATAGATAGATAGATAGATAGATAGATAGATATAGATCTATATTGTATTTAAAGAGATACATAGAGATATATATTTAAATATAAAAAAATCTTTTGAGAGAACAACGCAGGAATTTCTATTAAAAAACCCCATTAAAACACATTTTACAATTGTTTAAAAATGATATTGCATATTCAAGGTATTTGACTAGAAAGGGCTCAAAAGTATATATATATATATATATATATGTAACGGGGTTTGGCCTAGGCCCACAATTACCCCTGTGGGTCTTTACCCCAGCTACCTCCATGTGCTCTGCAGGCTGATCCTGAGTCTCCGCTACCTGGGAGTTGGGGTACATGACTGTGGCAGTGCCTCCACCTGACTGGGCATCCAGGGCAAGAATGGGTTTCCCAGACAGGAACATAATAAATAACTACAACACACACAGTAATAACAGTAAAACAGTATGAACATGTATTAAAGGATTATGGCAAATAAAAAATAAGGCAAGAAATACAGTGACTAACTAACACACCAACTGTCTCTAACCAGGCCCAGCACCCTCCCAAACCACCTGCGAACCCACCCTCAGACTTCACCCTAATGGCTGATGGGTACCAGTTGGTGCACAGAAATGTTGGGGCCCTTTAAGGTAATCCACATGCATTTAAACAGTTACAGCTCATAGGAAACTGCAATCCACAGGAAGAGCTGTTTATAAGTTTATGTGATGGACAGAATGCCCTGTTAATATGACAAGGAGAGAGGATACTTCTTACCACTAAACAGGCTGAAAGAAAACTCCAAGGTCTGCCAGTCATTTACTTTGTCTGCATTCTTCTCCACAGCTCTCTAACAGGGACAGACTGCAGCTGGCAGCAAACACTAAATCAGCAGAGGAATGCTGTTACTTTACACGATGAAGTCTGCAGCTCTCACACAGCCAGGCCTCACACACACCTTCACTGCTCTGACATGTCTGCTTCCTCCTGTGTCTTACACTCTTCTTTCAGTTTCACTTGATCACATGACCAACCAGTCTAATAGTTGCCTAGGCAACATCTCCTGCAGATTGTATACAGGTGCAAAAGTTCACAGGAAAATGTTCAACAGGAAGGGCTACATTCTCCCCCTCGTAAAATCCTTGCCTTCCACTGGCAAGGTTCCACCAAGAGGTAATTGAAAAAACAAAACATATAAATAATAATAAATGCACTAACAGTCCTATAAACAAATGTTAACTATCTTACAGTTTATTCTAGTACAGAGGGGTTCCAACATTCATAATGTCCGCAACCGCATACAGAAAATCAACCATTTTAGACTGTACCTGGGGCATATGTACATAACTGGGTTCTCCGACTTGATCGTAAGTAAGAACCCTGGGAGGCTGTCGTATTCTAGTACCCAGTCTCTGTTCTCTCTGAGGAAGTCCAGAATGTGCCTGGGAATCTTCAGCTCTGGCCACTTGGGTGGGGAGATCACCAGATGCTTGAGACCCTGGCTCTCCCATGATACAAGAGTCTCTTTTTGGGGTCCCAGGCACAAAGTTGGGGCTGTTGGGATTCAATGTAGAGGAGGCTAAGGGAGGAGAGGAAGGAAAGTGCTGTGTTTCCTCAGCAGGAGGAGACCACCATTGATCCTCAGCACTAAGAGCTTCTGGAGTCTCTACTGCCTCATTTTCAGGACTCTCCGTTGTGCTTTTCTCCCATTCACTACTACTCCCTTCCTCTTCATCGATATAGGCTATTGGTAGTAGATGGTTCCTATGCCAAGCTTTGATCCGGCCTTCTGGGCCTTTTATATTATACACTGGCAGCCCCTTTAGCTTAGACACAACTTCAAATACGGTATCCTTCCATCTGTCTGCTAATTTGTGTTTCCCAGGTACCCCTAGATTCCGGAGGAGAACCTTATCTCCCGCTTGGACTTCCCGATGCTTCACTTTTGTATCGTATCTTCTTTTGTTGCGTTCCTCCATTTTTGCCGCAGCTTGAGTGGCCAACTCGTAGGCACTGTGAAGGTTTTGTCTGAGGGTCCTCACATACTGGAAGTGAGAGTCTGACTTTGTCCCATCTGGGGACACCCCCAACCGGACATCTATCGGTAGTCTGGCTTCCCTTCCAAACATTAGGAAATAGGGTGAGAATCCTGTAGACTCATGCCTTGTGCAATTATATGCGTGGACCATGGCTTCTACATGCTTACTCCAGGACCGCTTCTCCACTTGTTTCAGAGTCCCGAGCATGTCTAGGAGTGTCCTATTAAAACGCTCAGGCTGGGCATCACCCTCAGGGTGGTAGGGTGTTGTTCTCGACTTGTGAACCTGCAACATATCCAACAGTTCTTTGATCAGCTTACTCTCAAAGTCTCTACCTTGATCAGAATGTATTCGATTGGGCAGACCGTAGTGCATAAAATATTTCTGCCAGAGGACCTTGGCTACGGTCACAGCCTTCTGGTCTTTAGTGGGAAAAGCCTGAGCGTATCTGGTGAAATGGTCTGTTACTACCAGAACATTCCCAATTCCGGTAGTATCATTCTCAATACATAGATAGTCCATGCACACAAGATCCAGGGGTCCTGTACTTCTCAGGTGGCCCATAGGGGCAGCTCTCACAGGCAGAGTCTTTCTCTGAATACATCTTCTGCAGGTCTTCACATAATGTTCAACATGTTCTCTCATGCGAGGCCAATAGAACCGGTCTTGTACCAGGCCATAGGTCTTGTCTACCCCAAGATGCCCATGTTGATCATGGAGGGCTCTTAGGACCATTCCCCGATATCTATGAGGTAACACTAGCTGCTTTCGACCAGGGTGGTCATGGTATTTTATAATTCTATAAAGGATTCCATCTTCTAGATGTAGTTTACTCCATTCTCTCCGGTACAAATCTCTTTGTCCAATGGGAAGGGAGCTCAGTAATTTAGGGTTCTTGGCTCTCATTGCCTTGAGGACTGTCCCTATATACCAGTCCTGTGACTGGGCTTTCTTCTTGTCTTCATTGGTTATGTGAGACCACTGTTGGAGCATTGCAGGAGCACAGAATACCTCTGGTACGGCTTCTGGGGAGTGACATATGGAGTCTATTCCTCTGAGTTCAGAGAACTCATCCTGCCTCTCAGCCACTACATATGTTTGGCACAGGGCTCCTACCCCAGGCACAGGGATTTCTTCCCATTCCTCCTTTTCTTCATGAGGAGGAAGTCCAGGTCTGCGGGACAGAGCATCCGCACTGACATTCTTAGGGCCTGGCTTGTATTTAAGGCTGAAACTATAGTTCGACAATGCTGCCAGCCACCTATGCCCTGTGGCATCCAGCTTTGCTGTTGTTTGAATATAAGTAAGCGGATTGTTATCCGTCCTTACCTCGAATGTTGCTCCATATAAATAGTCATGTAACTTGTCCACAATTGCCCACTTGAGCGCCAAGAATTCTAGCTTATGGACCGGATAGTTTTTCTCTGCACCAGTTAGACTTCTACTTATGTAGGCCACTGGTCTTAACCCTTCCGGGTAGCTCTGATGCAATACGGCCCCTAGGCCTTCCATACTGGCATCAACATGGAGCACATATGGTTTCTCAGGATCTGAATATGCCAATACAGGAGCTTCTGTGAGTCTTTTCTTCAAGATTAAGAAGGCTTCTTCGCATCCTGAGGTCCATTTCTTTCCGAAGGAGTCTTTAGGACTTGGCGCCTTAACACCCTCTATAGCAGAGGTAGTCTTTAACAGGTTGTGTAGCTCTCGAGCAATCTTTGAATAGTCTTTCACAAACCTCCGGTAGTAACCGCAGAATCCAAGAAATGAGCGCAGCTCACTGATGTTATCTGGCCTGGGCCAGTTCATCACCGCTTCAATTTTGGTCGGGTCAGTTGTCACACCTTGTGCGGAAACAATGTGACCTACATATGTAACAGAGTTCTGGGCAAACCGACATTTGTCTATTGATAATTTCAGACCCTCTGCTTGGAGTCGATCCAACACCTTCAGCAATCGCTGTTCGTGCTCTTCTGGTGTCCTTCCAAACACTATGAGGTCATCAAGATAGACTAGGCACTCTTTGGGATTCATATCCCCCACAGTCTTCTCCATCAGCCTTTGAAAGGTGGCGGGAGCTCCAGTGACCCCTTGGGGCATCCTGGTAAACTCGTAGAATCCCAAGGGACAGATGAAAGCTGTCTTTTCCTGATCCTCCTTCTTCATGGGTACCTGATAATACCCAGACCTCAAGTCCAGAACGCTGAACCACTGGCTTCCAGAAAGGGCATCTAGCAGATCTTCTATCCGTGGCAGAGTATATTGATCTGGCACAGTCCTTTTGTTTAAAGTCCGATAGTCTATGCAGAGCCGGACTGTGCCATTCTTTTTCCTAACTACCACTATGGGTGAGGCATATGGACTTCTGGACTCTCTAATAATGCCAGATTCTTCCATCTGTTTGAGTATATCCCGGACATCTTCCACATCTCGAGGGGGTATTCTCCTTGATCTTTCTCTGAAAGGAGCTGGGTCAGAAAGTCTGATAGCATGTGTGGCACTCTTTGCACATCCCACATCCATTTCTTTCCTGGAGAAGACTTTCTCTCGAGTAGCTAATTTGGATCGGAGGCTATCTCTCCACTTTTGTGGTAGAGGAGAATCTTCCAGTTCAAAAACTATAGGTCCTTCATGATCACCTCCCTGTTCTGCCTTTACAGACATTACTGAAGAGACTTGGTCCAACAAGTGAATCACACCAATCTTCTGGTGACGATCAATTCTGATCTCTGTGGGTGTTAAGTTTCTTATCATTATCGGAAAATCTTTACACCAGTGATTCCGCCAGTCTTTCACCTCAGGTATGAGAGTCCACCCCTTTTTTGCATCCTCCTCAGGCAAGGACTCAATGAGGTATTGCCTGGTTCCTCCTGATATTTCATGGTGCATAGATGCTATGGCTCGTAGAGTCTTAGTCTCTCCAGGCCTTACAAATAAAGGTTCTTTCCCCGAGTAGTGGCATGATCCTGGTCTAGCTTGTAGGGCTAGTCGATGGCACTCTTTCCCTAGAACAGGGCTGACTTCCATCAGTCTGGTTAGAGATACATCTCCCACTTCAGTTAGGTAGGCCCTGAACATGTCCTGCACCATTCTTGCGTTGGTACCCAAAATTATTGGGGCGCACATTGTTTTCTTCATGGAGCATACAAGAGCTTCCAATTCCATAGGGCAGATCATTCCTGTGTTTAACTGTGGGATGGTTATTGTCACTCTTATACATCCCTCTACAGGCTGGGCCTGAGATCCCACTCCCCACAACTGCAACTCTCCTGCTGGCTCCAGGGGAATATGTTTTAGATGATGGTCATAGAAGTCTCTATTAATGATGGTGACCTGGGATCCAGTATCTAACAAGGCCGAGGCATGAATATCTTCTATTTGTAACTGTATCAGAGATTTGGGCCCGATCTTGGCCCCCACAGATAACATGGGTGTGGTTTTTTTTCCTCTTTTCCTGAAAGGACTGGTAACTTGAGCCTCCTCCAGCTCAATAGCTAGCACTTCCACTCCTGTATCTGATGAATTAGTGGGACACTCCCGCTTGAAATGTCCTGATTTTCCACACTTAAAACAGTTCCCTTGGGGGGACTGTTCCTCTGGGAATAACCTTCCTGTGGTCTCCCTGCGGTGCTGCCTCCTGGTAGGAGAATAATCTGTTCTTCTTGGCAATGACTTAGACAATAATTCTAATTCAGCTACCTTTTTTTTAAGGACGAACAGTTCCATATCCTCTTTCTCTGCAGCTTTAGAAGAATTTCCTTTTTGTGGAGGAGATGGGGACATTTGGTTCTCCAGTACTTTTGCTTTTCGGATCAGTGTGGAATAGGACAAGACTTGATCATCCAACTTAACTCTTAACATGATCATGACTGGATCATTGCTAAGGCCTCCCTTCTGAATTTGTTTGGATAGTCGAGCATCCAACTCAGATGCAGTGACTGCTCCATTATGAAACAGTTTTCCCAGTGACAATTGTAATCGATTGATATAGTCTGAAGCTTTCTCATGTTCCTTCTGTTTAGTGGCTAGGAACTTAATTAATAGATCATCAGAGTCCTCTGATTTTCCATACGCATCCTGCAAAACTTTCAGGTAATCTTGTGCAGTAGCTTGTTCATTCACTCCCCTAAACAGCCTTATCATATTCGTAGCTGGGAAACGAAGACTCTCCATTATCCGTTGTTTTTTTATGTTATCCGTACAAGACCATTCTTCCAATAATTGTACAGCATTATCCTTCCAGGCCTTAAAGGGTTCCTCCCCGGCAGGAACAGGCTGATTCCCAGAAAACACTTTCAGCTTACGGTAACTGTGGGTATGGGTAGCTGTTACTATGGCTTCTGAAAGTTTTTGCAGTATTTCAGATATGTTACTCTCTCCTGAACTTGTGGCTCTCAATAGGGAATCGCCTGGTTTTGGGGATGTTGGAGATGAGGGAACCACTAGATCTTGGGTCTTAGGGGCAGTTGTCCCTTGCACACTGGAAAAGTAGACATTTCGTTTGGGGATGGCCCCAGTCTCTACAGGGGTAACCGGTAATCTCCTGGCGGGTTTCTCTGACAAAGGGGACAGAATCTGGGAATAACTTGATACATTAAAGTCTCTTTGGCCTATACTGGAAGGTTGCTGCAGTGTAACCCCTTCCTCCTTATCAGGGAGAGCATACACTAAGCGACATCCTTCAGGAGCTGCTTCAAGAAGGTATAGACATGTAGGCCTATGACGGCCTCTCAAATCTGCATGGGAATATACTAACATGTAAGTTTGACCGTATGAATCATGCAGGATATCTCTGATGGTAGCCATCTCTATTCCCAGTACAATCTCTACGCACTTGGTGATATGTTTTATTTCACTATAGGGAGGTACCTGGCATATCATCACTGCATGATGCAATGGTACCTTCTGTTGCTGGGCCCAATCTGTTACAAATGGGAGTGTGGGCCGGGGAATTAACGTATCCTTACTGGGTGTACCCCAATTTATCTCAGCAGTACCACCAAATGTAACGGGGTTTGGCCTAGGCCCACAATTACCCCTGTGGGTCTTTACCCCAGCTACCTCCATGTGCTCTGCAGGCTGATCCTGAGTCTCCGCTACCTGGGAGTTGGGGTACATGACTGTGGCAGTGCCTCCACCTGACTGGGCATCCAGGGCAAGAATGGGTTTCCCAGACAGGAACATAATAAATAACTACAACACACACAGTAATAACAGTAAAACAGTATGAACATGTATTAAAGGATTATGGCAAAAAAAAAATAAGGCAAGAAATACAGTGACTAACTAACACACCAACTCTCTCTAACCAGGCCCAGCACCCTCCCAAACCACCTGCGAACCCACCCTCAGACTTCACCCTAATGGCTGATGGGTACCAGTTGGTGCACAGAAATGTTGGGGCCCTTTAAGGTAATCCACATGCATTTAAACAGTTACAGCTCATAGGAAACTGCAATCCACAGGAAGAGCTGTTTATAAGTTTATGTGATGGACAGAATGCCCTGTTAATATGACAAGGAGAGAGGATACTTCTTACCACTAAACAGGCTGAAAGAAAACTCCAAGGTCTGCCAGTCATTTACTTTGTCTGCATTCTTCTCCACAGCTCTCTAACTCTCTAACAGGGACAGACTGCAGCTGGCAGCAAACACTAAATCAGCAGAGGAATGCTGTTACTTTACAAGATGAAGTCTGCAGCTCTCACACAGCCAGGCCTCACACACACCTTCACTGCTCTGACATGTCTGCTTCCTCCTGTGTCTTACACTCTTCTTTCAGTTTCACTTGATCACATGACCAACCAGTCTAATAGTTGCCTAGGCAACATCTCCTGCAGATTGTATACAGGTGCAAAAGTTCACAGGAAAATGTTCAACAGGAAGGGCTACATATATATATATATATATATATATATATATAAAAATAAAAAAAGGAATTTGTATAAATGGTTGTTGTGAGTTACCTCACTACAACCACTGGGAGGTGCTCTAAAGCTCAGTACAATGAGTGAAGCTGCTGTGTATGTGTATAAAATGACTGAAGGGGTGTTCCCTCTACCCTATCTGTCACAAGTACAAAAAAGGCACTGAAGGAATTGGAGACACCCAGAACTGTGTGCACACACAGAGTGCTGTCAACCTGACATGTGTGCAGCAGAGCTTCAGCAAACCTATTTGCATCCCAGTGGATGATACTGAGCGGAGGTGTTCCGGCAGGAAATCTTAAACTCGATCCAACATTGGTGCAACTAACTTACCTCATACGATTGAGGTAGCCGGAAGTAAGTAGGATAGGAGCCCAATAAGGGATACTACTTGGACATCTAAGCAAGCTGAATGTTTTTTTTAAAATTGGACTCTCTTTGATGATGCGATAGTCTTTGCATATTACAGTAAATATTATCCCATTTTCTCTGCATAGATCAATTGCTCTATTACAAGTAGCTATAAATAGAGCTCTCAGGTCCGTAATAACTATCTTGTATTACTTCTATAGATATTGGGAGTTGAGTTGTGTGACCGCCTTTAATTTTAATATCTGTTTTTTTTTAAAGTGTGTAACATGTTTTGATAAATACACGGATGCTTGTTCCATTTATTGTGCATCAATACCCATATACAGTCAAATTTTATTGTAAAATGTACATCCTACAGATATTTAAATATTGAATGTACTATTCTGTAATAGAACAGGGTGTAGCGCAGTGAAGTGTGTGAATCTTATTATATAAATATATATATACAGGCATACCCCGCATTATGGACCTTCACTTTACTGACACTCGCGAGTACGTACATAGCTATTACGGACCCTCTCTTTATGAACACTCGCGAGAACGGACAAAATCTGTCCCTGCGCACATGAACAGGTAGTATCTATGGTTCAGGAAGAGGTTGCCGCGCGCCAGGAAGAGGTGGGGTTTCCGCTCACTGTGTAGAAGCCGTGCACTAACGACTTTGCAAGCTAAAAAGTGAAGTTTAAAAGTGAATGGTGTATAGAAGATTCCTGCACCCAAATTGGTATTTTATTCCATACTGCACTGTACCACTACATAGAACTTTGGGGAACATACAGTATACTGTATACAGTCACGTACAGTACTGATTGTAACACACTTGGCACACACTGTGTATAGAAGATTCCTGCACCCAAATTGGTATTTTATTCCTGCCATAATACTGCACTGTACCACTACTTGTACATAGAACTTTGGGGAACATATACTGTATACAGTACATGTACAGTACTGATTGTAACACGCTTGGCACACAATACAAATGTACCTTTACCTAGAGCTGATAATGGCAGATAAAAAGAAATGCCGTAAATCTATTACCTTGGATATGAAGCTTAAAATTATTAGATTATATGATAAAGGTGTAATTCAAGCTGAAATAGGCCAAAAGCTAGGCTTCACTAGGACCACAATTAACACAGTCATGAAGAACAGAGAAAAAATTGTTGCAGAAGTTAAAAGTGCTACACCTGTTAACACCACAACAATTCGAAAAAGGGATTACATTGTTGCAGACATGGAGAGACTCCTAATACTTTGGATAGAAAATCAGACAACACGCCATGTTCCTGTTATCAGGCAATTATACAAAGTAAAGCCTTACGCTTATTCAATGACCTGAAGGCTAAGAAAGGTGAAGCAGCAAAGGATGCTGAATTTGTTGCAAGCCATGGATGGTTTGATAGGTTTAAGAAGAGGTCTAATCTACATAACATCAAAGTACAAGGAGAGGCAGCTGCTGCAGATACTGAGGCTGCAGAAAGCTATCCAAGTGATTTTGCAAAAATTATTGAAGATGGTGGCTACTCCATGGATCAAATTTTTAATGTGGATGAGACTGGTCTATTCTGGAAGAAGATGCCTGCAAGAACCTTCATTGCAAGACAGGAAAAATCAATGCCAGGCTACAAGCCAGCTAAAGATAGAATAACCCTTCTGTTAGGTGGCAATGCTTCTGGTACCTTAAAGCTAAAGCCTTTGTTTATTTACCGTTTTCAAAATCCAAGAGCTTTGAAGAACTACGTTAAAACTAGACTTCCAGTGCATTGGAGGCAAATAAAAAAGCATGGATAGGTGCAGCCCTTTTTGAGGATTGGTTTGACACCTGCTTTGTTCCAGAGGTGAAAGCTTATTGCAAGGACAATAATATCCCTTTCAAGATTTTGCTGCTTGTTGAAAATGCTCCTGGACACCCTCGAACGCTAGATGAGCTCAACCCTAACATTAGAGTGGAATTCCTACCACCAAATACCACCTCATTACTGCAGCCCATGGATCAATGTGTCATAGCTGCCTTCAAGTTAAACTACTTAAAAAGAACATTCAGTAAGTGTATTGCAGCAATAGACAAAGAAGAAGGTGCAGGGCAAGAAGTCCTATCGAAATTCTGGAAAAGCTATAACATCTTGGATTGTATTAAAACTGTAAGAGACGCTTGGAATGACATAACGGATACCACAATGAAAAGGGCCTAGAAAAAATGATGCCCACAGTTAGCTGATGATTCTGAAGGCGTTGATGATTCTGTAGCTAATGTTACTGAAAATATTGTAGAGATGGCAAGGCAGTTAGAGCTGGAAGTAGAGCCAGAAGATGTTGATGAACTGCTTGCGTCCCATACTGAGCCCCTCAGCAATAAAGATCTTCTAGAACTTGAAGAGGAGAGAGAAGAAGAAGAAGATGTGCAAAATGGGGTTGAGACCATTGAACAGCCTGAAGGCTTAACTTCAAAAATTCTCTTTCAAGCTTTCCGTCATCTTGATAGCGCCATGGCTCTTTTTGAAAAGCATGATAGAGACTTTGAAAGAAGCTTCACAGTCAATGGTAACATTTCAGGGGCTTATTCCAGTTACAAAGAAATCTACAGAGAAAAGAAGAGAGCTACACTTCCAACCTCCATAGAGACTTACTTTTCTAAAAGTCCATCAGCACGCAGATCATCATCATCGACAGACAGTCATTTGGATACCAGATCATCAACTGACAGTCCATTTCCAGCTCTGGCATCACCACCCAGTCCTGCTCCTTCTCTTATTGCTACTTGTAGTACACCCAATTCGCCAGCAAGAAAGCGTCTCGCCTTTGAAGAGTTGACTTGTGAAACAGAAGATACCAGTATGACTTCATCCTTACTAGAATAAATGCTCATAGCTGATCCTAAGCTTAGAAAATGTTGTGATTATTTTGCAATACTGTACTGTACAGTAAAAATGTTCTCTTGCCCTAAGCTGATCCTAAGCTTACAAAATGTTGTGTTGATTTTGCAATACAGTACAGTACAGTATATATGTTCTCTTGCCCTAAGATGATCCTAAGCTTAGAAAATGTTGTGTTTATTTTGCAATACAGTACAGTAAATATGTTCTTTTGCCCTAAGCTGATCCTAAGCTTAGAAAATGTTGTGTTTATTTTGCAATACCGTACAGTAAATATGTTCTCTTGCCCTAAGCTGATCCTAAACTTAGAAAATGTTGTGTTTATTTTGCAAAACTGTACAGTACAGTAATTATGTTCTCTTGTCCTAAGCTGATCCTAAGCTTGGAAAATTTTGTCTTTATTTTGCAATACAGTACAGTAAATACTGTATGTTCTGTTGCCCTAAGCTGATCCTAAGCTTAGAAAAAAATGTGTTTATTTTGCAATAAATATTTTCTTTTGCCCTAACCTTATAGTATTGTGTTTATTTTAGTTATAAATGTATTATTTATATCAGTTATGCCTATAAATGACTATTATAATGCAGTACAAGCATTGAGAAGTGAAAAAAAGTATAAATGACTATTATAATGCAGTACAAGCATTGAGAAGTGAAAAAAAAGTATTGCTTCACTTTAAGTACATTTTCGTTTTACATACATGCTCTGGTCCCATTGTGTACGTAAATGTGGGGTATGCCTGTAATATATGCAATGTAGAGGTGAGCGCCAATAGAAGGCTGAGGGTAGGGTGGGGAACGCTAAAATAGGCTAAAATTAGCTGATAGAATGTAAAATTAAAAATTACAAATTTATTTATTCCATACAATAATTATAATAATAAAAAAGAACAATATACACTGATAGTTGTTCATGGATCCATGTTACAAATGGTGGCAAATTACAGTGTTAGGTAAAATACAATACAATATAATAATAAAAACAATTGTAAATACTGATAAATTCAGTGGCTGATGATATAGCCTTTTATGCTGAGTATCTGTTAAATGATTAACACCTTGGTTGAGTCCAGTAAGTGTAAGATGCTCCTGGTAAATAGTGTAGGGTTAATTGTAATCCAATATTGTGCAGGAGAAAAAAGTAGCAAGATTTGGGTGTGATCAGTGTCCAATACAACAATTTGGGAAAAAAGTGGTAGAAAAAATGTGTGTTCACTCTATGTGATGAAAAAATGATGATAAAAAATGATGAAATCCCTCCAAAAAAATGTTATAAAAAAATGAATGAAAAAAGGTGAAAAAGGATAAAATAGGATAAAAAAATAGTGTCAATTTCGAAATCCGAAGTGATGTTGGTGATGTCAGTGCAAATCAATCAATCAGTGGTTCAGTATTGATGCAATGTTTTGAAAAAATAAGATTATGCAAAAAGAAAAAATCCTGAAAAAAAGAAAACAATACTCTAATATATGCAATCTGTACAATAGATATATCAGTGTTATGCTTACTCAGATCTGTCGACGCGTTTCGGCCATATACCTCTGGCCTTTATCAAGAAGAGTCTTGATAGGTGCGGCACAATCTCACTACTTTTGCTAGTTATCAAATGACTAGCAGGTACGCTCGGCACTTTTCCGGCCCAGCGTACCTGGTTTTCAAACCGCCACCCCTGGAGGCGGCGGATCCCATAGGAATCAATGGGAGTCTGACCATAGCGAAAGTACAAGTTCGCTGCTGACAGACATCCCATTCATTCCTATGGGAGCTATCTGCACCTAACACCCTAACATGTACCCCGAGTCTAAACACCTCTAATCTGTCCCCCCCTACACCCCGCAACTAAATAAAGTTATTACCCCCTAAACCGCCGCTCCCGGAGCCCACCGCAAGCTACTCTATACATATTAACCCCTAAACCGCCGCTCCCGGAGCCCACCGCAACTATAATAAATGTATTAACCCCTAAACCGCCGCTCCCTGAACCCGTCGCCACCTATAATAAATTTATTAACCCCTAATCTGCCCCCCTACACCGTTGCCACCTATAATAAATTTATTAACCCCTATCCTGCCCCCCCTACACCGTCGCCACCTATATTAAATTTATTAACCCCTATCCTGCCCCCCACTACGCCGCCGCCACTGTAATAAAATTATTAACCCCTAAACCTAAGTCTAACACTAACCCTAACGCCCCCCTAACTTAAATATTAATTAAATAAATCTAAATAATATTTTTATTATTAACTAAATTAATCCTATTTAAAACTAAATACTTACCTTTAAAATAAACCCTAATATAGCTACAATGTAATTAATAATTATATTCTAGCTATTTTAGGATTTATTTTTATTTTACAGGTACCTTTCAATTTATTTTAACTAGGTACAATAGCTATTAAATAGTTATTAACTATTTAATAGCTTACCTAGCTAAAATAAACTGAAATTTACCTGTAAAATAAATCCTAACCTAAGTTACAATTACACCTAACACTACACTATACTTTAATCAATTATTCATATTTAAAACTAAATACTTACCTATAAAATAAACCCTAATATAGCTACAATATAAATAATAATTATATTGTAGCTATCTTAGGATTTATATTTTTTTTACAGGTAACTTTGTATTTATTTTAGCTAGTTAGAATAGTTATTAAATAGTTATTAACTATTTAATAACTACCTAGCTAAAAGAAATACAAAATTACCTGTAAAATAAATCCTAACCTAAGTTACAATTAAACCTAATACTACACTATCATTAAATTAATTAAATAAACTACCTACAAATAACTACAATTAAATACAATTACATAAACTAACTAAAGTACAAAAAATACCCCTAATCTAACCCAAACCCCCCTTACAAAAACCTAACACTAATCCCCTGAAGATCATCCTACCTTGTCTTCACTCAGCCGAGCAGCAATAGAACCGAAGTGGACATCCGGAGCGGAAGAAGTTAATCCTCCAAGCGGCGTTGAAGAAATCTTCCATCCGATGAAGTCATCATCCAGGCGGCACTGAAGAAGTCTTTGATCCGGCCGATGTCATCTTCCAAGAGGCGCTGAAGATGTCTTCTATCCGGGCGATGTCATCTTCCAAGCCGGGTCTTGAATCTTCCTCCCGCCGATGCGGAACCTCCTTCTTCACCGACGGACTACGACGAATGAAGGCTCCTTTAAGGGACGTCATCCAAGATGGCGTCCCCTCAATTCCGATTGGCTGATAGGATTCTATCAGCCAATCGGAATTAAGGTAGGAAAAATCTGATTGGGTGATGGAATCAACCAATCAGATTGAGCTCGCATTCTATTGGCTGATCGGAACAGTGTAGTATTAGGTTTAATTGTAACTTAGGTTAGGATTTATTTTACAGGTAATTTTGTATTTCTTTTAGCTAGGTAGTTATTAAATAGTTAATAACTATTTAATAACTATTCTAACTAGCTAAAATAAATACAAAGTTACCTGTAAAATAAATCCTAAGATAGCTACAATATAATTATTATTTATATTGTAGCTATATTAGGGTTTATTTTATAGGTAAGTATTTAGTTTTAAATAGGAATAATTGATTAAAGTATAGTGTAGTGTTAGGTGTAATTGTAACTTAGGTTAGGATTTATTTTACAGGTAAATTTCAGTTTATTTTAGCTAGGTAAGCTATTAAATAGTTAATAACTATTTAATAGCTATTGTACCTAGTTAAAATAAATTGAAAGTTGCCTGTAAAATAAAAATAAATCCTAAAATAGCTAGAATATAATTATTAATTACATTGTAGCTATATTAGGGTTTATTTTAAAGGTAAGTATTTAGTTTTAAATAGGATTAATTTAGTTAATAATAAAAATATTATTTAGATTTATTTAATTAATATTTAAGTTAGGGGGGCGTTAGGGTTAGTGTTAGACTTAGGTTTAGGGGTTAATAATTTTATTACAGTGGCGGCGGTGTAGTGGGGGACAGGATAGGGGTTAATAAATTTATTATAGGTGACGACGGTGTAGGGGGGGCAGGATAGGGGTTAATAGGTTTAATATAGGTTGCGGAGGGTTCAGGGAGCGACGGTTTAGGGGTTAAACTATTTATTTAGTTTCGGCGAGGTGCGGGATCAGCAGGATAGGGGTTAATAATTTTATTATAGAGGGCGACGGTATAGGGGGGGCAGGATATGGGTTACTAGGTATACTGTAGGTGGCAGCGGTGTCCGGGAGCGGTGGTTTAGGGGTTAATACATTTATAAGACTTGCGGCAGGGTCTAGGAGCGGCGGTTTAGGGGTTAATACATTTATAAGACTTGCGGCAGGGTCTAGGAGCGGCGGTTTAGGGGTTAGTAACTTTATTTAGTTGCGGGGGGCTCCGGGGGCGCCGGTATAGGGGGGAGAACAGTATAGTTTAGTGTGAGTTCTTAGTGACAGGCTAACAATAAAGCTGGGAAAAAGCCGAAGAGCAGCGAGATCGGATGAGTGATAACTCTCACAGTCCGCTGCTCATCGCCCCGCGGCTTTTTGACAGCTTTATTTGATAACTTAGGCGAACGTATTCAAGGTCCGCGGCAGCGAAGGTAGGCGAGCTTAGGCGGGCGTATTGGGCCGGCGAAGCCAGAAAAGTAGACGGCTTGATAACTACCCCCCATTCTATCAGCCCAGGGGCGGACAGAGACCAACTAGGGCCCCCGGACAAAAGTGTGGCAGGGCCCTCTACCTCCTCTTTGCTCCACCTACCTAGCCTATTGCCCCTCCCATACCATGTGCCCCTCCCATCTCCCTTACCCCTCCCACCTCCTATGACCCTCCCCACCATATTTTTAATTGCCATATAAAGAGAACATTTTTTCTTTAAATATTTTTAATAAGAGCTAAATATTCTAAATTAACAAGTGCTTGTGCAAAAAAATTCCCCATATGCACTATAGTATGGAGTAGAAAGTAGTAAGAGGCAGACAAGAGTAAAATCATTAATTTGTATGTTACTAGCAGCCATTGTAAAATTACTGATTGTTTTGTTGAATAATAACCCATGGTAGGCTCAGGGGCAGCAATGCACTACTGTGAGCTAGCTAAACATGTTGGGTGTCTCCAATGACAAGAGGCATATATATGTATCAGCCAGTCCAGGGCTCAGTTGTAAAGAATTGTAAACTTCCTGTTCATTTCACTTTAAAGGGACATGAAACCAATTTTTTTTTTATTTCATGATTCAGATGAAGCATACAATTTATACCTTTCCAATTTACTTAAATTATCAAATATGCTTCATTCTCTTTTTAGCTTATGTAGAATGGCTAGAAATACACTTCTGTGATCTATCTGAAAATATTGGGTGAACCAACGACAACAGATATATATGTGCAACCACCAACCAGCAACTACCTCCCAGTATTGCCTAGCTGCTTCTAAGGCTACCTAGGTATGTTCTTTAACAAAAGTATACAAAGAGAATAAAGCAAATTAGATAACATAAGAAAATTGGAAAACTGAATCATGAGTTAATTATGACTTTACTGTCCCTTTAAATATAAACAGCTTCTACTTAACATTTTTAATTAAAAAATGAACATGTTTAATTGCTTCTTTTTAATATAAATGACAAAAAAAATTATAATTACCATGTCACTTTAAGAATGATAGAAAAGATATAAAAATATAGAACTCCAGGAAAGATTATATAACAGCTATTTTTTAGATAAAATTTGTAGTATGCATAAAAGTGTGAGGGATTATTGTGCTACATATGAGCAGAGAAATTATCCTAATAACTTGACACTGAATTCTCAATAAGCAAATACACATTTGCTGGTTTGGTTCTATGTATGCTCATGTCAGTGCTAATATATTTATTTACAGTTTAAGCAAGTTATATTTGTTATTTAAATATTTTCCAATTATTTATTTACTAGTTGTTAAGCCTGCCCAGAGGGCAGTCTATGTGTTGTTAATATAAAAAAATAGAACTACAAAAAAAAAATTATCAAAAATTAAAAAATTAAACCTAATCCCTATGAAAATACCCCCCCCAAATGAAAACACCCCCTTGTCTAATGCTAAACTACCAATAGCCCTTAAAAGGGCTTTTTGTAGGGCATTGCCCTAAGTTAAACAGCTCTTTTGCAGTTACCAAAAATTCTAAGTCCCCCCTAACAGTAAAACCCACCACCCACCAAACCCCTAAAATAAATAAACCCAACACTAAAAAACTTAAACTATCCATTGCCTGAAAAGGGCATTTGTATGGACATTGTACTTAAAATGGCATTTAGCTCTTTTGCTGCCCATCCCTAATATAAAAAAAATAAAATAAAATAAACCTAAGTCTAACCCCCAAAAATTTAATTTAAATTAAGCTAAAATTACAGAAAATAAAAAAACAAAATGACCAAAGTTTAAAAAAATTAAACCTAGTCCCTATGAAAATAACCCCCCAAAAAATAAAAACACCCCCTAATCTAAGAATAAACTACCAATAGCCCTTAAAAGGGCCTTTTGTAGGGCATTGCCCCCCTAAATTTAACAGCTCTTCTAAGAATTAAACATACTAAGACCTCCTAACAGTAAAACACCCACCCACCAAACCCCCCCCCCAAAAAAAACTAACATTAAAAACCTAAACTATTGGGGGCGGAGCTAGCCAGCAACAGGGGCAGACGTGCGGATCTGTAGCTCTCTGTGCAAAATGACAAAAAAAAAAATATCAAGAAAATATTGCCTAAATCTGTATTAAAAAGTAAGTCTTGGGTCTATAGCCTTGCTGCTATCGGATATGGAGCTGATAACATATGAGAAGAAATGCAAGGAGCGAAATAATTTATAGAAGTGGCTGCAACACTTTGACCGGCGCCATTTTGCATGGCTACATGACAAACATAGCGAGCTTCAATCCGGAGATCCTAAGACATGAACTAGAGCCCTGTAAATAAATCATCGCTCAACTTATACCAAGAGTGTTCCGGTTCCCAGCGGCGCTGATTCGGCTATGCTGCCGACAATGAAGAGATGGGAAAGTAGTTTACAGGAACGGTTATCTACTTGCTTTGGAGATTTTAGAAGCAATCTTATGACAATTTTGGCCTCCCTGTGCCAGAGACCCAAACTACCAGCTGCCTCTGGCTGCGAACCAAAAGAGAAAATGGCCCTGGCTCCAGACACTAAGACTGTATCATCTGTTGTGCCCATACTTACAATAGCAGGACTGGCTTCCATAACGTATCTGAAAGGGCAGCATGCACCCTTCCGGAAAGAACCACCTTTGCAGCTGTTGGCGAGGCCAGATGCTCACGGGTGCTGGATAACAACAGATCATGACTTGTGTATAATGGAGACCTCCGGAGCATCGCAATATATATTCTCAGGTGATAGTGCATGGTCGGCGGAACATGAGGAAGAGGTACTCAACAGAGTTAGAGGTTACCCATCACAACACCATAGCACTATAACGACCTGAAAACTCAAATGTGGAGTGGGCTAACAGATCTAAGCTTGATCAGGAGCTACTTAACTCTGATCAGGGACATCAGTTAATTAGTCAGATGCTCAGTTAACACGAGATAACAGGTTATATAGGTGAATTTTGTTTCCTACAGTCTACTGATTAACGGTGCCAAGTGAAGTTCCTAAATGTGAGACTTTTATTTAATTTTAAAAATGTAAAGTATGACGACTAATAGTTGAACCCGCAAGTTACCCTATAAGTTCGTTGTCAAATTCTACACATGATTATTTTGTAGTTCAGAGTAGTTGACCCATTACTGTTTGTTAGCCATTACTGTTTACAGCTGCACCCATCTGCTCTTTGGACAAATGGAGGTTACGATAAACATGCAGGGTGAAATAACCTATATGACCACTGCCTGCCAAAAATTATGTTGACCCATTGTTCATAAGTGCGGTACAGGTTGGTCCTGCAACTATAACACTAAGGACACTTAGTCTATCTGGACAATATAAATGGTATACCAATGATTCAGTTATTTCCTATTACCAGATCAGAAGTTTTCTATTACTGCAAAGCTATACCCTATACTTGTTGGAATAATATACATTTTTCATTTTGATGTTTAATTACTAGTGCTATGTTTTATAGTTGGTGGAAATTATTTTGTTTTATAATGTATATTTTAGATACTATGGTTTGTTTTTTGTTTGTTTTTTAGCTGATTCACTTTGGATTTTCTATACTGAGTGAAGTCTAGGATATGCAGGGCTACACAGCTCTCACCCTTTGTATCAGACCCTTAATATACAAGAGACATGTTCCTATACATACACCCTAGGAACTTAGCTAATATTAAGTGACAGGTGCAGCAGTTTTGTGTGGATGTACACTAATGCTTGAGCTAATGTATAATTCTGGTGGAACTAGATTTGATACACTACAAATATCTTTTACACATTCTGCTGGGTTGCCTGCGGCCGAGGTGACCTAGCAAATATACCATATATATCCTGATATAGCTACATTTTGGGATATTTTATATTCAAAGTTACATACTGTCTCCTAACCCACCTATATTAAGGTAAATAACAGCATTATAGTGATAATAATGTCCATCTAAGTAGCATTATCAGTATATTTTTTATCCAGTTAGAATGGCCATATTTTTTATTTGGAGCTTTCATATAAGAGTGCTCTCATACTTAATATAATATACCTAACAAATCCATCCAGTGTGTCTGGCTTCTACAACCATAATTATACCTATACGCCATATTTGGTTAGCCCTAGAAGACCACCCTACTTTAGAAAAAATAGGGAATATAAATACATAATTAAACATAGAACACTATAAAGCCTCAGTGTATAATTTAACTACTTACCCTTAATTATGATAAGGTTATACTCTAATTCCATGTGCACTATCTAGAATTTCCATTATGACAAGGGGAGGGGAAGTTAGGTCTCAGCATCATTTTGCACTTTTCTTTAACCAGACCTCCAAGGTCCTGTTCAATTTTTTGTGTATGTCCATTTGAAGATAGCTGATATTGTCCTTCAACGTAATTAATGTTAAGCCCTGTTGTTTATTATATTATGACTACTAATTCAGTTCATCTGCCTCCCACCTGGGTATAGGGCCCGTACCTGGGGGAGAGGGTCTATTTATACAGCAATATGGTAATTTTGCTATGGCTACTTATTGAATATAAACATGCATAAACATCTCACACGGTTCAATGTTAAATATATATGAGACTCCTTGCTTTATACTTGAAGGTCCTGGGCTATGCCTATGCGGGAAGTTGGCTGACACCATTTATCTATATAATACCTAGCTTGCTACGCTCTCGACAAATAGTGGCTTACAAAGGAGAATATATAGATCTGTTATTTTCTATACCCACATTATCTGAGATAATAGAGCTAAATATACACAAAAAGATTTAGATGGGATTTTTTGATAGATTCTTCACCTAATATACAGAGATATGGTAAGCTCTTAATCTACCCATAGTGTCACCCAATAACGCATAGGTTCTTATTTAGTATAATGTCCCATGGTTTCTGGTTTATAGGGTTGTCATCTTCCATAATATTTCTCCACCGAATGTATCTCCCCTCTCCCTTTCCTGCTCTGGATATGTGAGCGGGTCATATCCACTACCCCTTTCCCGTCTGTGTCCAGTGGAGACAAAATTCACTGGGGGGAGCTACAGCATAAGCCCTTTTATATATTTTCATTTTGCCTTTCAGCCTCATTCTTTTGGTTTCATTCTTATTTCCTCCCTCCCCGACAATATTGAGCCTACTTCGTAGGCAAAGGACAATGAATCCTATAGAAACATTTATTTCTTCTTAACATGATGACCACCTAATTCATTCAGTGGTACTATTTTCTCTGAGTGGTCTTAACAATATTGTGATATTAAATGTAAGCAGTTGTTTGTTCAAATGTTTTTCTTTAGATATTGAAGATGTGTTACTGCATATACCATATATGTTTCCAGGAGAATGACATGTTATGCATGTTGGTTGAAACTAATTTCTTATTGATTGTTGATATATATATTTATTGCTATATATTATACCAAGCCCAAAAGTGGCTATAGACCTAATTTGCTCACCTCCATCGAGTATTTCTATCATACCATGGTCCAAGAGTGACCTACTATTTTTGGAGGAGGTATATACCAATATAAAAGTGAGGAAATAGCTATATTTGCCCATTATATTTTGTACCTATATTTACCTGATTGTACTTTGTTTATTATTGTGAATGATATCTCAATGTTTGAACTACTTAAGTTTTGGGAACTCTTCACACAATGTATATGTTTATAATAACCTCAATAAAAACTATTTAAAAAAAAACCCCAAAAAACCAAAACTATCCATTGCCCTGAAAAGGCCATTTGTATGGGCATTGCCCTTAAAAGGGCATTCAGCTCTTTTGCTGCCCATCCCTAATCTGAAAAAAAACCCCACTAAAGCCCCAAATAGATACTCACGGGTCCTAAAGTCCAGCAGAGAAGGTCCTCTTCCAAAGCTGCCGACATATTCTCCCAAGTGGGGACCTCTTCTTTCTTCATCCAGGACATCGGAACTGAAGACCAGGGATGGCGGAACTGAAGGCCCGGCGACTGCGGAGCCATGGAGCGTGGAGGATCCTCTTCTTCTGATCACTGCCATACACTGAATAGTGAATTTAAGGTACGCAATTAAAGATGGCGTCCCTTGAATTCCTATTGGCTGATTTGATTCTTCAAATTCAAATCAGCCAATAGGATGAGAGCTAGCCTTTTTTATTTTTTGTAATCATAAGTTTTTTGTTTATTTTTAACTTTAGTATTTTTTAGTTGAGGTAATTTGGGTTAATTTAGGGGGTGTTAGGTTAGGGGATGTTAGGTTAGGGGACTTATTGAGAATGCGTGCTTTTTTTTCTGAAGAGATACCTAGAACACTATATGACAGGAAATAGTGCTGCCACCTAGTGCTCTTGCACATGGATAACATTCTTGCAAAATAGCTGCTAGATATTGTTCTAGAAATGGGTAGTCTGCTAAGCTTATATCCCTGCTTTTCAAAAAATGATACCAAGAGAACAAATAAAAATTGATAATATAAATAAATTAGGAAGTTGCTTAAAATTGCATGCACTATCTGAATCATGAAAAAAAAATGGGGTCTAATTTCCCTTTAATACCTTCAATACCTTTTTCTAAACAAATTATTAGGTTACAACACACTATTTAGTCCTAGAAGAAATAGTAACCTTATACAAGCGTCGAAATGTTTAGGGAAATAAATATTAATGAGAACCGGGTGCACCTTCCTCTCTCACTGGCATATAAAATAGGAATCAGATATCAGACCTTGAGTGCATACAGCAAATTCCAACTATTACGAAAAATGTTCCATGAACTTTAAAAATGTCAGCCAGCATCGCATCAGATACATAATTTACTACTTTGTTGCCAGTAGATATTAATAAACTTGACTGTGCTAGACTTTGTAAAATCTGGTCTACAAAATGCACAAAGCAAAAAAAAAAAAAAAAAAAAACGACAGTAAAAAATCTGTATGGAGCTAATCTTCAGTGTAATTATTTGCCAAAGTATAAAAGTTACTGGATCGTCAAAACAGTGAATAGAATTCTGACATTTTGCTTCAAGCATCTTTTTCATGGTGCACGGACCTGTGACAGTATTATCTGCTATAGCCCTGTAAAAAAGCTGCATCAGCATTTGCTTGACAGCTGTGATTGCTTCAAAGAGTGCACATCTTTCAATGGGTATATTATATTGAATACCTAGTCTCATTACTAGGTGAATTTCCCAGGTTCTATGTTTTCACACCTATTATTTCACAAATCTAAAACTGGTTGCTTTATTTAGATGAGCAATTTTGCTAGTCTTCTGCACTGACCCAAAATCCACCAAGTGTTCTTGTTGTTATTTGAAATTCAGAGCTCTCGCATTTTATATAGTAGAGTAGAAATGTAATAAAATAATGTTACTTGCAAAATTGGTACATCCCTTATTAGATAGCAAATAATTAAAATATTCGGGGCCAGATTATGAGTGGAACGCTAACAGTTACACACAAGCTAAAAGGGGTTTATCACGATTGTTTGCATGCATTGGGTTTATTGCTCATATTACAAGTTAAAGGGAAATGCAAACGTATGAGCTCAATCAGGATATACGCTAGAATGATTCCCGTTTCCTCAGAGCTCTGGTTAACTGTTTTACAAATAAGAAAGTATCACAAAACACATCAAAAATACATTACAAAGTATAGTTACACTCATTATAACACTATCTAATAAAACATATTTTTTAAAAATTGTACAAAAAATTTAAGAGGGCTCAAAGATATGAGGTCTCAGGTGTTAGAAGAAAAAGGAAAGCAAAGGGCTTTAACATTGGGATACATAAATATACATGTCTAAAGATGTATATATTTGTGTATATACAGTATATATATATATATATATATATATATACTGTATATAAATATACATATATACTGTGTGTGTACATATGTATGTATATGTGTATATATGTATTTACAGACATATAAACACATATAAACACATAAATATATATATTTATTATATGTGTGTGTGCGTGTGCATTGGAGCCCTTTGCAGTCAAGTAGATGAAAACATGAAAAAGTATATTTTTGCAATATTCATATTTAATTAAGTGTTATACTATGTATATATTATAAATATTACACATTACAATGTTCTGTACATAGCAGAATATGTTCTATGTATTTATAAATAGATATTCCTATATATACCGGTATATATATCTGTATATATCTATACCTGTATATAATCATCTATATACTGTATATATATAAGATATATATTGTTTTGAAATAAGATCATATATATGTCAAAATATGTATTTATGATTAAATAGAACATATTCTGCTATGTGAAGAACTTTATAATGTGAAATATTCATATTTTCATGTTGGGTTAGCGCATATGCGCTCAAGTGCTTTTGCACGCATCAGGTTATTGTTCATGCAAAAACAGTTTACTTTCAGCTTGTAATACCAGCGCTATGCAAAGTAAGTAAAAAACGTATTTATAATGGAGTTAGAGCAGGAGCATTAATGGGACAGTAAAGTCATAATTAGACATTCAAGATTTAGACAGAGCATACAATTCTGAGCAACTTTACAATTTACTTCTATTATTTAACTTCTTATGCTTGTTATCCTTTGGTGAAAGGTTTATCTAGGTAAGCTCAGGAGCAGCAAAGGACCTAGGTTCTATCTGCTGATTGGTGGCTGCATATACTGTAGTTATACCAATTGTCATTGGTTCACCCATGAGTTCAGTTAGAAACCAGTAGTGCATTGCTGCTCCATCAACAAATGATACCAAGAGAATGAAGCAAATTTGAAAATAGAAGTAAACTGCAAAGTTGTTTAAATTTGTTTGTTCTACGTAAATCATGAAAGAAAATATTAGGGTTTCATGTCCCTTTATATACTGTTCCACTTGTAATCTGGCCCTTCATTTTTGTAAAATTAAGCTAATTTAAATGATTTTTGTTTCACATTTTTTAACTTTGCTATGAAGTAATTTTTATTACTGATTTAATTGAAAATATGTCTTCATTTGCAGGAATAAGTTTAAGCACTAATTAATGTAGCTAACCATGTCCAATCAAGGGGCGAACTATAAATATAACTTTAATTCGGCCCTTAACATTAGTCCAAACCCTTACTTTTACCTACCCCTAGCCCTAACTTTATAACTAACTCTAACAATAGCCCAACCTATAACCATACTTCTAACCTTAACTCTAATCCTAACGCTAACTTAAACCAATAACCATTGTGATAACCCTAATACTATATATAATCATAAATTAGATCATCAAGCATGATATTTTTACATCAGAATGTCATAGGTGGATGCATCTTGGTATACTTTGAATACTTCAAGACACCACAAAAATGCAGTCATATACGCTATTAAGGGGTAATGACTATGTTCAAAATTAAACTTTCATTACTCAGATAGAACATGCAGTTTAAAAAATCTTTCCGATATACTTTTATTATCAAAATGTTTATATTATTTTTCATATTCACACTTTCTGAGACACCAGCTATTTCTGAGCATGTGCATGAGTTCACAGTGTTTATTTATTTTATTTTATTGGCTGATGGCTGTCACGTGATACAGGTATGTCAGAATTTTTGTTTGTTTTTTAGGATGTGCTGGTTGATTATGCAATTCTATTGTCCTTTAAAACCAGCAATGGTAGTGGCTTAATTGAACCAACCTATTTGCATATTGTATTTTTTAGTAAGACAGATAGCAGGGTTTTCAGGGTTGAAGCCTATTTTTATAGTTGTAATTTTTATGCAGTCATCAAATAAATCATTGTTGGAAACTACAAGCCTGAAATAACTTAGCTACAACACTGAATATTTTCTATATCCTTCATTTCTCAAACAAGATATACATTTTCGAAGGTTAAAATAAATACCATACTTTAACTGTCTAAAGTTCTGCAAGTATGCCATATATTTAAAGTGACCCAAATCAGTGCCATAAACCATTCATAATGCATGGATACTATACTGATATAGCATAACAACACTTTTTTGTAACATAAACCTAAACTTAATATATTAGACACCTATACTACGTAGGCCAAATATTATTTTAACACAATTAACCTTTAGCTTTTCTAAATAAATAACATTTCTTTCATGTAATTGGCAAGAGTCCATGAGCTAGTGACGTATGGGATATACAATCCTACCAGGAGGGGCAAAGTTTCCCAAACCTCAAAATGCCTATAAATACACCCCTCACCACACCCACAATTCAGTTTTACAAACTTTGCCTCCTAAGGAGGTGGTGAAGTAAGTTTGTGCTAAGATTTCTACGTTGATATGCGCTTCTCAGCATTGTTGAAACCCGATTCCTCTCAGAGTACAGCGAATGTCAGAGGGACGTGAAGCGAGTATCACTTATTGAATACGATGATTTCCCTAACGGGGGTCTATTTAAAAGGTTCTCTGTTATCGGTCGTAGAGATTCATCTCCTACCTCCCTTTTCAGATTGAAGATATACTCTCAATTTACCATTACCTCTACTGATAACTGTTTTAGTACTGGTTTGGCTATCTGCTATATGTGGATGGGTGTCTTTGGGTAAGTATGTTTTTTATTACTTAAGACACCTCAGCTATGGTTTGGCACTTTATGCATTTATATAAAGATCTAAATATATGTCTTGTACTTATATTTGCCATGAGTCAGGTTCATGTATTTCCTTCTGCAGACTGTCAGTTTCATATTTGGGAAATATAAACATCTTTTTTTTTTTTTTTAAATAATTTTTATTGAAGACAAAGTATTAAACATACATTTCACAGCATTTCAAAACAAAATGAAAAGGTAAATATTTGTTACAATAGTAAAATGCAGTATAATAAAGATTGTATATTCAGTCCTCTTTTTCTTTTTATGCTTCAGTATAATCTATAAAACATATCTGAAACTCAGTAGTAATGTTCACAGGGTAATTGTAGAAATAAATGTAATAACTAACTGATATTGTCAACATTAATCAATCTCGTTAAGAACAAATGCAAAAGCCATATCATACTTGTACAGTTAATATGCAACAATGTTGGTCTAGTTGGCTTGAGAGTATGCCTGTATCTAACACTTGTGTCCTTCAAAATTAAAATTATATAAAGGTTTATTAAATGCTCAGGTGGTGCTGTGTTTTGGCAGACGATTTCTCATCTAGGTAAGGTTTCTGCTCTATTTAATTTGTTCCCTATATTGTGTCCATTCCAGCAACATGTATTCATGGATATCTATTGTCCCCTTCTGCATGTGGTGATACCTCTCTAGCTGTATCAGGGTATCTACTTGTTTTTTCCACTCTGTTATGTTTGGAACAGTCTTTGTTTTCCATTTTTGTGGTATGAGTAGTTTTGCGCTGTTAAGCATGACCAACAGTAAGGCTCTTACCGCCTTGTTCTCAATTCTAGGGAGGGAGAGATAAAGGAGTATTTTAGGATCGTTTGGGATTGTCTTCCCCACTGCTCTGGAGATGTGTGTGAGGATCTCTATCCAATAGGAGTCCAGGTTAGGGCAACTCCACCAAATATGTGTCGGTGTGCCCTCCTCCCCGCAGCCTCTCCAGCACTTCCCATTCACTGTTTTATATAAATGTTGTAACCTGCTGGGTGTAAGGTACCATCTCGAAAGAAACTTATAACTAGACTCCTGTATCCTAGCTGAAATTGAGGCCTTTTTCGTGGCTTCAAATGCCCTCCACCACTCTTGGGGTGTAATATCAATATTTAGCTCCCTTTCCCATGACTTGGTGTATGAGGGGAGCGTGTGTTTGTCTGGAGTGAGGAGTGTTCTGTAGAGAAGGGATATGGCATGTCTAGTGGGGGTGTCCCGTGAGCACAATATTTCAAATGTTGTCAGTTGTCTGGTGAATTGTTCCCTATGTTGGTGTGTGTTAAGAAAATGAGATAGTTGAGCATGTGAGTACCAATTCATACCTCTATCTTCAAGTGTTTCCCAAATTTCTGTCAATGGTTTGATCTTTTTGCCCGAGAGGATGGTCAAAAGTGACCTTTCTTTTATTGGCGTCCCTCTCTCCCTGCGTGGTTGTCTTAGGTTCCAAGGTAGTTCCGGATTGCTACATATGGGGGTTAGAGGGGAATGTATAGAAGATATGTTCACTGAGGTGTTAATTAATTTATCCCATGTGTTGTAGAATGCAGACAATAGTGGGTATTCTGTCGCTGCTCTGTGTCTATAGTTTGCGCTCAACCAAGCTGGCATGCCTGCATTATCAGTTTCCATGATGTCACAGTCCAGTTGCACCCAGCATTTCTGTGTGTCATTTTGGCACCATTCAAGGAGCCGTTGCAGGTTGATAGCCTGCTTGTATACAGTCAGATTGGGTACTCCGAGTCCTCCCCTATCCCTTGGGTAGTACATTGTGTGTTTTGCTATTCTGGGTCTGATCTCTCCCCAGATGTATCTTTCAATATGTGTCTGAAGTTTGTCTAGAAAGCCTAGGGGGAGTGGTATAGGGGTGGTCTGCAGAATGTATAGGATTCTTGGTAGGATGTTCATTTTTATGACATTAATCCGGCCTAGCCAGGATATTTTTTTATTTTTCCAGCTAGAGAGATCTGCCACGATGGCGCTCTCAAGTGATTTATAATTACTTTGAAATATTATCTGAGGGTCTGAGGATATGTAGATCCCCAGGTATTTCATTTTTTCCCATTGTCTTCTAAGGGGGCAGTTACATAGCAGCTTATTTAGTATTTCTGGGTCGTAAGTAATGTTGAGTATTTCAGATTTGTTAATGTTCAAGTGGAAGTTAGATATCTTCCCGTATTCTTCAAATATATTTAGGGCTTCAGGCAATGCGGTGTCTATGTTGGTGAGGATGAGCATGATGTCATCGGCGTATAGGGCTACCTTATAATCTGTGTCCCCCACTGTAAGACCTGTAACTTGCTTGCATTCCCGCAATCTTTGGGCGAGCACTTCTACTGAAAGAGCAAATAAGACTGGGGATAGGGGGCAACCCTGACGGGTTCCATTGCGGATTATGAATTTATCTGACATGAGATTGTTTACCCTGACCTGAGCTGTGGGCGCTTCATATAGCGCAAAGATTTGGTGTATGAAGGTGTCACTGAATCCCATGTGTCTAAGTGCTGCTCTGAGGAACTGCCAGTGGACCCTGTCAAAGGCTTTTTCAGCGTCTGTGGACACAAGGACCACTGGCAGCTTTTGTTGTTGGGCATGTGTGGTCAACTGCAGGATTTTTAGAGTATTGTCCTTAGCCTCTCTTCCCGGCACGAATCCCACCTGGTCAGGGTGTACTAATTTAGGTAGGAATTTGTTAATTCTCGTGGCCAGGATCTTTGCATAGATTTTTATGTCCGAATTGAGAAGTGAAATAGGACGGAAATTTTCGGGTCTGTCTGGTGTTTTGCCTGGCTTAGGGAGTACCGTGATGTGCGCCGTGAGCATATGTCCTGAGAAACCTCCTTCTGTTAATAATGAGTTAAAAAGTGTTGTGAGTGGGGAAAGAACATGATGTAAGTATGTTTTATAGTATTTTATCCCCAAGCCATCTGGACCTGGGCTTTTCCCATTTGGCATGCTTTTAATCGCTTGTTTTACCTCCTCCGTAGTGATTGGCAATTCTAGTGATTCAGATTCCTCTAGTTCAAGAGTGGGGAGATGTATTCCAGATAGAAACTTTTCTATGTCTGATTGTGTGCTTGGGTTTTCAATGTTATATAGATTCTCATAATATCTCCTCAATGTCTCTGCAATGTGCTTGCTATCTTTGTGAATGTGTCCATTGGCGTCTCTGATGTGATATATGTGTGACCCTAGTTGTTTACGCCAAAGATGTTCCCACCTTATCATTTATATCAAAATATTTTTGTTTCAGAAATATAGATTGCTGTTGATACTTTTGAAGGAGGTGATTGTGTAAGTCATTTCTCGCCTGGGTGAGTGATTCCTGTGTTTTGCTTGAGGACGGCTCTCTTTTATGTTCTTTTTCCCAATACCTAATTTGGGCCAAGGTGGAGTTCAGAAATTGCCTGTCTGACTTTTTTTCCCTAGCTTTGTATTTTATAAACTCCCCCCGAATAACACATTTATGTGCCTCCCATGATGTAGTGTTGGTTGTGTCTATTGCATTGTTCTCTCTGAAGTAGTGTCCTAGTGTTTTGTCTATTTCCGTCTTGATTAATGGGTGTTCAAGCATCTGTTCGTCTAGTCTCCATGTGTACTGTAGGTCCAGTTTGTCAGGCCAGTCAAGTGTGCATTGCACCGGTGCATGATCCGACCACGTTTGTGAGAGTATTTTAGAGTCAATGATCTTTGCCAGTCCAATTTGGTCAGTCATGAGGTAGTCAGTCCTAGTGTATATCTGGTGTGGGTGCGAGTAAAATGTGTAATCCCTTGTGTCTGGGTTCGCTGTCCTCCAAATGTCATGTAACCTTAACAGTCTAAGCTGTGTGTTGGCAGCTTTAATAACTTTGGTTGAAGTGCTGGATTTGCCGCTGGAAGTGTCTCTAGAGGGATCTAGGGGTAGATTTAGGTCGCCCCCCATGAGCAATGTGCCCCTGGAAAGTTCTAGTAGTTTGTATACCAATTGTTTGAGCAGTAGGTGTTGCTCCTGGTTCGGGAGGTACACGCAAACCAGGGTGGCTGGCTGGCCATACAAGAGTCCCATTACTATGATGTATCTACCCCCCTTGTCTTTTTCTACGTGGGAAGGCTGAAATGTGACTGAATTTCTGATAAATATACCCACTCCGCCTTTCTTTGAGTCTCCTGAGGCTAGAAAGAATGTTTTGTATCTGTTGTTAATTAGTTTAGGTTCTCGGCCTTTCTTAAAGTGTGTTTCCTGGACAAAAATAATGTCTCCTGAGTCTCTATGCAATTGACTAAAAGCTATTGATCTTTTCATGGGACTATTTAAGCCTTTGGCATTTATGGTAATCAATGTGAGATGTCTAGCCTGCATTGTAATGCCTCCACTCACTTCAAGTGATATATGAGAGTGTCAGTGTTTTCCCGAGTCTATCAGAGGTGACTAAGAGGGTGTGTGTGCTTTTATGTGCTTGGTGATGTCAGACTATAGGGTCTGGAATTATGTGGTTTGTTTCTCTATAATTCCCAAGAGGGGTGATATAAACGTTCAGAAACCTTGTGCAAAAAACAGAGAAGCAAGCACCAACAGTGCCTGTCTTATTACAGATAAACAGTTAAACCTAGTCAAAATTTTCCACTTATCAATACAGTATATTGGTAACAGTGCAATATAACAAGTGTTCTCCTAAACAGTGAGGTAAGTATCCCAACCATCAAGCCCAATACAAAAAAAAAAAACATTCAGAAATATATACATTATACGACCTGTGTCTTTGTCAGATTATTAAAAGTCCCAACTGCCGGGGGAGATCATTCTTTTAAGTAGTGTCCCTTGAGTTTCTTCTGAGATCCAGATCCCCCTCTTTTGGATTTGCTTCGTTTTCTGGGGTGTTAGCTGATGTGGAAGCTCCCTCATCTGGGATTGCTGCAATGGATGCTTGGGGTGTTGTTCTTAAGCCGGGTGGTGTAATGGATATCTGGAGAGCCTTGCAAAATCGCTGTAGATCTTCTGGTGTCTTATATATTGCTGTGGTGTCTCCTCTTGAAGCTATGATACTCACTGGGAATCCCCAGCGGTATATAATATTTTGATCTCTGAGTACAGAGGTTATGAAATGGAGTTCCCTCCGTTTTTGCAAAGTTGCTGGGCTGAGATCTGCAAAATTTGTATTTTAAAGCCTGCATGTGTTATGTTTTGTTTTTGTCTAGAGCATTTTAAGATTTCTTCTCTGTCCTTATGATGCAGCAGTTTAAGCACAATGTCTCTGGGTGGTGCCTTGGGGGGTGGTTTGGCCCTTAGTGCCCTGTGGGCTCTCTCTATTGGTACCTCTGGTGCGTTATTGTCCCCCTTTACTGTTTTAAAAAGGTTCTGCAAACATCCTTCCAATGCTGCTGGTAATATGGTTTCCGGAATTCCCCGGATACGAAGGTTATTCCTTCTCCCTCTATTATCCAAGTCCTCTACTTTTTCCAATAAATGATCAATTGTGTCCCCCTGGTCGTATACCAGGCGAGAGAGGTGTTGGACATCATTATAAGTTGTATTGTGGCTCTCTTCTAGTACTGATACTCTTTTTGTCACTTTTAGTATATCTTTTTTCATGTCTCCATACCATCCTTTGACCTCTGTCATCATTTCTTTTATATCTTCTTTAGTGCAAAGTAATTTTAAGTCCCCTTTGGTGAGGTTTGTCGAGTCTGATAAAGTGCAGGGTTGTGAATGAGAAATCTCTCCTGCATTGGGGCTATTATTTAAGTCCAGTGTAGGGATTACTGGTGCTGCTTCTGCTGGCTTCAAATATTGTTGCATCGTTTTTATGCTTGTATGGCCCTCTGGCTTGCTAGGCCTGCGTCCTGGCATGATATGTTAGCCTAGGTATGTTTGCTTCGGTTTGTTTTTTATTTATTTATTTGCTTGTTTTATTTCTTCCCTTTGCAGTTCGGGTTAGTTATATTCTAGCAATCCGTTTTAGGTAGCGTGTTTTAATTGTGTAATGATAATATGGTCTGTCTCTTATCCCCTTTTTGCACCAGTTAATAGCTGGGTGTTCTGTGGAGCCTCCCGTTGTCAGTGCATTCCTCTGGGCTGTAGCGGATTGTCAATTGCCTGTCCTGCAGGCTGGCTGGAGCTTGGAGATGTGCAGTTTGACTCGATGCTAGGCACGGTTTGCCTTTACGCGCCGTGGCGCCTGCTTCGAATTATAGGCCAAGCTGAGGTCTGTTTAGATGGCGACTCCCAAATTATGTGTAGGCGGTATTTCTTCCTCCCGATATCGGGTGTGCTTGTCGGGTTGTATATTGACCCCCGGCAGAAGGTCCTTAAGCTTTGTTAATAGGTCGTAATGATCAGGGCTGATGCGTTGGGCCTAGGAGCTTGTTTAATGTGCGGCCATCTCTCTAAGCGGCCAAGCTCCGCCCCATATAAACATCTTTTAAAAATGAAATTTATTTCTTACCTGGGGTTTAGTCTTTTTTCAATTGACTACTTCTTACAAATTCCGTGCGGTATTAGGCCCGTGGGTGCGAAAGATGCTAAATTTTTTTGGCGCGAAAAAGTACGTCTATGACGCAAGTTCGTCATTTCCGGCATCATACTTGACGCCGAGACCTTTCACACGGTTGCGTCATTAGTGACGCGAGTGTGTCATTTCTGGTTATTTTTGGCGCCAAAAAAGTTTAGTTACGTTGTGCGTCATACTTGGCGCCAAATTTTTTCATTATTTCAATACCCCATTGATGTTTGCCTCTTGCTTTTTTCTCTATCAGAGGGCTATGCTATTTGCATTTTTCCCATTCCTGAAACTGTCATATAAGGAAATAGATAATTTTGCTTTATATGTTGTTTTTTATCTTACATTTTGCAAGATGTCTAAACCTGATCCTGCCTCAGAAGTTTCTACTGGAACATTGCTGCCTGACATCGGTTCTACCAAAGCTAAGTGCATTTGTTGTAAAATTGAAGAAATTATCTCGCCGAATGTCGTTTGTAATAGTTGTCATGATAAACTTTTACATGCAGATAGTGTATCCATTAGTAATAGTAAATTGCCAGTTGCAGTTCCTTCAACTTATAATGTGCATGATATACCTGTAAATTTTAAAGAATTTGTTTCTGATTCTATTCTGAAGGCTCTGTCTGCATTTCCACCTTCAAATAAACGTGAAAGGTCTTTTAAAACTTCTCATTTAGTTGATGAAATTTCAAATGACCAACAACATAATAATTTATCCTCTTCTGATGAGGATCTATCTGATTCAGAAGATCCTTCCTCAGACATTGACACTGACAAATCTACTTATTTATTTAAAATTGAGTATATGCATTCTTTATTAAAAGAAGTGTTAATTACGTTGGATATTGAGGTAACCAGTCCTCTTGATGTTCTGTCTAATAAACGTTTAAATGCTGTTTTTAAACCTCCTGTGGTTTCTCCAGGGGTTTTCCTATTCCTGAGGCTATTTCTGATATGATTTCTAAGGAATGGAATAAGCCAGGTACTTATTTTATTCCTTCTTCAAGGTTTAAAAAATTGTATCCTTTACCAGCAAAATCTATAGAGTTTTGGGAAAAGATCCCCAAAGTTGATGGGGCTATTTCTACTCTTGCTAAACGTACCACTATTCCTATGGAAGATAGTACTTCCTTTAAGGATCCTTTAGATAGGAAGCTTGAATCTTATCTAAGGAAGGCCTATTTATATTCAGGTCATCTTCTTAGACCTGCAATTTCTTTGGCTGATGTTGTGGCTGCATCAACTTTCTGGTTGGAGAATTTAGCGCAACAGGAATTGGATTCTGACTTTTGTTAGATGTTAGATCCATGTCTTTAGCTATTTTAGCTAGAAGAGCTTTGCGGCTTAAATCCTGGAATGCTGATATGACATCTAAATCTAGATCACTATCTCTTTATTTCCAAGGTAATAATTTATTTGGTTCCCAGTTGGATTCTATTATTTCACCTGTTACTGGGGAAAGGGAGTTTTTCTGCCTCAGGATCTAAGGCTTCTAAACGTTTTCGTTCCTTTCGTCAGAATAAGGAACAAAAACTCAATCCTTCCCCCAAGGAATCTGCCTCCAATTGGACGCCTTCCTCAAATTGGAATAAATCCAAGCCTTTTAGGAAACCAAAGTCAGCCTCTAAGTCCGCATGAAGGTGCGGCCCTCATTCCAGCTCAGCTGGTAGGGGGCAGATTAAGGTTTTTCAAGGATATTTGGATAAAATCTGTTCAAAATCAATGGATTCAGAGCATGGTCTCTCAAGGGTATCGAATAGGATTCTCCTGTGAGAAGATTTTTTTCTCTCACGTATCCCAGTAAATCCAGTAAAAGCTCAGGCTTTCCTGAAGTGTGTTTCAGACCTGGAGTCTTCAGGGGTAATCATGCCAGTTCCTCTTCTGGAACAAGGTTTGGGGTTTTATTCAAATCTATTCATTGTCCCAAAGAAGGAAAATTTATTCAGACCAGTTCTGGATCTGAAAATTTTGAATCGTTATGTAAGAGTACCAGCTTTCAAGATGGTGATTATAAGGACTATTCTGCCTTTTGTTCAGCAAGGACATTATATGTCCACAATAGACTTGCAGGATGCATACCTTCATATTCTGATTCATCCAGAACATTATCAGTTTCTGAGATTCTCTTTTCTAGACAAGCATTACCAATTTGTTGCTCTTCCATTTGGCCTAGCAACAGCTCCAATAATCTTTTCAAAAGTTCTGGGTGCCCTACTCTCTATAATCAGAGAACAGGGTATTGCAGTGTTTCCTTATTTGGACGATATCTTGGTACTAGCTCAGTCTTTACATTCTGCAGACTCTCACACAAATCAACTAGTGATGTTTCTTCGGAAACATGGTTGGAGGATCAATTTACCAAAGAGTTTCTTGATGCCTCAGACAAGGGTCATCTTTTTAGACTTCCAGATAGATTCAGTGTCCATGACTCTGTCTCGAACAGACAAGAGACGTTTAAAATTGGTTGCAGCCTGCCGGCACCTTCAGTCTCAGTCATTCCCTTCAGTGGCTATGTGCATGGAAGTTTTAGGTCTCATGACTGCAGCATCGGACACGAGACCCTTTGCTCATTTTAACATGAGACCTCTTCAGCTTTGTATGCTGAATCAATGGTGCAGGGATTATACAAAGATATCACAATTAATATCCTTAAATCCCAATGTACGACACTCTCTGACATGGTGGATAGATCACCATCGTTTAGTTCAAGGGGTTCTTTTGTTCGGCCAACCTGGACTGTGATCACAACAGATGTGAGTCTTTCAGGTTGGGGAGCTGTTTGGGGATCTCTGACAGCACAAGGGGTTGGAAATCTCAAGAGGCGAGATTACCAATAAATATTTTAGAACTCTGTGCAATTCTCAGAGCTCTTCAGCATTGGCCTCTGTTAAAGAGAGATCCGTTCATTTGTTTTCAGACAGACAATATCACAACAGTGGCATATGTCAATCATCAGGGTGGGACTCACAGTCCCCAAGCTATGAAAGAAGTATCTTGAATACTTGTTTGGGTGGAATCCAGCTCCTGTCTAATCTCTACGGTGCATATCCCAGGTGTAGACAATTGGGAAGCGGATTATCTCAGCCACCAGACTTTACATCCAGGGGAGTGTTCTCTCCATCCAGATGTATTTTCTCAGATTGTTCAGATGTGGGGTCTTCCAGAGATAGATCTCATGGCCTCTCATCTAAACAAGAAACTTCCCAGATACCTGTCCAGGTCCAGGGATGTTCAGGCGGAAGCAGTGGATGTGCTGACACTTCCTTGGTGTTATCATCCTGCTTATATCTTCCCGCCTCTAGTTCTCCTTCCAAGAGTGATTTCCAAAATCATCACGGAACAATCATTTGTGTTGCTGATGGCGCCAGCATGGCCACACAAGTTTTTGTATGCAGATCTGGTTCGGATGTCCAGTTGCCCGCCTTGGCCACTTCCGTTACGGCCAGACCTACTATCTCAAGGTCCGTTTTTCCATCAGGATCTAAAATCATTAAATTTGAAGGTATGGAAATTGAACACTTAGTACTAAGTCATAGAGGTTTCTCTGACTCAGTGATTAATACTATGTTACAAGCTCGTAAATCTGTCTCTAGAAAGATTTATTATAGAGTTTGGAAGACTTACATTTCATGGTGTTCTTCTCATAAATTTTCTTGGCATTCTTTTAGAATTCCTAGAATTTTACAGTTTCTTCAGGATGGTTTGGATAAGGGTTTGTCTGCAAGTTCCTTGAAAGGACAAATCTCTGCTCTTTCTGTTTTATTTCACAGAAAGATTGCTATACTTCCTGATATACACTGTTTTGTACAGGCTTTAGTTCGTATTAAGCCTGTCATTAAATCAATTTCTCCTCCTTGGAGTCTTAATTTGGTTCTGAAGGCATTACAGGCTCCTCCATTTGAGCCTATGCATTCTTTGGACATTAAAATACTTTCTTGGAAAGTGTTGTTCCTTTTGGCCATCTGTTCTGCTAGAAGAGTTTCTGAGCTATCTGCTCTTTCTTGTGATTCTCCTTTTCTGATTTTTCATCAGGATAAGGCGGTTTTGCGGACTTCATTTGAATTTATACCTAAGGTTGTAAATTCTAACAAGATTAGTAGATAAATTGTTGTCCCTTTCTTGTGTCCTAATCCTAAGAATCCTTTGGAAAGATCCTTACATTCTTTGGATGTGGTAAGAGCTTTGAAATATTATGTTGAAGCTACTAAAGATTTCAGGAAGACTTCTAGTCTGTTTTATTGTCTGATCCTAGGAAAGGTCAGAAGGCCTCTGCTATTTCCTTGGCCTCTTGGTTAAAGCTTTTGATTCATCAAGCTTATTTGGAGTCGGGTCAAGCCCCGCCTCAGAGAATTACAGCTCATTCTACTAGATCAGTCTCCACTTCGTGGGCTTTTAAGAATGAAGCTTCAGTTGAACAGATTTGCAAAGCAGCAACTTGGTCCTCTTTGCATACATTTACTAAATTCTACCGTTTTGATGTATTTGCTTCTTCGGAAGCAGTTTTTTGGTAGAAAAGTTCTTCAGGCAGTTGTTTCAGTTTGATACTTCTGCTTTTGATTTAAGTTTTTTTCTTTCAAATGAAAATAAACTTATTTTTTTTGGGTTGTGGACTATTTTTTTCAGCGGTATATGGCTGTTTTTATTTTATTCCCTCCCTCTCTAGTGACTCTTGAGTGGAGATCCACATCTTGGGTAATGATATCCCATATGCCACTAGCTCATGGACTCTTGCCAATTACATGAAAGAAAACATAATTTATGTAAGAACTTACCTGATAAATTCATTTCTTTCATATTGGCAAGAGTCCATGAGGCCCACCCTTTTTATGGTGGTTATGATTTTTTGTATAAAGCACAATTATTTCCAAATTTCCTTTGTTGATGCTTTTTACTCCTTTGTTTATCACCCCACTGCTTGGCTATTCGTTAAACTGAATTGTGGTTGTGGTGAGGGGTGTATTTATAGGCATTTTGAGGTTTGGGAAACTTTGCCCCTCCTGGTAGGATTGTATATCCCATATGTCACTAGCTCATGGACTCTTGCCAATATGAAAGAAATTAATTTATCAGGTAAGTTCTTACATAAATTATGTTATTTAAACTCCAAGTACTTACATTTAGAAATGAGGGCATATTTAGAATCCTAAGTTAAAGATACAAAAAAGTCTAGATGCAGGTGAAATACTTGCTATCAATCATTAAATCATTAAAAGAAGAATGACAACAGCCACCCATCAAAAATACTGGAGAGATGCGCAGCACAGTCGGCTTACGTTTTTTAGCGGTATGCCGTATGCATAGCCTGTCTTGTGTGATCTTTCTATGGTTTAAAAATATATTAAAACAACCTGATTTTTTTTCAAAAAAGTGCAATTGCCCAGTTAAAACTGTTAGACCAGCAATACCCAAATGACCTAGTTAGGCAGGACAAAAGATGAAGGATTAATGCATATTTACATATTTACAAAAAATCTAGCATATATCTAAATATGTCACCTGGTATAAAGCCTCCAAAGTATTGGGAAAGCTGATCCAGTAATTAAGTGGAACCGTACATAAATACATGTTATATAGTTTACAAGTATTAAATACATATAATGAATGATTTACACATTTAATGGAATAGCTATTGGTTCTAGTGGACTTATGTCCCAGACGAAGGCATGGAAATGCATGAGACTACAGACAATTCAATATCATCTTAAGGAATAATAATCATATGATACATACATGAATTACATTTGACCATATGAATACTAGGGTAGACATGCAGTATAGTACATACAATCCACTAGAAATGTAATATTATTGATTAATGTGATTCTAATATACAGTAATACTATGACCTAACCTTCTAACACATATTAAAGAAAAATTTAGAAAACAGCTTATGTACTTAATGGCCTAACAAAATAGTATATATCACAACATGATAGAAAACAAGTTAAAAACAGATAAAATTATTTTTTTACAAAACTGGAAACATAAATCACTCCCAATAATTAATTAAATTATACCTAGAGTTTAAATCTTCTGGGTACCTAGTTCTGAGCTTAAACATCCAGAAGATTTTGCTCTTAGCCAAAAGCCTATCCACATCACCCCCCCCCCCCTCTTAGGGACCTTAACTTCCTCAAAGTCTGCCACTGGTTTTTTTTCAGCAAAGTAAAGTACTAGGGGGGGGGATAGAGGATTTGCCTTTGCTAATAGTAGAGGGATATTTGCGGATCCTGGAATTGATGTCCCTGGAGGTGAGTCCAATATGCTGGTCCCCACAAGAGTCCCATTTTACCATGTTAATTACTTGGGTAGACATACAGTTCATACATGTTTTAATTGGAAAAACTTATCCTGTTACATGTGAACTGAAGTTTTTAGTCCTATCCAAGTATTCACATGGTCTACACTTTCTGTGACCACATCCATACATCTCTGTACTAGTCATCCAGGTACTGTGGGTATGTTGTTCGTGTCTCAATTGGGTTGGAGATAAAATGGATCCTAACATAGGGCAACTACTCAAGCTACATCTCAGCCCTTGTTTCACTACATCTGTAAGTTTATCATCGGCTGCATGAATTGGAAAATTTTTCCGTATTATCTGAGTTATTTGTGAGAACTGTGAACTGTAATTGGTGACAAAGTTAACTCCCCTAAATACTTGTTTATTTTTGTTTTTACTTGATCCCTGTAATAGAAGTGGTCTCTGTTTTGAATCTACTTGTTTTCTGGATGCCACAATTGTTTTGTTAGGGTATCCCCTTTCTCTCAACCTGCCCATTAATTCATTGGCTTGAAGGTTGAAATCATTACTATTAGAGCAATTTCTTTATAGACGAGTGAATTCCCCTTTAGCCACTGCAGCCGCAGTATGTCTGGGATGGCAGCTTTTCCCATGCAGCAAGGAATTTCCAGCAATAGGTTTCCTGTATATTTTTGTGAGAACCCTACCCTCTCTTGATCCAATTAAGGAAAGATCAAAATAATTAATAGTGGAAGGGTGACTCTCAAAGGTAAAGTTTAACCCAACCTTGTTGTTGTTTAAATACATGACAAAAAATGAGATATTATCTCTGGGGCCATTCCATATAAAGAGGAGGTCATTGATGTACCTCATGTACATCAATATGTCACTCCTAAATGGATTTCTATCTCCAAAGATGTGGAAAAATTCACACTAACCTAAAAATTGGTTGGCATAGGATGGGGCGAATTTTGCTCCCATCGCAGTTCCACATCTTTGGAGATAGAAAACCCCTTGAAACTGAAAACAATTGTGGGTAAGCAAGAAATTTGTAATTCTCAAAATATATTTCTGAAATTCTCTGGAATAATCAGAGAAATGTTTCAAAAAGAAACCTATTGCTTTGAGACCTTCCCCATGGGGTATGGACGAGTATATAGATACCATGTCTACTGTGACCCAACTATATGTGTTATTCCATTCCTGGTTCTCCATTATATTTAGGACACTTGGTTTCTCTTACATAAGATTGTAAAGAAGTAACCAGCGGTTGAAAACGGAATCTAGCCACTGGGATAGGTGCTCTAAAAGAGACTCTATCCCACTGACTATTGGGCAGCCTTGGACATTTATCAGAGATTTATGTGTTTTGGGAAGGTGATTGAAGAGGGGAATCCTAGGATTATGTCTTTTCAATACTCTGTTGCATTCTCATCTAGGAACCCCTCTTCCACACCGTCATCCAAAATTTGTAAGAGTTAACTCCTAAAAGCATTAGTAGGATCCCTGAGAAACACTAAATAGTAGTTTTCATTATTCAATTGTCTTAAAGGGACAGTCTACAATAGAATTGTTATTGTTTTAAAAGATAGATAATCCCTTTATTACCCATTCCCCAGTTCTGCATAACCAACACAGTTATATTAATATACTTTTTACCTCTGTGATTACCTTGTATCTAGGAACCTTCTTCCAGCCCCCTGATCACATGACTGTGTTTATTATCTATTGTCTTAAATTTATCATTGTTTTTTGCTGAATCTTAAATAACCCCCTGTGCCTGAACACAGTGTTATCTATATGGCCCACATGTACTTTCTGTCTCTTTGTGTTGAAAAGAGATTTAAAAAGCATGTGATAAGAGGCAGCACTCAAAGGCTTAGAAATTAGCATATGAGCCCACCTATGTTTAGTTTAAACTAAGAATACCAAGAGAAAAAAAAGCAAATTTGATGAGAAAAGTAAATTGGAAAGTTGATTAAAATTAAAAGTCCTATCTGAATAATGAAAGTTTAATTTATACTAGACTGTCCCTTTAAGGCTTCTCCAATATATTCTGATTTATCAAGTACAACAACTGTACCACCCTTGTCTGAGTTCTTGATGACTATGTTGGTGTTGTCCTGTAGAGATTTAAGGGCTGACATTTCCTGTTTAGTTAAATTTTGTTGGATAGGAATTGGTGTATATTTTAAATCAACCAAGTCCTGTTCTATCCTGTTGAAGAAAGTTTCAATGATACTGCCTCTACTGTGCATAAGGTAAAACCTAGATGTTGGTTTGAAAGAAGCACTATTTTTAATGTGACCCTGGTTACTATTGGTTTCTACATGAAGTTCCTATAGTGCTATCACATTACATGATTCTCTAAAGGTAAGTTTGTTCATTGCACCCACTGGAGAGTCATCAGAAATGCCTATATCCAGCTGTTCAGAAATTTCTCTACTGCTGAAATGTTTTTTTAAAGTGACATTCCTAATTAGGTGATTCACATCCACTATTGTCTGAAAAATATTGAACTCGACAGTGGGGGAAAAGGACGAACCTTAACCCAAAACTTTATATAGTTCTTGTGTCAAAATAGTCTGAGGCAGATTGATAACATTCCCTACTTGTACTTGCTCTTTGAGCAAGACCCTCTGAGTTGGTATCACTCCTGACCTTGTTGTGCTTGTATATTGGGTGCATGTTTGTTTTCCATTATTTCTGACTTATTTGAAGCTAAAGTGCCCATCAACAGATTATCAAATCTGGCAAAATCCATATCATTGCTTCTTTTGCTCATTTCACATTGCACTTGCTCAATTTCTTTTCTAATGTCTATTAACAATTTGGTCTTATAATCAATTAGAAGTAGCATCCATCTGGATGAGCATTTCAATAGGACCTCATTCCAGGCCTCTATAAAATCTGTATCTTTAGTGTCCACCTCAAAAGTAGGGAACTTGAAGATGTGTAGACCCCTGGGCATCATATTGGATTTTATATCTCGCTCAAATGTCCATATATCTCATTGGACTCTGGCTTCTTTGGATAACAAATGTTCCATAGTGTCAAATAGAGAGCTTAATAACAGCAATTTTTTTTTACATCAGAGAAAATCATTTCAAAATCCACTGGATTAGCAATCCTTGCCAACACAGGCATTAAGACATAAAATAGGGGCTGGCTGTTGTTCATAGTGATGCTGGCTAAACTTATTAGTAAACACCTGCTGGCGCTTGCCGTTAAAGCACCTAAAAGATACAAAAAAAGTCTAGATGCAGGTGAAATACTTGCTAGTAGTAAACAGCATGAATATATATATATACAGTGGGGCAAAAAAGTATTTAGTCAGCCACCAATTGTGCAAGTTCTCCCACTTAAGAAGATGAGAGAGGCCTGTAATTTTTATCATAGGTATACCTTAAATATGAGAGACAAAATGTGGAAACAAATACAGGCAAATCCAGATTCTGATTTGGAAAGAATTTATTTGCAAATTTTGGTGGAAAATAAGTATTTGGTCAATATCAAAAGTTCATCTCAATACTTTGTTATATATCCTTTGTTGGCAATGACAGAGGTCAAACGTTTTCTGTAAGTCTTCACAAGGTTGTCACACACTGTTGCTGGTATGTTGGCCCATTCCTGCATGCAGATCTCCTCTAGAGCAGTGATGTGTTGGGGCTGTCACTGGTCAACACAGACTTTCAACTCCCTCCAAAGGTTTCTATGGGGTTGAGATCTGGAGACTGGCTAGGCCACTCCAGGACCTTGAAATGCTTCTTACAAAGCCACTCCTTTGTTGCCCGGGTGGTGTGTTTGCATCATTGTCATGCTGAAAGACCCAGCCACGTTTCATCTTCAATGCCCTTGCTGATGGAAGGAGGTTTGCACTCAAAGTCTCACGATACATGGCCCCATTCATTCTTTCATGTACACAGATCAGTCGTCCTGTTCCCTTTGCAGAGAAACAGCCCCAAAGCATGATGTTGCCACCCCCATGCTTCACAGTAGGTATGGTGTTCTTTGGTTGCAACTCAGCATCCTCTCGCCTCCAAACGTGACGAGTTGTGTTTCTACCAAACAGTTCTACTTTGGTTTCATCTGACCATATGACATTCTCCCAATCCGCTTCTGGATCATCCAAATGCTCTCTAGCATACTTCAGATGGGCCCGGACATGTACTGGCTTAAGCAGGAGGACACGTCTGGCACTGCAGGATCTGAGTCCCTGGCGGCGTAGTGTGTTACTGAAGGTAGCCTTTGTTACGTTGGTCCCAGCTCTCTGCAGGTCATTCACTAGCCCCCCCCCCCCGTGTGGTTCTGGGAGGTTTGCTCACCGTTCTTGTGATCATTTTGACCCCACGGGGTGAGATCTTGCGTGGAGCCCCAGATCGAGGGAGATTATCAGTGGTCTTGTATGTCTTCCATTTTCTAATTATTGCTCCCACAGTTGATTTCTTCAAACCAAGCTGCTTGCCTATTGCATATTCAGTCTTCCCAGCCTGGTACAGGTCTACAATTTTGTTTCTGGTGTCCTTCAACATCTCTTTGGTCTTCACCATAGTGCAGTTCGGAGTGTGACTGTTTGAGGTTGTGTACAGGTGTCTTTATACTGATAACAAGTTCAAACAGGTGCCATTAATACAGGTAATGAGTGGAGGACAGAGGAGCCTCTTAAAGAAGAAGATACAGGTCTGTGAGAGCCAGAAATCTTTCTTGTTTGCAGGTGACCAAATACTTATTTTCCACCATAATATGCAAATAAATTCTTTCCAAATCAGACAATGTGATTGTCTGGATTTGTTTCCACATTTTGTTTCTCATAGTTGAGGCATACCTATGATGAAAATTACAGGTCTCTCTCATCTTCTTAAGTGGGAGAACTTGCACAATTGGTGGCTGACTAAATACTTTTTTGCCCCACTGTATATATATATATATATATATATATATATATATATATATATATATATATATATATATATAAATATATATATATATATATATATATATATATATGTATATATATATACACTGTATATATATATATATATTTTTTTTTCAATACGAATAGGGCAAAAAATAGTCCAAGTTCAGAAGAACCCTTGTGTGACTAGATCCCACTATGGAGTTTACACAGTGTTCATCCTGGGAACCATTCCCATATGCACTAATAATACAGGCAGGATGACTTGTTGAATATGCAATTCTATTGTCCTTTAAAACCAGCAATGGCAGTGGCTTAAATGAACCAATCTATTTACATATTCTAGAACATTGATTTTTAAGTAAGACAGATAGCAGGGTTTTCAGGGTTGAAGCCTATTTTTATTGTTGTAATTTTTATGCAGTCATCAAATAAATCATTGTTGGGGAATACAAGCCTGAAATAACTTAACTACAGTACTGAATATTTTCTGTACCCTTCATTTAAATACAAATAATGAATGAGTTAAACATTTAATATAATAGCTATTGGTTCTAGTGGACTAATGTTCCCAAGACAAAGGCATGGAAATGCATGAAACTACAGACAATTTAATATTGTCTTAAAGGTACATGAAACCCAAATTTTTTCTTTCAAGATTTAGAAAGAGAGTACAATTTTAAACAACTTTCTAATTTACTTCTATTATCTAATTTGCTTAATTCTCTTGATATACTTTGCTGAAAAGCATATCTAGATAGGCTCAGGGGCTGCTGATTGGCTGCTGCACATAGATGCCTCATGTGATTGGCTCACACATGTGAATTGCTATTTCTACAGCAAACGATATCTAAGGAATGAAGCACATTAGATAATACAAGTAAATTGGAATGTTGTTTAAAATTGTATTCTCTACTTGAATCATGAGAGAATTTTTTGGGGGTTTAGTGTCCCTTTAAGGAATAATAATCATATGATACATAGAAGAATTACATTTGACCATATGAATACTAGGGTAGACCTGGAGTATAGTACATACAATCCACTAGAAATATAATATTATTGATTCTCTTCCTAATAGACAGCAATACTATGACCTAACCTTCTGACACATATTCAAGACAAATTTAGACACATGGTGGTAAATCTGTAACCATGTTACTGTATAGTGACTGTGTCTATGTATTAAGTGATAATAACTCTGTCTGAAAACTGCTTATGTACTTAATGGCCTAACAAAAGAGTATAAGGGGCATATGTATCAATGTGCGAGCGGACATGATACGAAGTAATGTATCATGTCCGCTGCACATCGCTACACATCGATAAATGCCTACAGCATAGGCTGTCAACATTTATCATTGCACCAGCAGTTCTGGTGAACTGCTGGTGCAATGTCGCCCCCTGCAGGTTGGCCGCTGGCAGGGGTGTCAATCAACCCGATCGAATACTGTCTGCCGCTTCAGAGCAGGGGGACAAGATATGGGGCAGTGGTCTTTAGACCACTGCTTAATAACTTCTTGATAACTTTTTGTTTTGGTTCGCTGGAAACAAGGGGCCTCAAGCTCCATACGGAGATTGATAAATATGCCCCTATATCACAACATGATAGAAAACAAGTTAAAAATGGATAAAATTATTTTTTGACAGAACTGGAAACATAAATCACTCCCAATAATTAATTAAATCATACCTATCTAGGTATGATTTAATTCATTATTGGGAGTGATTTATGTTTCCAGTTTGGTCACAAAAATAATTTTATCCGTTTTTAATTTGTTTTCTATCATGTTGTGAAATATACTCTTTTGTTAGGCCATTAAAGGGACAGTCTACACCAGAATTTTTATTGTTTGAAAAGATAGATAATCCCTTTATTACCCATTCTCTAGTTTTGCATTACCAACACAGTTATATAAATACACTTTTTACCTCTGTGATTGCCTTGCATCTAAGCCTCTGCAAACTGCCCCCTTATTTCAGTTCTTTTGACAGACATCCATTTTAGCCAATCAGAGCTTGCTCACTGGAACTCCCCGTGCGTGAGTACAGTATTATCTATATGATAAACGTGAACTAACACCCTCTAGTGGTGAAAAACTGTCAAAATGCCCTGATAGAAGAGGTGGCCTTCAATGGCTTAGAAATTATATGAACTTCCTAGGTTTAGCTTTCAACTAAGAATACCAAGAGAACAAAGCATAATTGGTGATAAAAGTAAATTGGAAAATTGTTTAAAATTACATTCTCTATCTGAATCACAAAAATTTATTTTGGACTAGACTGTCCCTTTAAGTACATAAGCTGTTTTCAGGCAATTATTATCATTTACTACATAGACACAGTCACTATACAGTACAGATTTACTACCCTGAATATGTGTTAGAAGGTTAGGTCATAGTATTACTGTATATTAGAATCACATTAATCAATAATATTACATTTCTAGTGGATTGTATGTACTATACTGCATGTCTACCCTAGTATTCATATGGTCAAATGTAATTCAAGTATGTATCATATGATTATTATTCCTTAAGACGATATTGAATTGTCTGTAGTCTCATGCATTTCCATGCCTTCGTCTTGGGAACATAAGTCCACTAGAACCAATAGCTATTCCATTAAATGTGTAAATCATTCATTATATGTATTTAATACTTGTAAACTATATAACATGTATTTATGTACGGTTCCACTTAATTACTGGATCAGCTTTCCCAATACTTTGGAGGCTTTATACCAGGTGACATATTTAGATATATGCTAGATTTTTTGTAAATATGTAAATATGCATTAATCCTTCATCTTTTGTCCTGCTTAACTAGGTCATTTGGGTATTGCTGGTCTAACAGTTTTAACTGGGCAATTACACTTTTTTGAAAAAAAATCAGGTTGTTTTAATATATTTTTAAACCATAGAAAGATCACACAAGACAGGCTATGCATACGGCATACCGCTAAAAAATGTAAGCCGACTGTGCTGCGCATCTCTCCAGTATTTTTGATGGGTGGCTGTTGTCATTCTTCTTTTAATGATTTAATGATTGATAGCAAGTATTTCACCTGCATCTAGACTTTTTTGTATCTTAAACTTAGGATTCTAAATATGCCCTCATTTCTAAATGTAAGACGATATTGAATTGTCTGTAGTCTCATGCATTTCCATGCCTTCATCTTGGGAACATTAGTCCACTAGAACCAATAGCTATTCCATTAAATGTGTAAATCATTCACTATATGTATTTAATACTTGTAAACTATATAACATGTATTTATGTACGGTTCCACTTAATTACTGGATCACCTTTCCCAATACTTTGGAGGCTTTATACCATGTGACATATTCAGATATACTGTATGCTAGATTTTTTGTAAATATGCATTGATCCATCATCTTTTGTACTGCTTACTCCGGTCATTTGGGTATTGCGAGTCTAAAAGGTGTAACTGGGCAGGTGCACTTTCTTTGAACCAATCAGGTTGTTTAAATGTATTTTTAAACCATATATCACGGCATACCACCGAAACGCATAAGCTGACTGTGCTGCACATCTCTCCAGTATTTTTGATGGGTGGCTGTTGTCATTCTTCTTTTAATGATTCAATAAATGTTACTTTTTATTATAGAGTGAGTCTTCTATTTTTTGCTTGAATATTTAGTATCCTCTCACAGACTTTCCTCAATTTCTGTACTGGAAATAAAACTTATGAAAGTATATGTTTTAGTTTTACACTCGATATAGAGCAGTAAAAATTCAACATGGGTCTGACCTATTAGGCTCAACATTTTACTTATTATATGTTAATAACCTGTTGTAGAATTACTTTTATTTACCTTACTTAATCAATTATTATCTATGCTTTAAATACACACCCACATATATATATATATATTAAAATTATGGGGGGGGGGATAAAAAACTGAAATTAAAATCCTCCGTCTCAAAATTAAATTAATGTAAATATTTGCATAGGAAATTAGTACATCTAAGCAAGTATCCCCACTTGCCCCCAGAAATTCTTAACATGTAATGTTTCCAATGCACTAGAGAATTGTGGGTAAGATATGCAAATTAAGTATGCAAATTCTCAGTTTTTTGCTTCAAAAATACTGTTTTAACACAGTGATCCTTTTAAACAGAAATATGACAGCAAACCAGAATTCACTCACTATACAAGCCTGTTTTGTTCTTTTTAGAACTCATCAGTAGGAGATAGATTTCTGATTGCTGCATTGGAAAAGCTATTTTCATGGTTAAACCAAAATTCATTAAAATTATGGGGGGGAGATAAAAAACTGAAATTAAAATCCTCCATGTCTCAAAATTAAATCAATGTAAATATTTGCATAGGAAATTAGTACATCTAAGCAAGTATCCCCGCTTGCCCCCAGAAATTCTTAATATGCAATGTTTCCAATGCACAAGAGAATTGTGGGTAAGATATGCAAATTAGGTATGCAAATTCTCAGTTTTTTTGCTTCAAAAATACTGTTTTAACACAGCGATCCTTTTAAACAGGGATATGACAGCAAACCAGAAATCACTCACTATATTTGCATACCTAATTTGCATATCTTACCCACAATTCTCTTGTGCATTGGAAACATTGCATATTAAGAATTTCTGGGGGCAAGCGGGGATACTTGCTTAGATGTACTAATTTCCTATGCAATTATTTACATTGATTTAATTTTGAGACATGGAGGATTTTAATTTTAGTTTTTTATCTCCCCCCCCATAATTTTAATGAATTTTGGTTTAACCATGAAAATAGCTTTTCTAATGCAGCAATCAGAAATCTATCTCCCACTGATGAGTTCTAAAAAGAACGAAACAGGCTTGTATAGTGAGTGATTTCTGGTTTGCTGTCATATTCCTGTTTAAAAGGATCGCTGTGTTAAAACAGTATTTTTGAAGCAAAAAAACGTAGAATTTGCATATCTTACCCACAATTCTCTTGTGCATTGGAAACATTGCATATTAAGAATTTCTAGGGGCAAGCGAGCGGGGATACTTGCTTAGATGTACTAATTTACTATGCAAATATTTACATTGATTTATATATATATATATACAGGTATACATATACAGTATATATATATATATACACAGAGAAACACATAGAAAGTCTGACACTGTCTTGCACAGTAGTAGATTAAACACAAAATTGAAGAGTTTGGCCAAATGGTTATAGGCCCAATGTAACGATCTCTTACTTCCTGGGTCCATAAAGTCACACATTCAAACTGAGCTACAAGCAAGGGTGACTCAGGTAATTGGTAATGTCCCTAGACATGTACAAAACACAGAATTGGACTGCACCCTCAAACCAGACTTGATGCACATCCTTTGTCACTGCCCTGGTTACTCACCAGCAGTCAGAGACAGCTGCCAAGCTTTTTGTGACTCAGGCAGCTAATCCTAGGCCAGCCTGAGTGCAAAGCCTGTTGGAAATATTACAAAACAAAAATATTTACACAAAACATAGAGGCCCCAATTTATCAAAGTCTGTCGGACCTCATCCGACAGTGTGGATCAGGTCCGACAGACCTCGCTGAATACGGCGAGCAATATGCTCGCCGTATTCAGCATTGCACCAGCAGCTCACAAGAGCTACTGGTGCAACGCCGCCCCCTGCAGACTCGCGGCCAATAGACCGCCAGCAGGGGGCTGTCAATCAACCCGATCGTACTCTGAGCAGGCGGACAGGTTATGGAGCAGCGGTCTTTGTGACCGCTGCTTCATAACTGCTGTTTCTGGCAAGCCTGCAGGCTCGCCAGAAACACGGGGCATCAAGCTCCATTCAGAGCTTGATAAATATGCCCCAGAGAGTCTGTCACTCTCTTGCAAGCACACAGATAGATTAAAAGGACATAAATTGCAGGTATCAGGCTGCAATTAATGTTATAAAAATTATTAGTTGTTAGCTATGCACTCTATGGACTTAAAAAAAGAAAATAACTAGTAACAGGGCATTGGTGATATTTATTTATTTTTTCTTGCATTATTCTGTTTAAAACAAAACATTTGGAAAGAATGTGAAAAAGATTTACAGGAGTTAAAGGTATGTCACAAAAACAATTAAATTATATATATATATATATACATATATATATATATATACATATATATTCTAGCTCTTTGTCTCCTATTCCTATATGTACCAATGACAATATTAAAGATGAAATGTGAAAACAAAAGTTGCTGAGGACACAAATCATTTTTTCTTTTGATTTCTAGAACTTTTCCTAATAAACGAGCATGACCAACAACCTTATTGTCAAATGCTAAGCTGATGCAATTGTCCGTAGTAATTGCAGAAGATAGGTGTCAAAATAATATTACAGATATTGAAGGCCTCTGCTTTGGCCTACTGAATCTGACAGTAATCGTAAGTAACATTGAGACAAAGGAAATTACACCAAATGCAATTATCTATAGCTCTATTTTTTTCCGTTAATATGTCTCATTGGACAAGGCAAGTGTCTGCTGTGATCCATAAAGGCTTCATACAGCTGTTTTTCTTTTCCCCACTCTTGTAGCAGTCTAGTATTCACACGCAAGCTTGTCGATCAATGGCAATTATTGCTTAATGAGCATGTAATGATAGGAAGATCTATCGAGAAGTGAACTAATAAATCACTTGATATTGCCTAGATTAAAAAATAACAATGTATCTTGTTAGAGGGATGTGTCCCGTGCTGTTTGTATTCATTGTTTTGTCGTTGTTTTTTTTCTCTCAAATCAACTTGCTCATTAAATTGCTAGCTGAAAATTTAAAGGGACATGAAACCAAACTAAATTATTTTGTGATTTAATTAAAAAAAAATTTTCCAATTTACTTTTGTTATCAAATTTGCTTTTTTTCTCATGTATTCTCTGTTGAAGGGATACCTAGGTAGGTATCTGGAGCACTATATAGCAGGAAATAGTCCTGTTATCTAATGCTCTTGCAAATGAATATTTTTTTAAAAAAAATTGCTGCCATATAGTGCTCCAGACATGTGCCCACTCCTGAGCTTACATCCCTGTTTTTCAACAAAAGATACAAAGAAAACAAAGAAAATGAGATCATAGAAATAAATTAGAAAGTTGTTTAAAATTGCTTGCTCTATCTAAATCATGAAATACGTATTTTGGGTTTTATGCCCTTTAAGCACATTCAGAAAATACATTTTGATTTATCAGGGATAAGTAAGACACAGGCTTAAAGGGATAGTAAACCCCAAAATTTTCGTTTATGATTCAGATAGAATATACAATTTTAAACAACTTTCCAATTTAATTAAATTATCACATTTTCTTCATTCTCTTGTTATCCATTGCTGAAGGGACAGCATTGCACTACTTATAGGAAGCGGTAAATATCTATTTAGCTAATCACAAGAGACAAATGTGTGCAGGTACCAATTAGCAGCAGCTCCCACTAGTGTATGATATGTGCGTATTCATTTTTTAACAAGGGATACTAAGAGAACGAAGCACATTTGAAAATAGTAGTGAATTTAAAAGTGTCTTAAAATGACCGGCTCTATCTGAATCATGCAAGTTTAATTTTGACTTTCCTATCCCTTTAAAGTTAATAAATATTTTGAAAACTTTCTCAGGGCCTAATATTCAAAACCCTGCCGGCATAGAGAGAAAGCACACAAAGTCTTTGGGATTTTTTTTATTGTAATGTAGGAGTCTCTGTTTCACATTAAAGTGAATGTAAATTTTGATGCTAAAGTGCCCGGTTTTGAAAAATTTTATTAAAAACAGGGGCACTTTAATTAATCTATAGTTACATTTCACTCCTGTTGTGAAAAAAAAACTTACCTTTTAAACTTGACAGCAGCTCCAGTTTCCTCCGGTCGTCGCAAGCCATTTCTGATGTCAGAAATGATGGATAGGGTATCCTCCAATCACGGCTTCCCCCAGGAGGAATCAGTGTCTGATTCAATGCCGTGATTGGAGGAAGCCAGATTCCTCATTTTAAACCCAGGAAGAGGCTTTGCGACAGGTGGAGGAAGCTGGAGCTGCTGTGAAGAATAAAAGGTACGTTTTTTTTCACAACAGGAGTGAAATGTAAGTTTTGATGAATTAAAGTGCCCCTGTTTTTAATAAAATTTTTAAAAACCGGGCACTTTAGCATCAAAATTTACATTCACTTTAAGAACACTACATAGCAACATAAAAATGTGTCAAGATAAAATATGTGTTTCTAAAATATTTTGAAAGGCCTCGTCGTACCGACAAGACTTTACATATCAGGCCCTCAGTATTATACTATAAAGAAGACTCAGGGAATAAAGGAGCTTTACCAAATTTATTGAATCAGTTTCAGAACATAATAAAGAATTTGGAAACATCTGTCTCACTGAATAGTTCTCACAAATGAAGTGGTAAATAATACTGTAAGTTAGGCTGTTTTTTTACATGTAACACTTTATATTATACAATTTGAATGTAAAACAATGGTATACGGAAATGGTTTATATATTATTTAGGTACTTAAGGTATTAAGGTACTTAACAACACTATGGGACAACTCAGCATTGTATAAAAATATCTATTGGAGTTTAGTATTAATAAAAAAAATTTAAGATAAGCAGCATATAGTCCTATAGAAAATAAATACAGCTCCTTTATGCATAAGTCTTTTCTTGCCCTGTATAATTATCAATGCTTAAAATGTACAAGTCAGCTGTGGTGAGCAAATTACTATAATGTCTACATTCACTAAGCATCTAGGCGGCATACAGTACAGTAGTTTTTGTTATAGCTGAGAAAAATCACTGCAGGCTTTGCTATCCTAAACTATGAGATAATTTACAAATCTTGGTTATTAAAGTCTTATGAATTGCAGATGAATCCGCCATCTGTATTAATTTATAGTCTGTTTTATCTTTGACGTTAAAAATTATTGTTGTTATTTTTTTTTTCCAGAAGACATGATCCAAAATTCACATACAGTGATTAACTCCCTAGCTGCCAATGACGCACATAAAGATCATTGATTAAAAACCTGACAGATGGAAACTTGCACAGGATTTGTGACCAAAAAGCTGAAGGTAAGAAGCAGAACTTGGTGATTAACCCACATGATGCTGGTCACACACAGTATATTAATCAGTGATCAACCCCTTAGCAACTTGCTACTAGAAACACAGGAGGGTACTTACTGGAAATGTGCATTCAGACTTTTTGGCACTAAACTAATGCCAGAAAGTTGTGGCTGCAAAAGACACATTCAACAGTTTTTGGATACAGATTTATTCTTTTGAAAGTGCAACACACTAAGATCTGTGCAAATCCAGATCTTAGTGTGTCGCACTTTCAAAATAATAAATCTGGCTTCGAAAACTGCTGAATGCAGCTTGCAACCACCATCTTCAGCATTTGTTTAGTGTCAAAAAATCTGTATGCACATCTTGTATTTAGCACATGTGGCTACTGGTAACACACACAGTAAGTAACCACTTGACTGGCAAAAATACACAGTGACCCTAACCAGATTCATGTACCTTGTATTTATTTATATATTTTTTTATTTTTGTTTTACCAATTTATCAGTTTATTATTAGCTTACAGAGGATTGCTTCTTTTTATCTTGCTAAAAAAGCGCCAAAAGTAATTTAAACTTATTAAAAAAATTGTTTAAAGGTAAGATTAGAATATATTTAAAATTCTAAATCTGTAGACATTTAGGTTTCTTTTAAAAAAAAATATTTCCATCAACAAACTTTCCAAATTACAATTATTCAGTTGAATCAAGAGGTTATCAAAACATATATTTTTTTTTTTATTTTTTTTTATTTACTTTTTATTGAAGTTCAATTTACGGCATACAAACAACATTTGTAAATGCAGTCAATATAGAAAGAATTAATAAGACAGTTCCAACTGTACATCTCAACATTATAGAACATTAATTAAAACAAACAATAAACATTCTATTTGCCAATGCAGTTACGAGCCTTCCCAACAGTAAATGGGGCCACTTTCGGACCTCACATAACGAAAAAGAAGATAAAGCGTTAGAAGGCTTCCCTGGATGTTAGGGGATCACTTACAGGCGTAAATTAAGGTGATGAATAACATATGAAGTGACAACCATAATGAGGGTAGAATTCCCAAATGGAAATAACATGGTAAAACAAACATTCAGATATTCTTCTGGAAGACTATGGTAATCAGCCCAGCTGAATAAAATGTAGTAATTAGAGTCACTACTGTGGTAGAATGAAGGAATAAATGCTAGGGAGGTATTTATATTGCGGCATGTGCAAGATAAGCCGCGCATTTCACCCTCCTAAATTAAGAGGTATATTATATTATGGGGGGGGGGGGTGGTAAGTTAAGTACTATGGCAAAAATATATGGCGTAGGAAGCTTTTAAGATGTAGGGTATCTACTGTAAATAAATAAGGCAACCCTCAAGGGTTTATGTTATATGTTGGCAACTAAAAGATCAATGGCTACTATGGAAACAACAATTAGCTGCTAGAATTATACATGTAAAGTAAGCTTCTCAGAGCTCTTAATAGGATAAATAGGGTAGAAGATTAAAACCTAAGGAGACTGACATAGCGATGTTGTGCGAGGTAACAAGAGATAAAATAGTCCTACATGCGTCTTACCCTCTTATAAGTATATATCCAGGGACACAGGCCTATAATAAATGTATAGAGTAGTAGAATTATAAACAGATAATGCTATAGTTAGGGGCTAAAGAATGCCACATCTATTTTTATTTTTAAGCCAAACTAAAGTCTTAAGTGCAAGCGCATCCAATCTGCCGAGCTAAGAAAAACTGCATATCTGTAATTCAATTGCCTTAAGTCCCATCTCCTGGGTACGGGCCCTATACCCAGTAAGAATTCAGACATGATGTGATAGTAAGGTGCTAGGCATTCACTCTTCGGACATTTTAGTGTTAGTCTTGTAGTAGTATAATACAAAGTGTCGCACCTCAAGGATATGCTCACTAAACTATAAATTAGGAAAGGTTGGCAGATTTTAGGGGAGACCATAGCAGCAGTATAATGTTATCTAAATAAGGATATCCTAGATTGCATTGTAATACATTGAACTAGGCATCTCCCATCCCTATACTATAAGTGTAAAACCATGCAGAAACTCAGTAACCTGTGAACCTAGGTATAAAAGCTCCCGAGGGCATAATTATAAAAGAGGGATAGGTACACCTTCAGTACACACCAATATGTATATTATGCCTAAAAATGGCTAGCGATGTGCTAGTCATATAACCAGTCTAACATTAAGTAGTAAAAATACAGGCATGACAGGCGTATCTGTACAAATATAACAGTAATTTCACTGCTATACATATTACTGCAGTATAAAATAATAGGTACACAGATGTATGAGAATTAGAGCCTCAAGTTCTAGCTGACAGAAATGTAATACAGAAGCAAGATTAAGCTATAGATTAGGCACAAACTGAGTAGGCTTGTGGTTAGAATACATCTTTACAATTTGAGTGTCAGTAGGAAAATGCCCAAAATAAATGGAAGTGCTGTCTCTCATTTGCTATAAGAAACCCTGTTGCTCAGTGAACAGCTACAAGACCATAGGAGCAATTCCAAATGTAGTGGCCTTGGGAGTCAAAACTATGCAGGAGGTGAGTTAGCAGGGCAACCACGTGGGCAAATTATATGTAACCTGCTCCAGAACCAGTCTCCTAGTGAAGCTACTGCTGCAAGCCTCCAGGGTCCCACTGATTTAGGCTAATGAAAGCCTTAAGCGTCAGCAGTAAGTTGAAGTCCCAATCTGTGCTACATGGGCAATGCTGGGTGAGGCCCTCCGAATGAGGAGACAGTCCCAAGCGCATAAGGCAAGAGTCCCTCCGAGTAGCTGCTCCTCTGAACTGATCTGTCCATGGCTGGTCCCAAGGGACCCTGTATATCCCGCTACAAGACACTAGTCCCTTCACCGGTATTCTGCGATCAGCTGCATCGGATGACACACAAGTTAGGCTGCCACTGTTTAGGAGCTGTGAGCATTCAGACATGTAAGTTTTGTCCCCTTTGTCCGCCTCAGACACACAAGATGCCGCCATCCTATAATTCACTCCCAGGGGTTTTTGTATCTGGTGCTTCGTAGGCGGCAACCTCTGTGAGCCCGCAGCTCCCCTATTCTCCAGAAAAGGTGTGAGTAAGTAGGCAGTGTGGGTTGCTATCGTAACTGCTGACTGCTGAAACTCTGTTATAGGTTGGCATCTAAACATAGCACTACACCCATCTAGGAACTTATGCATCTGTTCCACAATGCTCTCTGCATCCTCCATGATGAGATAAGTTGACGGTCCCCTCAGATGGGGGTTGAATATAATAGCCCTTGGTTAATTTTGCTCCCAGCTGGAAGTGCCAATTAGGCCGCAAGATGGCTGCTTTAGACCACACAGTTGGTTATAACGCATCAGGGTTGTGGGATTCAGTGCATGAAGTATTCCTTACTTTAAAAGTGGACGTTGAGAACGGCTGTGACTTCAGGCCATCATCAGTGGTTTTAATAAAAGAGTAGATGGACCCAGGCGGTCGTTAATTTTGTTTGTTGTATATATTATAGTTAGAGCTGCTGAAAAGTGCGATTGTCTGGTTTGAAAGTTTGCTCCGCCCCCCAAAACATATATTTTAATAGCAAGGTATTAACAAAAGCGATCCAATCACTTATTTTCCATATCATGAAGAATAAAATTGTTTTTTTAAACTATTGTTATTATTATTATTATTATTATTATTATTATTATTATTTGCTACTATTCTTAATCAAGTTAAACATAATACAGTCATCAAGTCGTATTTTAGTAGTTATATAAGTAGTTATTAGTCAAAAAAGTTTTAAGAAGTTTATAAAGTGTACTTTGTTTAGTATATCTCTAATGTTTTTATTTAGACTGTGATGTAAATTATATCTAACAGCAAGGTGCATAAGAGAAATAGAAAACATCAAAGATGCTGTATTCCTTTTGAGCTTTAGAGTCCTCCATATTTGTGTAAATAAACAAATGTCATAACTGTGAATATTACACACAATTCTTACCTTGATTTCTTTTGTTCTGTTAAACAATAACTGACAAATTTTGCCTCAAGACACATATAAATACTTTCTACCAAGGTTTATAAGCAACTATCAAATATTAATTTATATTGGATAAAATCGTTTCAACATTTTCTGCCAACCTTAAGCTTTTGTCATTTTTTCCCTCATAAAAATGTAATTGTAGAAAATGAGACAAGAGTGAAATTGACCTCCTCCCCAAATACACACTACACACATGCAAGACCTACCACACACAGAAGACATGCTCACACATCACTGCGTGCTCACAGCTCCAGGCATGCAGCTGGTCACACAGCTTGTGTAGGCAAGCAGTGCAAAGGGGCAAGCAGTGCAAAGGCTTCCTGTCTTTCATACTGGAAAGGATGAAGGTGCAGGGGCGCGCAATGTGATGCTGAACACTCTGATCAGGATTCTTAAACTGTGGAGAGCTGACTACAGCATTAATGGAATCCTGGAAAGAAGTCTCAGAACTGCTTATTTATCTTTAAAGGGACAGTAAACGTTGAGTAAAATGTTACATAATTCTGCACTATGTGCAGAATTATTTAACATAAGGATATCCGTTTGTTTGATTTTTTTCCTAAATACATGATTTGGCACCTTAAACGATACTTATGTGTGCAAAGCTGTCCTCTTCTGTGTGGTGTTGTTTTCAACCAATCACTGCGATCCCGATTGCGTCATTCAACTACATGTAGCACGCTCCAGTGCTAGGGGGCGAGCTACATGTAGTTGAAGGGCGTAATCTGCAGAACAGATAAGACCGCTTTGCACGCAAGGTAATTGTTATTTGATGTGCCAAATTGCGTATTTAGGAAAACAATTCTGCACTATGTGCAGAATTATGTAATGTTTTAGCCAATGTTTACTGTCCCTTTAAAATAGATTTGATATGGTGGCTTGTTTGTTTTTTAACACTCTTATAGAATGAATCTGTTTTATGTAATCAGAATATTATTACATGTAACTGTTACAAACAGATACACGGGCCCCCATTTATGAAGCTGCTTGTTTTCCTGTGTGGAAGCTCCGAATTCTCTAAGCATTTTAGCCCGTCTCATGGTGTTATTGTTCCAAATGTAAGCTGGAAAGATTTTCTCAAAATCTGCAATACACTTATTACACTGATAGAAAAAAATTACCTGTGTGGAAAACTAAATGCAATTTACAGTACTCTGAAAACATTACATATTCTATTTGTTTAAATTTTTTTATCTTACTGTGAGTTTCACTACTTTTTATAGGATGATTGCCGCTCTCAACTCCACATTCAACCACCTTTTTAAGAGAATAGAGCATGAGCCGGTGTTGTGTCGAAACTGGTGATTGTCTATTGTTCCAATAAGTTTTCTTTTTTAACAATATTAATCTATCAGAAAAATAAAAATATATACTCTCAAATGCATGTTTAATTTTTAATCAGGTTTGTAAAGAAATTAGGGGCGCGATCCGATATAGATCGCAGTTTGCGGCGCAAGCGAGGGAACCGGCGTCGCCCGCAGTTTCAGCTTGCAACTCGAGCTATCCCATATAAGTCGCCGTCAGATGCTAACGTGCCGTAAGTCTGACAAACCAGCGATGTCCAGAAATCTGCGCAAGTACAAATTTCTGGCGTCGCCAGTGACTTGCGGCACGTTAGAAACTGCCGGCGCCTATAAAACCTGACTAAAGTCTAAAACACCCGCACTGTCTAACACGCCTCCCTAACATAGCCCGACAAGTCTAACACGCCTCCCTAACATAGCCCGCCACGTCTAACCCTCTATCCGCTATCCCCCCTCACTATCCTAACAATAAAAAAGCTATTAACCCCTAAACCGTCGCTCCGTACCCCGCCGCCAGCTATATTATATCTATAACCCCCTAAAGTGAGCCCCTAACACCGCCGCCATCTATATTAAAATTATTAACCCCTAATGTAAGCCCCTTACACCGCCGCCATCTCTATTAAAATGATTAACCCCTTATTTAATCTACCTACCCTGCCGCCAGCTATATTATCTATATTAACCCTAAGTATATTATAGTTAATATAGTTATTATATTATATATATTAACTATATTAACCCTAATTATATTAGGGTTAATATAGTTAATATAGTTACTATAGTATTTATATTAACTATATTAACTCTATCTAACCCTAACACCCCTAACTAAATTTATATTAAATTAATCTAATTCATTTATAAACTAAAATATTCCTATTTAAATCTAAATACTTACCTATAAAATAAACCCTAAGATAGCTACAATATAATTAATAATTACATTGTAGCTATGTTAGGGTTAATATTTATTTTACAGGTAAATTGTTAATTATTTTAACTAGGTATAATAGCTATTAAATAGTTATTAACTATTTAATATCTACCTAGTTAAAATAATTACCCAATTACCTGTAAAATAAATCCTAACCTAAGTTACAAATACACCTACACTAGCAATAAATTAAATAAACTACAAACATCTATCTAAAAATACAATTAAATTAACTAAACTAAATTACAAAAAAAAACAAACACTAAATTACAAAAAATAAAAAAAGATTACAAGATTTTTAAGCTAATTACACCTATTCTAAGCCCCCTAAAAAAATAATAAACCCCCAAAATAAAAAAAAATTCCCTGCCCTATTCTAAATTAAACAAATTTCAAAGCTCTTTACCTTACCAGCCCTTAAAAGGGCCTTTTGTGGGGCATGCCCCAAAGAATTCAGCTCTTTTGCATACAAATACAATACCCCCCCCCCCCCATTACAACCTACCACCCACATACCCCTATTCTAAAACCACCCAAACCCCCCTTAAAAAAGCCTAACACTACCCCCCTGAAGATCTCCCTACCTTGTCTTCACCACACCGGGCCGAACTCCTGATCCGATCCGGGCGATGTCTTCCTCCAAGCGGCAAAGAAGAATTCTTCCTCCGGCGATGTCTTCCTCCAAGCGGCAAAGAAGAATTCTTCCTCCGGCGACGTCTTCCTCCAAGCGGCAGCAAAGTCTTCATTCTTCCGGCGGCATCTTCAATCTTCTTTCTTCGCTCCGCCGCCGCGGAGCATCCATCCCGGACGACTACTGAACTTGGAATGAGGTACCTTTAAATGACGTCATCCAAGATGGCGTCCGCCGAATTCCGATTGGCTGATAGGATTCTATCAGCCAATCGGAATTAAGTTAGAAAAATCTGATTGGCTGATTGAATCAGCCAATCAGATTCAAGTTCAATCCGATTGGCTGATCCAATCAGCCAATCAGATTGGCTCGCATTCTATTGGCTGTTCCGATCAGCCAATAGAATGCGAGCTCAATCTGATTGGCTGAGCCCCTTTTTCCTCCAAACATTTGAACATTGATATTTACTTTTGAATAAGTGTTCTATTTGGTGTGCCAAAAAGATTGCTTACGGCTTACACATTGATATCTTGGCGGTAGATTTATCATGCAGTGGATGCTGCTTTCTATGCCTGAGGCTTCAGAGGAAACCTAATTTAAGAAGTAGCGGTCGTAAAACCGCTGCTTCTTAACTTGTCCGCCACCTACTGTAATCATCGGGATGATTTACACCACATGCTAGCGACCGATTGGCCGCAAATGTGCAGGGGGCGGCATTGCACAAGCATGCTTGTAAAATGTTAAATGCTGAAAGCGTATGCTGTTGGCATTTATCGATGTCGGGATGACATGATTAGTGATGTCGCAAACTGTTCGCCGGAGAACAGTTCCCGGTGAACATAGCTTGTTCGCGTTCGCCGCTGCGGGGGCACATATGCGATGTTCGATCCGCCCCCTATGTGTCATCATTGAGGAAACTTTGACCCTGTATCTCACAGCCTTCTGACATATTTTAGCCAATCAGCAACAGACACTCCCTCACAGACCCTCCCAGCTCCTTGGCAGCAGCCATTTTAGATTCATTACGATCTTGCTTTCTTAGTGAGAGGAGCTTTAGTGTTGCTGCTGCTGACATTATAGGGAAATAGATAGCTAGGCTAGTGTATTTAGTGTACACTACAGTCCTGAAGGACTCATCTAATCTCTGCTGTAAGGACAGCACCCCAAAAAGCCTTTTTTAGGGCTATAACTTCAGTCTTTTTTTTTTTTTTTTAATTTGTAATTTTATTTGCATTTGCCTGGCTTTCAGCCTGTGTGTGAGGCTCACAGCATATCCTGTAATTAGTGCCACCACTGATATCTGCTTAACATTAGTGTAAATTTAGCCAACAAAACTTTTAAATCATTTTGCTAGTGTAATCTAATTTCATTTTCTATCAGGCCTGTGTCTCAGGCTCACACAGCATATACTGTGGTTAATTGCTCTGTGCCAACCACCACTCATATCTGCTTAACATTAGTGTAAATTTAAACAACACAACTTTTAAATAATTTTGCTAGTGTAATCTAATTTCATTTTCTATCAGGCCTGTGTGTCAGGCTTACACAGCATATGCTGTGGTTAATTGCTGTGCCAGCCACCACTCATATCTGCTTAACATTATTGTAAATTTAAAAAAAAAAACTTTTAAATCATTTTGCTAGTGTAATCTAATTTCATTTTCCATCAGGCCTGTGTGCCAGGCCCACATCATATAGTGTGATTAATAGCTCTTTTTTCCACCACTTATATCTGGTGTAACATTAGTGTAAATTTAAAAAAAAAAAAATTTTACATCAGTCCTCTTCTAGTGTTATTTAATTTTAGTTGCCAGGCCAGCCTGGCTGCCTTTAGTGCCAGCCTGTGTGTCAGGCTGCCAGCATATACTGTGCCTACTTCCATCCTCAGTGCCAGTCCACCACTCCTATCTGGTGTAACATTAGTTTAAATTTTGTAAAAAAAAACTTTTACATCAGTCTTCTAGTGTTATTTAATTTTAGTTGCCAGGCCAGCCTGCCACTAGTGCCAGCCTGTGTGTCAGGCTGCCAGCACATACTGTGGCTACTTCTATCCTGAGTGTCATCACTCCTATCTGTTGTAACATTAGTGAAACTTTTTTAAAAAAAACTTTTACATCAGTCTGCTATTGTTATTTAATTGCAGTTGCCTGTCTGCCAGTGTGTGTGCCAGGCCCACTTTCCAACTAGTGCCACAAATCATATTTGTTATAACAGTAGTGTAAATATTTAAAATAAAAACTTTTTTGACTGTGAATCATCAGTCTGCTAGTGCAATTGAATTGCAGTTGCCTGCCTGCCAGCGTGTGTGCCAGGCCCACTTGCCAACTAGTGCCACCAATCATATTTGTTATAACAGTATTGTAAATATTTAAAATAAAAACTTTTTTGACTGAGAAACATAGAAACATAGAAACATAGATATTGACGGCAGATAAGAGCCATAGGCCCAGCAAGTCTGCCCGACCTTACCTAACAGTATAAACTTATCTAGTTCGTAGGATAGCCCTATGCTTGTCCCATGCATTTTTAAAGTCCCCCACAGTGTTTGTTGCTACTACCTCTTGAGGAAGTTTATTCCATAAATCAATCACTCTTTCTATGACTGAGAAACATCAGTCATCTAGTGTAATCTAATCGCAGTTGCCTGCCTGCCAGCGTGTGTGCCAGGCCCACTTGCCAACTAGTGCCACCAATCAGATTTGTTATAACAGTATTGTAAATATTTAAAATAAAAACTTTTTTAATCTAATTGCAGTTGCCTTCCTCCCAGTTATTTCTGACTACAGTTATTTAAAAAAAAAATACCCCTGAGTAACTGAAGTCACAATTGGACCGTCCACTTTTTAAATTTATTTATTTATTATTTTTTTTTCCTTGTGTCTCATTATTTTTGCTTTGACAAGGAGTGCACATTTTTATTTCGCATTATCTAATTCAGTAGACCAAATTCCCTCTTACATTTTGAATATGTATACAAAAAATAATCTACACAAATAATAATAACATAGCTTTTAAAAGTAATGTTTATACAAGACATACACAATATATTTTAACCCCTTAACGACCACAACATACCCTGGTCCTTAAGGGTTTGTCTGGGTGTAGAATTGTGGGTCTAGTTGCGAGCAGCAATGCCGCGCTATTAGACGCTTCCTCCAGCATTGTTGCAAAAATAGCGCAGTCTCGCTATTGAAAATCATCCCCCCAGGGTACGTCACTGGTCATTAAGGGGTTGATCAAACATTTTATGACGACACTGTCCCCATTCCAATCAATCAGAATGTATTTGTTAAAACCCTCATTGTATATATTAGACGCCACAATTTGATTTTGTAAAACAGCTCTTATTAAAAAACTTTATAAGAATAAAGTGAGGCTGAACATAAGAAAAAAATCATAAGCAACATTTCACTGTCTTTTTTCTGGGAGATTATAAAATTGGTTATCAAAGGCCTTGCAATAAACAAAATATACGTGGCCAGAAAAAAGTCAAACAAAATGGCTAAATGACTTAATATTTATGGTGTTTTCACAATATATTTGTGCATGTGGTTTTCACTTAGCCAATAACATCTATTAGTGACATGTACAATTAACAATATCATGTAATTTTCTAATTAATATCTGTGAACATCCAAACACTTAAAGGGACATCAAAACTGTTTTATCATATTTATGAAAGACCAGCAGTTAAACATGTCAAAATCAATTTTTGTATTCAAAAGAGTTAAGTAAAAGCTGTAAAACATACACAAAGTAGATGATGGTGTGCAACTATGTCCTGCTATTGGCTAGGGACAGCTCTAACAACAAAAGTTGGTTTTAGTCAGAATAGGAACATCTATAAAAAACAACAACTCAGTAATATATTTGAAACATTCTGGTAAAGACAAAAAAATTAAGTCCTTCATTTTATTGCAATCATAAATGTTTAATATGATTATTTTTCATTTATGCCCATGTTCCATATCTTAAACTGTGCTTTAAAATGTATTTTTTTTTTAGATTATTAAATCAGGGAACACATTTTTATTAACATAATTGACAGTACACAAAACTTTATTATTTGAAAAAAAAAATGCAAAAGAGGACTCTCTGGAAGTCAAGGCTGCGGAATTAGAAACAGAAAGGCCAAAGGAAGGCACTTGTAAAATCTGTAATAAACAGGTTATCATGGGTTCTTCAAATGGATTGTAATTGTTTTGAAGGAGTGGGTGACACATTCTACATATACTATTTTTTGAGTATAAAATATATTTTACTAAATAATATCTAACTCTAATACACTACAATTCTTAAAGAAAAACAGACTGAGCTCATCAGAATGAATAATGTTCAATACTATATTATATGCTCATTGTTTAATTGCCTGCAACTAAATGTGACTTATTGGCATCTGCTACAAAACGTCTACCATATGTAGTCTGGCAGCATTATTAAATATTTAAAAGGAATCAAGCTATACGCAAGACTGACCCAGTTCTTAGTACTGATGGTCTGAAGATCACTGGTCTTGGAAATTGAAACTTGAGATAATTAGGTAATGCACATATATTGTATATTTATAATACAGTTTGCTTTTAAAAAAATGCTTGCTCTTACAAAAAAAGTATATGGATTTTTTTTTTTCATGGATATCATTTGCTAGATGCTTATAGAAATGATATAAAATGCTTATTTTTAATGTTCAAGAATTTCAGAATTTAAAATACAAAACCAAACAAAATCAACTAAAGCTTATTAATACTGATTAAAGTAAGTGATGTTTTTGCTATTTAATGCAGTTATTGTAGAAATGTTACGTTTTGGTACAAATGGATTATGAGTGCAAAGGTACTAATTGAAAGACCCCCAACATATGACAAACTACTCTTGGTGAGTTTCCAAGAGTTGCATTGTATAGTGTGGTGCTAGAAAAGACGTCAATGTTTGTTATATGATGGGTGGCAAGAGGAGAACTCAATAGACACATACTGAAATGCCATCAAACAGCTCTTTACATGATGACCTTTAAAAGGTCAGCATATTGTATTTTTTACAAGGCAACATACCATTTTGTGCCAATAATGCAATTCTCTTTGCAAGTACTACTCAGCAACAGCTTGAAACAATCTTGAGTGACCTTAAAGAGAAAAAAATGGTTGCAAAAAGTCTTGCATGACCTTAAATAGAAGGAAATAAAAAAAATAAAAAATAAAACAAGTTACATGCATTAAGCTTTTACAGTTTGGTTAGTTTTAATTAATACATGGATTATGCATTTAAACTCTCTTTACTGTACATAATTAAAATATTTAACAGGGTCAGACTGTGAATTCATATAGGCAATTAAAAAAAATAAAATCAGACCAAAGATTAAAGGGGCTCAGGCCATTCCAGATTTAAAGCAAGAGATATAGATTTCTCTGTATAAACATTAATTTTATGTAACCTCAGTGTGCTAATAAGATATATATTTGAGATGAAAGTAATTACCTTATGCTACATAGACAATGGGCCAATATTTAATGCATATTCTTATGGCTCTTGTCTTACATCAATTTATAAATAACATTATACAAAATATGCAGTCAGTTGTTTATATCCTGGCACCCATTTTAACCCATTCTAATTTACATTGTGAAATGTCTGCAGCTTGGGTGATGGTTGGCTTTCCAGTCTATTACAAGAGTTGCTGTTTGAAGTCGTAAAGTTATCTATTTTAAATATGCAATACTTCTGAATCATTGGTTTTCATATGCTTTAAGTTTAAATTAATTTAAATTAATTAAAATTAATTAAAAAGCAGAAGCTGCTTTGGTGCCATGCAAGTTAAGAAGCAGAAGTCACACGACTGAGATAAATCACTCAAACTTATTCATAGTGATTGACAGGCCCTGCTCTTACACGATTGTTTGGTGCTGCAGAAGAATTTTGTTGTGGAATGATAACGGCTGCAGACAAACAGCTCCTGCTGCCTACTAGCTGTAAAGATGGACCGAGGGGTTTTCTAGTTGGTAAGCTTGACCGCTTGTATAATGTTAAATGTGGCCCATACTTTTTTCACTGGCTTTTCCTAGACATTCACAATATATATATATATATATATATATATATATATATATATATATATATATATATATATATATATATATATATATATATATACAGGCATATATATATATATATATATATTAAATAAAAATAAATATAAAATTAGGGAGAGAAACTATATTTTTCTAAACCACCTTGTTAATGGTGTTTAATAGGTAGAAAATTTGTATATAACCTAGCCAGCGTTAGCTGAATATAGGCCTGGTGCAGACCCCAATTAATTATATAGTTTCAGAATATTTTTAAAAAGAAAAATATTATGACATAGCAGAGCTATATGAGTATACTATGTATAAAGTAGGGGAAAAAAGCACTCAGCAACAATTTACTCCTGTCAATCCCAACTGGTTCGGTCTGTATCTTTGCTCGAGCAAAGATACAGACCGAACCAGTTGGGATTGATAGGACGTCGGAGGAGGAGTCCCGGTCCACTTACCTGAAAGCCTCTTGAAAGTGCCTTGCAAATCCGGATTTTGCTACAAAATAAGAAGGTCGTATGCATTTGTTTAAATTGATAAGCCGCTCAAGGATAATGAGCCGACATGTTCTAAGATCAATAATATCTGGCTAACTGATGTTTGAGGACGCTTTTACATCGGTACCATCAGTTTTTTTTCAAGTAACGTTCAATGCCTTATCTATCAGTGACTATGAGACTCTAAGGAATCGTATCACAAAATTACCTAGTCTTCACCATCGGTACTGTGATTCAAGATGTTTCATTACATTTGTCCTTACAGTCACAATTATATTTGGCATTTTTTCTTACTGTTGAATATCTATGTATCTTAGAAGTGTGTGAGCTCCTGTACTTTATATTTATCTGTATTTTGTATCAATATACACATTTAATCAGATAGTCTATCCACTGCAGTGGCGCTCTATTTTTAGCAAATGCATGCTTGCTTTGTTTTGTCTATGCTATAGGAATAAAAGTCATGGTTTTTTGAAGAGACCGAGGTGTGTCAATTGTTTCTGTGTCTGGATACAAATGTTCCAGCCTTTAATCTACATATTAGATCAATCAGGAGTAAATTGTTGCTGAGTGCTGTTTTCCCCAACTTTATACATAGTATACTCATATAGCTCTGCTATGTCATAATATTTTTCTTTTTAAAAATATTCTGAAACTATATATATATATATATATATATATATATATTTGTTGAACAAGCAGCAATGCACTACTGGGAGCTAGGTGAATGCATTGGGTGAGCCAATACCATGATTCATATAAGTGCAGCCACCAATCTGCCACTCCTGAGTTTACCTATGTTTCCTTTTTCAACAAAGGATATCAAATGAAAAAAAAGAATTAGATAATAGAAGCAAATTTTAAAGTTGATTAAAATCACATGCTCAATCTGAATAATGAAAAAAAAAATGAGTATTATGTTCCTTCAAGTTCCCCATTAAATTTTTGAGCATACAGATGTGGATTAGGGGATGTAAACAATAATACTTTTGAATATAATATAGAGATCCAGACTAGCTGCTGACTTTTAAAACTAGTGAGCTGGTTTATCAGATTTTAAACCCAAAGCCAGTTTGATATTACTGCACGTTCTTTTTTGTTTTTAAGGCTAAAGGGGCAGGCATCCAGCAGCCTCCACCAATAATTTATAGTCAATTATGTTTTGTGAGGACACCACCCGTTTATACAGCAAAAGGTGGAGCACTTCAAGCCCCCTCCCCCAGCCTAATGGTAAGTACATTTTTCCCTTGGATACTCTTGTGGGCCTACATCAACCAATATGTAGTTGTTAATGATTTTTTTTTTCATTTAGTCTAAGGGATTTTGTTAGGAATTGGGAGTGTCCTTAAGAAAGCTGAATTTAATCCTTAGAGTATGGAGTTTATTTAGGCTAAGGGTGATTTAAAATGCCTATTTAAAATCTTGTGCTATACGGTGAAGGATACCTGATACATTTTATGTATAGTTATTAATTATCTGTTTTAAGGTTAAAATGTTTGTATATTGATAGTTTTTTTTTTTGTATTTTTCTTTTTTTTTCCTCTGAGGGATGTGCTAAAGCAATGAAGCCAGATATCTTCTTTTTTATAGTTTAGGAGTGAGTGTCTCTTAGAAAGCTGAACTAACCTTTTTGGAATTTGAAGTTAATTCAGGTCAAGGGGGACTTAAAATGTCAATTCAAAATTATTGTGCTATAAGGTAGAGGACATTGGATAAATATTATGTATAGTTTATAACTGTTTAAAAGGTCAAAATGTTTGCATATTGAAGTAAGGCTTAGTTTCTTGTACTCTGCAAAAGTAGTAAGTCAAAAGTAAAATAATTAAAAAGCTAAGGGCCTAAACCACGTTTAAGCTGAGTAGTTCCTAGGCATCAGCATAGGCAGATAACTTAATTATCTGATGAAACAGTGTTGAACACCGAGAAACGCGTTGCTGTTGTTTTTAATTTGGAATAAATTTTATTACATTTTAACTCTCCATCTGCTGCATCATTTTTGGCCTAGGCCAATTTTATATCACTACCATCCATTTGTTTTTTTTGAGACTTTCTGGTATGAACCATATTGGACACTGACTTGCTCCCATCACACCATTTTGGATTTCCCTGGACTCTCCCTGGTGAGACGAGGAATCCCACCTGACGACATTCCTTGAAAAAGGTCTACCGGACGACGTGTGGTTCCGGACTGCGAATACTGCACATTGGTGCTCTATACTGTGTGAGTAGGATTCTTGTGATCCATTTGCTGCTGTTTTTATTTATTTTTATGATCTGCACCATGTGGCGCCCTCTATCCTTTCCTTCCTTAATTCACTTTTTGTTTTCTTTGTGTGGGCTAGTATTCATTTTCTAACAAGCATCAGAGTTATTACATCACCACAATCACTTTCACTTCTATATATATTGTTTTTGCATTTGCACTAGCCCGTCTCACGGGCCCTTCTGGACCACTGTGGCTTTAAACACTGACATAACCTATTTTGGTTACACCCCTTTTTCTTTCTCTCACACAAGCTATCAATTTAAACACATATCCATAACTTATGGATACATTTATCACTAATTATAAAACAAAATCTCCAAATATGCCGCCTACAACCAGAGATAAGAAGAATAGGAACAGCATAGATAACTTAGCTAATATCCCTGTTGCAGGTATGTCCACAGAAGCATCCACTTTAGATGCACATGAAATAGTTAAACAGATCACAGAGCTAATGTTACCGCAATTTGAACAGATGAAAACTGATATATCAAACTTAACTATGGAAATTAAACAGTTCACACATAGGCTTGAACCCAATTTTTTTCTTTTGTGAGTCAGACAGAGCATGCCATTTTAAGCAACTTTCTAATTTACTCCTATTATATAATTTTATTCATTTTCTTGCTATCTTTATTTGAAAAATAAGGCATCTAAGCTATTTTTTGGATCAGACCCTGGACGGCGCTTGTGTATTGGTCGGTAAAATTAATCCACCAATCAGCAAGAACAACCCAGGTTGTTCACCAAAATTGGGCTGGCATCTAAACTTACATTCTTGCTTTTCAAATAAAGATACCAAGAGAATGAAGAAAATGTGATAATAGGCGTAAATTAGAAAGTTGCTTAAAATTGCATGCTCTATCTGAATCACGAAAGAAAAATTTTGGGTTCAGTGTCCCTTTAAGGTAATTTTGTCTTTGTAACCTGTATTGAAAATATCCATTGAGAAAAGGGATGGGTACAGCTAAATTGCACCCAATAAACCCTTTTAGAGACATATAATTAGCTTTATTTTGATTGTCATGTCACGATTCCACAGTAAACATGTGTAGCATTATATATCTCGCATGAGTGATATGAGTTTTAGAGATGTTAACAAATGTAAAGTATATCATAAAACAAAATTTGAAACCATCATTAGAGTACATAAATCTAAAATACAATTGTTACTCATCTTTTTTCCATATTGTTTACAATTAAGTCCTCAACCAATAATACAAAAATGATCAAAATATTTTATGACCCATTTATATGTTTGCTTTCAAAATAGTACTGAGACATTTATAACCTAGAATAATAGACTTGAATAAAGCGATTTTCCTTTTTAAAAACTTTTCTATTTTCTTTTATGTTCTAGCCTTATGGTTATTGCAATCAGTCTTTTAATTAAAGGGAAATGCCTGCTGTTGTTACAAAATAAAAGGTCAAGGAAACATTTATCAACAAAGAGGAAAGGAAAGCAAAACATGAAAGAGAAGAAAAAATCATAAGATGTAAGGGAATGGGGTTAATTAAGTGGCCTAATTAAATACATTATACAATCTGGGACAGTGGTTGGTGTAAGAAATGGTATTATAATTTCAAAATAGAAAAGGACCCTCAGGTATATTTGTCTTTTATATTTCAATTGAACTCTCTACATTAAGAAAAGCTATGCCAAAGGATTAAAGAGAGTGGTTAAATTCTCTTTTTATATTTTATACATCACAGGAGAGATAAAAGCTATGCACTAACAATTAGCTTGAAGTGACCTTTGACCACACACCTAATTATTTTCTAATTGAAAAAAAAAAATGAAACGCTAATATGCTTAATGGATCAACTTTACTCTGTTTGCAATGCAGTCTTTTTCTGTGTTTTATTAAGAAATGTTTATGTAGACTTTACAAGTGGAATATAAAAGACTATTTACTTTTTCAACAGCATAATTAATAAAATTATAGAAAAGGTACTTTGTAAACAACACACTTTAAATCATTTGCTAGAAGAAATGCTCCTAATTAATTTTATAACTAGGCATGCTATAAATTAATATGATAAATAGGTCAGAAGGCTTTACATAGGAGTACTTTATACACCTGCTTTTTACTTTATAAAAATGTATCTGAACATGAGGCAATGGGACACTACATCTCTGTCATTTATTAGAAGTTAATGCTAAAAATAAATATTAAGTTATGAATCCTTTTGTTCCACTGCACTAATGCTAACAGGTGACTTGTGGGCAATGCACATGTTGTGCTCTGAAACCTCAATATATACTAAATGGCCAAGCATATCCCTACTAATTATTGAGTTCAGGTGTTTCAGTCACACCCATTTCTGCCTAGTGCATACAATCCTGCACATAACCATGAAATCACCATAGCCAAAGATTGGTAGTACAATCAGTTGTACCGAAGAGCTCAATAACTTTGCCACCTTTGCCACAAGTAAAGGGATGACATTTCTGCCCTATTAGATCTGCTCTGGTCACCCGTAAGTGTTATTATTGTGAAATAGAAGTGTCTAGGTGCAACATCTGCTCAGCCATTAAATGGTAGACCATGCAAACACACAGTACAGTTTAAGGCTGGTGAGTGCTGAAACGTATAGTGCATTAATATTGCCTATCATCTGTTGCATCACTCACAACAGAGTTCTAATCTGCCTCTGGAAGCAATATTAGCACAAGAACTGTTCATTAAGGGCTTCATTAAATGGGTTTTCTAAGCCCGAGCTGCTGTACATAGGAATGACATAATCATGCTAAGTAGCATGTGTCAGAGTGAAGCAAAGCATGCTGACACTGGACTCTGGAACAGTGAAGGGTCATCTGAATAATAAAGGATACAAAGATATTTTAGACATTTGGATTCTATTTGTGACAGCATTTTGGAAATGCACTTTACTGTTTTAGCATGACTGTGACCCTGTGCACTAAGCGTGGCTTGAAGCGTTTTATGCAGACAGACTTGAAAGGCCTATATAGAGCCCTGGCCTAAACCCTGTTGATCACCTTTGGGATGCCGCTTGTAAGCCAGAACTTCAAGTCCAACATCAGTGCCTGATCTCATAAATGTTCTTTTAGCTGGATGGTCAGCAGTTCCCTTGATGGTATCTGCATGAGCGAAACCTGATATACGCTAACTTCAGGACTTCAGATAATGCGACCACGTTAACTTCTTCTCCACATAGATTTCAATAGAGCGTGCTGAAATTAAAAAAAAACTAACACTTATAGTTCGCTCGCTAACCTGACCCCTCATTTGACCTACAGCATTAAACCCAAATTTAGTTATAAATAATTTACATTCTATGTATATTTATACTAGTCCTCAAGCCCATATACATGGACCGTTTTTTGCAGTACAGCGGTCCCACCCCTTGCTCTCTCTCTATCCCCCCTCTCTTTTGCTCACTCTCTCCACCTCTCTTTTGCTCTCTCTCTCTCCACCTCTCTTTTGCTCTCTCTCTCCCCCCTCTCTTTTGCTCCCTCTCTCCCCCTCTCTTTTGCTCTCTCTCCCCCTCTCTTTTGCGCTCTCTCCCTCCTCTCTTTTGCTCTCTCTCTCTCCCCTCTCTTTTGCTCTCTCTCTCCCCCTCTCTTTTGCTCCCTCCCCCCCTCTCTTTTGCTCTCTCTCTCCCCCCTCTCTTTTGCTCCCTCTCTCCCCTCTCTCTTTTGCTCTCTCTCCCCCCTCTCTTTTGTGCTCTCTCCCTCCTCTCTTTTGCTCTCTCTCTCCCCCTCTCTTTTGCTCTCTCTCTCCCCCCTCTCTTTTGCTCCCTCCCCCCCTCTCTTTTGCTCTCTCTCTCCCCCCCTCTCTTTTGCTCCCTCTCTCCCCCCTCTCTTTTGCTCTCTCTCCCCCCTCTCTTTTGCGCTCTCTCCCTCCTCTCTTTTGCTCTCTCTCTCCCCCCTCTCTTTTGCTCTCTCCCCCCCTCTCTTTTGCTCTCTCTCTCCCCCCCTCTCTTTTGCTCCCTCTCTCCCCCCTCTCTTTTGCTCTCTCTCCCCCCTCTCTTTTGCGCTCTCTCCCTCCTCTCTTTTGCTCTCTCTCTCCCCCCTCTCTTTTGCTCTCTCTCTCCCCCCTCTCTTTTGCTCCCTCCCCCCCTCTCTTTTGCTCTCTCTCTTCCCTCTCTCTTTTGCTCTCTATCTCTCCCCACTCTCTTTTGCTCTCTCTCTCCCCCTCTCTTTTGCTCTCTCTCTCCTCCCTCTCTTTTGCTCTCTCTCTCCCCCCTTCTTTGCTGTCTCTCTCCCCCCTCTGTTTTGCTCCCTCTCTCCCCCTCTCTTTTGCTCTATCTTTCCCCCTCTCTTTTGCTCTCTCTCTCTCTCTCTCTCTCTCTCTCTCTCCTTCCTCTCTTTTGCTCTCTCTCTCCCCCTCTCTTTTGCCTTCTCTCTTCCCTCTCTCTTCTGCATCTCTCCCCCCCTCTCTTTTGCTCTCTCCCCCCCTCTCTTTTGCTCTCTCCCCCCTCTCTTTTGCTCTCTCCCCCTCTCTTTTGCACTCTCCCCTCTCTCTTTTGCTCTCTCTCTCCCCATCTCTTTTTCTGTCTCTCTCCCTCTCTTTTGCTGTCTTTCTCCCTCTCTTTTGCTCTCTCTATCCCCCGTCTTTTGCTTTCTCTCCCCTTTATTTTGCTCTCTCTCCCCCCTCTCTTTTGATGTCTTTCTCTATCCCCCCTCTTTTGCTCTCTCTTTTCCCTTCTTTTTTCCTGTCTCTCTCCCTCTCTTTTGCTGTCTCTCTCCCCCTCTATTTTGCTCTCTCTCCCCCTCTCTTTCTCTCTCTCTCTCTCCCCTCTCTTTTGCTCTCCCCCTCTCTTTTGCTCTCTCCCCCTCTCTTTTGCTCTCACCCCCCTCTTTTGCTCTCCCCCTCTCTTTTGCTCTCTCTCTATCCCCCTCTCTTTTGCTCTCTCTCTCACCCCTCTCTTTTGCTCTCTCTGTCCCCTTCATTTTTTGCTCTCTCTCTTCCCCCTCTTTGTTGCTCTCTCCCCCTCTTTTTTGCTCTCTTGCTCCCCCTCTCTTTTGCTCTATCTCCCCCCCCTCTCTTTTGCTCTCTCTCTCCCACACTCTCTTTTGCTCTGTTTCTTCCGCCTCTCTTTAGCTCTCTCTCCCCCTCTCTTTTGCTCTCTCTCTCCTCCCTCTCGTTTGTGCTCTCTTTCCCCCTCTCTGTTGCTCTCCCTCTTACCCTTCTCTTTTGTGCTCTCTCTCCCCCTCTCTTTTGCTCTCTCTCTCCCCCTCTCTTTTGCTCTCTCTCCCCTCTCTTTTGCTCTCTCTCCCCTCTATCCCCCTCTCTTTTGCTGTATCTCTCCCTCTCTTTTGCTGTATCTCTTCCTCTCTTTTGCTCTTTCTCTCCCCCCCTCTCTTTTGCTCTCTTTCCCCCGCCATTTTTTGCAGAACAGCGGTCCCACCCCTTGCTCTTTCTCTCTATCCCCCTCTCTTTTGCTCCCCTCTCTCCCCACTCTCTTTTGCTCTCTCTCTTCCCCCTCTCTTTTGCTCTCTCTTCTCCCTCTCTTTTGTGCTCTCTCTCCCCCCTCTCTTTTGCTCTCTCTCTTACCCCTCTCTTTTGTGCTCTCTCTCCCCCTTTCTTATGCACGCTCCCCCCTCTCTTTTGCTCTCACTATCCCCCTTGTTTGCTCTCTCTCTCCCCTTTCTTTTGCTCTCTCCCCCCCTCTCTTTTACTGTCTCTCTTCCTCTCTTTTGCTCTCTCTATCCCCTCTGTTTTGCTCTATCTCCCCTCTCTTTTGCTGTCTCTCTCTCTATCCACCCTCTTTTGCTTACTCTCCCCCCTCTCTTTTGCTCTCTCTCCCCCTCTCTTTTGCTCTTTATCTCCCCCCTCTCTTTTGCTCTCTCTCCCCCCTCTCTTTTGCTCTCTTTCCCCCGCCCCTCTCTTTTGCTTTCTCTCTCCCCCCTCTCTTTTGCTCCCCTCTCTCCCCACTCTCTTTTGCTCTCTCTCTCCCCCCCTCTTTTGCTCTCTCTTTCCCCCTCTCTTTTGCTCTCTCTCTCCCCCTCTCTCTTTTGCTCTCTCTCTCCCCCCTCTCTTTTGCGCTCTCCCTCCCCCTCTCTTTTGCTCTCTCTCTATCCCCCCTCATTTGCTGTCTCTACCCCCTCTTTTGCACTCTCTATCCCCCCTCTTTTGAGCTCTCTCTCTCTCTCATGGCCATGGGCCCGCCCCCGCCCATGTCACGCACATCCCCATCCTGTCACGCCCATCCCGCTCCTCATCAGGCCTACCATTCCCGCGGCGTATTAGATGCCAGATCAGTTTGATTAAGGCCAGGTGTGTTTGTCCTCGCGCAGTTTGTACTGCGCATGACAGCATCGGACAAACAAACCTGGCCTTTTATTATATAGGATATTCATACAGCTATATGGAAATAAATATTTTAAAAAACAAAGAACATTTTCTTCTACGTTAAGAACATTGGGAAGTAAAATACTTACAGTAAAAACAGTTAAACACATTATAAAATACTAAAATAGTTGTTTTTCAACTTAAGGTACTTGAGTAGAAAAGGCTCTAAAGTGTATATATATGTTTACATTTGTATATACAGTACATGTGTATATATATATATATATATATATATATATGTGTGTGTGTTTATTTGCACACACATATATATACATACAGTATATATTTATGGGTATATATATATATACATATATATATATATATATATATATATATATATACTGTATATATAGTATATATTTTTATATATATATATATATATATATATATATATATATATATATATATATATATATATATATATATATATATATATATATTGTGACAGAACCCAAGGCATAGTAATGGAAGGTGTCTATATTCCCTCAAAAGTGCTGCAGTGTGGGGTATGGTCTGACAACCCCAGGGAGAATTGTTATGTTGGTTTGCCACATAGAGAAAATATGTGATTTATTTCTGGGTCCCTGGGGTGGAGTATTTGGAGAGTAGGGTGGGCCAGTACTCCACCCCGCAGTTTGCAGGTAGCACATTATGTCAAAAAGTCCAGTCCAGGAATTCTGTCTGACTCAGCTAGCTACTCACCTGCATATGGTAATTGACAGCAGGTGCTAATAAAATCCCCAGTCAGGGTTTGAGAGGTAGATTTTTGCCAGCAGTAAAGGAAAGCTGCAAACACTCTCCTGAGAGACTGAGAGGAATTATATCTAAAGGACAAAGTTTGAAAGGTCTGTGCAATATTACTTTTGTGAAAAGCTACTTAGTGCAGACAGTTGTACTTGTTAGTAAGTGCTCAGTGGAGCAAGCCTCTTTTGTTTTGTTTATGTTTATTTTGCCTGTTTTTGCCAGACCTGATAATAAACAGACTGTATTTTATAAAGCTACAACCTTGTGTGGTGTTTCCAGCTTTGAGGACTGTGTGTTTCCAAGATCCCAGGTCACATATGGTGGAGGTAGCGGGCAACACACTGATAGTCTCTTAAGGAAACAATACCACACTTAAAATGGAGGAAGTTGTAAAGGCTTTACTACAGGCTATGGCCTCACAGCAACAGGCCACTGCCACACAGCAGCAAGCTACTGCCAGCCAGCAAGAAAATATTGCAGTGCTACAAAAACTGGTATTAACACAAAGAGAGGAACAGCAGAATATCACACGTACCATGCAGCAGGAGATTCGAGGCCTATCTGAAAGACTGGGCAGGTGTGCTGCAGAAATTCCACACAGTTCTAAGACTCTGAGAGTGAGTAACTATTTGCAAAAGATGGTGGCTACAGATGATGTGGAGGCTTACCTGATGGCTTTTTAAAGGACAGCCGAAAGAGAAGGGTGGCCTGTGTCTGAATGGGCAAGTCTCCTTGCGCCATTTCTGAGTGGAGAACCTCAGAAGGCATATTATGATTTGGAGCCTGAGCAGGCCAGTGACTATAAAAAGCTAAAAACAGAAATCTTGGCCCACCTGGGAGTAACGACAGCAGTAAGGGCCCAGCGATTTCACTCCTGGACTTACAGTCAAGACAAAGCCGTGCGGTCACAGATGTTTGACTTGATACATCTTGCCAGGAAATGGCTACAGCCAGAGGTCAACTCAGCTAGTCACATTGTGGAACAGCTCGTGATGGACCGGTTCCTGCGAGGATTGCCTGTTTCCCTGCGGCGGTGGGTCAGCCAGAGTGAACCTAAAACTGCTGACGGTCTAGTTGCCCTGGTGGAATGCTATTTGACTGCCGGAGAGTTTCTACAAATCCCCAACCAGGAAAGACCTAGAACCCCGAAGATCCAGAGTCCCAGTAAATTGGGTAAGACTGTTCCGGGGAAAAGGGGGTATCGGGAGGAGCAGGTGGGTTTTTACAACCCGAGAGACATTACAGCAAGGGACAAGAGTTTTGTGAGGCAGGAAGGGTCCACAATAGCCTCAAAGATGTTGTCTAATACTAATATTAAATGTTTTCAATGTAAAGAGTATGGACATTTTGCAAAGGACTGCCCTGAGAATGATGTTGCTATGGAATGTAATGTTGGCAATATGAGAGACAATTATTCATTGTACTCTCGCTCAGTATATGTAATTACCAAAAATGATTGTTTAAATGGCCACCCTTGGTGCACTGTAAGGGTGGAGGGAAATGAAATTAAAGCTTTGCTGGACTCTGGTAGCATGGTTACGCTCATAGACAGGGGTCTGTTGAGAAATACTCCTATTGATAATTACCAGAACCTAGATATTGCTTGTGTCCATGGGGACATACACAAGTATCCAACTGCTAAAGTACTTATTGAAACTCAAAATGGCCCTATAAATCATAGAGTTGGTTTGTGGATAAATTAGTCCATGAAATGATAATAGGCAGAGATTTTCCCCATTTTTTGAATCTATGGGATGCTGCTGAGGAAAATTCACCGGATTCAGTAGAGGGCGCTGTTTGTGACTTTCCCTTTTCTGATTTATTGGGGGATGACTTAGACAAAATAACTCCTGCTAGAGGGAAACACTCAACCCCTATGGAAACCCTAGTTGGAGGTAATACTGAACAGAATAATACAGGTCAATCTAATATATCTGAACCTGATGTAGAAATAACTGACCTAGAGGTTAGCCCAAGTAACTTTAGGGCTGCACAATGGGAGGATCCAACTTTAGCTGCGGCTAGAAACTATATTTCCGTAAGAAATGGCACCCCCATTAATACTGATAAAGCACTCACCTATCCATACTTTGAAGTGGAAAATGATTTATTGTACAGAGTTGGGAAAAAGGAGTCTGTCAAACAGCTGTTAGTACCCCAGGCATATCGACACACTGTATTAAATCTGGCACATAGCCACATACTTGGGGGGCACCTGGGGATTGAAAAAACCAGAGAGAGAATTCTTAGGAGGTTTTATTGGCCAGGTGTAATGGCATCTATCACAAATTATTGTTCTTCTTGTCCTGAATGCCAATTAACTGCCCCTCTTACAGCATACCGTAGCCCCTTGGTGCCCTTACCCATAATTGAGGTCCCATTTGAACGCATTGGTATGGATTTTGTGGGTCCTCTTGTAAAGTCTGCAAGGGGGCACAAGTATATATTGGTAATAGTAGACTATGCTACACGTAACCCTGAGGCAATACCCATGCGTACTACTTCAGCAAAAGCAATTGCTAAGGAGTTAATGTTAATATTCAGCCGTGTTGAGATTCCCAAAGAAATATTAACAGACCAAGGCACTCCATTTATGTAGAGAATTACAAAGGAGTTGTGTAATCTTCTTCATATAAAGCATCTGAAAACATCCGTATATCACCCACAAACTGATGGTCTGGTAGAGCGATTTAATAAAACACTAAAGGCTATGCTCAAAAAAGTAATTGATAAAGATGGAAAAAACTGGGATTTCCTTTTGCCTTATTCAATGTTTTCCATCCGAGAGGACCCTCAAGCTTCTACTGGGTTTTTGCCCTTTGAACTTTTGTATGGAAGACACCCCAGAGGGTTGCTAGACATAGCTAAGGAGACTTGGGAACAGGAGTCAACCCCTCACAGAAGTGTGATTGAACATATAACTCAGATGCAGGATCGGATGACAGCCATTATGCCCATAGTTAGAGAACACATGGAAAATGCCCAACAGCACCAGCAGAAGAGCTATAATAGAAATGCCAGGGTTCGTGTGTTTAATCCAGGAGACAGAGTACTAGTCCTAGCAGAAAAAAGAGTTATAGAACCTTTTTGTTTTGATGGTAATAAGTAGTTTCTCTTATAGTGTTTTGTAATATTATCTGTTATATTTATCAATAAATCATGTTAAACACTATGGCCTAGATTTAGAGTTCGGCGGTAGCCGTCAAAACCAGCGTTAGAGGCTCCTAACGCGGGTTTTTTACGCACTCCGGTATTTAGAGTTTATTTACCGCGACTCAAAATACACCTAACGCTCAACTTTCTACCGCCACCTCAGACCCAGTAGTAAACATATACCGCACAAAAAAACATCCACGAATCACAAAACAAATATTACACAAAGTACACTTACACTCATACAAACACAACACTATCTTTATTTTTCGGAATTTTTATTTTTTCTTTAAAATACAAAGGATTAAAGTTGCGAGATCTCGGGTGTTAGAAAAAAATCCACACAAATCCATTTTCCCATTGACTTACATGGACATACGGGAAAAGACCCTCATATACCTACATCTAACGAATAACATTATCACAAACATACACTCATCGATGCATACAAACAATATACACCACATTACATACACAAAATATTTATTTATTACAAAAAGAACACGATTTAGTTACTTTTTCACACAAGCTCATGACGTCACTCACTTTACGAGGAAAACCAGTCTTAGAAAAAAAAATATAGAAATCTTTGGAGCCTCCATTGACTTCTATTGGGAAGACGTGCTCGTGCACGCGAAACCCTCATTTCCCTAACGCACGCAAATAGCGTAGACTGAAAAACTCAAAATACCAGCGCTAGAAAATACATGCTTTTATGCGTTAGACCCAGCTATGATAAATAGATCAAGAAATGACTATTTCCCTATGGTGGATTTATGTTTTTTAATATTAAATATTCACCACACCATAAATATTTTTAACACTTTTAGATTACATCAACTACAAATCCCCATCACTAGTAACACATTATTATTTCAATAAAATTACATTTACAATTAAAATAAAATTCAATACACATTTCTGGATTCACAAACACTACACAATGGGAAACATCTCTCATTTACCTTTATTATTGCATTTCTGTTATTCAACTCATATGCTTGCAGCAACTGCATATCTACACAGGCTTAACACATGATCACTCATGGATGCACATACATTACTTTTAACATTCAATCATACATGTGCATTCAAATGATGGGGGAAAAACACATTACATTCTCTCGAGGAATCACAAAACACAACATATGGATTTTACTGTACTTTTAACATCATGATTCCATCACCAGAAACCATTAGGAATTACGTACAACAAGAACATCATTACACCAGATTACAGATGTCACTTTATGGGAAGGAACAACAATGCCAGACCGCTATATAGAAGTCAGCATATGTGGGACACAATCACAATATATACGTACATGTACATAACACGCATCACCCATCACGCAACCACAAAGCACACATTTAGATTTGATTCAGCACACAATAACAATGTAGCACAATACAACAACACAATGAGGATTTCACAACTACATAGGCAGGTTAATAATATCATGACGTCATTAGAAGATTCAACCATACACATCACAGATTCACCACTGTACCGCCCCTTTAGGAACTTTAACACTCAATACTACAATACAACATATACGTAAAACACACTTTTGAACAGCATTATTATGGAGATTTCAATGGGACAATTCAGAAATATTGTCAGATCGCACATCAATTATATATATAATACTACAGATGACAGCCGGAAGTTATTCAGTATTCGTGCAATTTTTATGGGACGCATACAATATCGTCAGATCGAAAATCACTTATATATACAATACTACAGATGACAGCCGGAAGTTATTCAGTATTAGTGCGATTTGAAAGGGACGCATACAATATTGACAGCTCGGCAATCACTTATATATACAATACTACAGATGGCAGACGGGAATTTCGGAATTATTATTGCGATTTGAAAGGGACGCGTACAATATTTTACAGCTCGGCAATCACTTATATATACAATACTACAGATGGCAGACGGGAAGTTCGGAATTATTATTGCGATTTTAAAGGGACGCATACAATATTGACAGCTCGGCAATCACTTATATATATAATACTACAGATGACAGACGGGAAGTTCGGAATTATTATTGCGATTTTAAAGGGACGCGTACAATATTCACATCTCGGCAATCACTTATATATACAATACTACAGATGACAGCCGGAAGTTATTCAGTATTAGTGCGATTTGAAAGGGACGCGTACAATATTCACATCTCGGCAATCACTTATATATACAATACTACAGATGACAGCCGGAAGTTATTCAGTATTAGTGCGATTTGAAAGGGACGCATACAATATTGACAGCTCGGCAATCACTTATATATACAATACTACAGATGGCAGACGGGAATTTCGGAATTATTATTGCGATTTGAAAGGGACGCGTACAATATTTTACAGCTCGGCAATCACTTATATATACAATACTACAGATGGCAGACGGGAAGTTCGGAATTATTATTGCGATTTTAAAGGGACGCATACAATATTGACAGCTCGGCAATCACTTATATATACAATACTACAGATGGCAGACGGGAAGTTCGGAATTATTATTGCGATTTTAAAGGGACGCGTACAATATTGACAGCTCGGCAATCACTTATATATATAATACTACAGATGGCAGACGGGAAGTTCTGAATTATTATTGCGATTTTAAAGGGACGCATACAATATTGACAGCTCGGCAATAACTTATATATACAATCCTACAGATGGCAGATGTTCCTTTATCATTTACAAACAATATTGCAGCAACATTGATCGATCACATTCGATGCACATTATACACAACTATGCACTTTCATTCATGTTAGCCTGGACGTGTGCTTGTTACTATAAGATCGCGTTTAAGAAATATTGATTACACATATGATCAAACATTACAAACATGCACTGTATGTGTGATATTTGACACTTTCACATTGAGAATCATTGTTTGAAACTAACATTTCAGCAAACAACAAATAAACGCCCACTGTGAAAGCATTCGCGCCGCTCACATACAAACAGGTGAATACAATCAGCAATCATTACAAACTCACTACCATTGGACTAATTGTACTATAAATCCCCCAAACAACATGGCCAATGCATCACTTGTGATCCACATCAGATCAAGTGCTTACCTTGTTACGCTGTTTTGAAAGATGGATGACGATGACATGGTAGACGCTGCTGGTGGTGCTATTGGCGAACTAGCTGTTGGTCGAATCAGGCAGCCTCGGCGGCTCAGACCGAGACGAAGGGGTCGTCTGGTTCGAGGTCCTCGTGTCTACAGGGTGAGACCCACCTTGGAAAACATGAGTGACTTTGAGGTTTTTGATAAGTATCGGCTCGATCGCGAACAGCTCATTGGCCTTTACGAGCTTCTTAAACCTCATTTGGAGCCACGTATACAAATAAGGACTGCTGTTCCCCCCCATGAGTAAGATGCTAAGCTGTCTATACGTCCTGGCCTCCGGGAGTTTTCAATCCGGAGAACTGTACATGCATGGCCTGGCTCAAGGTACATTCTCTGGGGTGTTTGATAACTTTCTGAACGCCATGGTACGTATCAGTAAGCAATACATAGGATTCCCACAGAATGATGGTGATTGGAGGCGCCTGAAGCGGGAATTCTTTGATATTGCTCAATTGCCCAATGTCTTGGGAGCCATTGATTGTACCCACATTGCGCTGCGTGCTCCAATTGATGACTTGCCCTTCAGAAATCGCAAACATTTTCATAGCCTCAACGTGCAGTATGTTTGTGACGCACGGATGAGGATTATGCATGTGTATGCGAATTTTGGAGGTGCTTGTCATGATGCCCGCATCCTCTCTCTGTCGTCCCTGTGGAGACAGTTTGAGGAAAGACAAATGCCCCCTGGTTATCTCGTTGGTGAGTATTTGTGCACAACATGGTTAATTATTTTGACAATTGCCCCTGTATTTTTTAACTGTTAGCGTCATGTTCAGCTATAGGATTAAATTTAACCATTTGTTATTTACCGACGCTAATGTCTATTTTTATTGAAATGCAGATATGTAGCATGTCTTACCTTAAGTGTTCAGATAGAGAATGCAATGTAAACATGTAGTTAGCATTTTACACAAGGTTTGTTTTAGGAGAAATACGCATATGTAGCATGTCTTAGATGAAATGGCAAGATATTATCTCATGCAATTTAACCCTGTCATTTTCTTTTTCTGCTAATGTCTATTTTTATTGAAAAGCAGATATGTAGCATGTCTTACCTTAAGTGTTCATATAGAGAATGCAATGTAAACATGTAGTTAGCATTTTACACAAGGTTTGGTTTAGGAGAAATACGCATATGTAGCATGTCTTAGATGAAATGGCAAGATATTATCTCATGCAATTTAACCCTGTCATTGTATTTTTCTGCTAATGTCTATTTTTATTGAAATGCAGATATGTAGCATGTCTTACCTTAAGTGTTCATATAGAGAATGCAATGTAAACATGTAGTTAGCATTTTACACAAGGTTTGGTTTAGGAGAAATACGCATATGTAGCATGTCTTAGATGAAATGGCAAGATATTATCTCATGCAATTTAACCCTGTCATTGTCTTTTTCTGCTAATGTCTATTTTTATTGAAAAGCAGATATGTAGCATGTCTTACCTTAAGTGTTCATATAGAGAATGCAATGTAAACATGTAGTTAGCATTTTACACAAGGTTTGGTTTAGGAGAAATACGCATATGTAGCATGTCTTAGATGAAATGGCAAGATATTATCTCATGCAATTTAACCCTGTCATTGTCTTTTTCTGCTAATGTCTATTTTTATTGAAAAGCAGATATGTAGCATGTCTTACCTTAAGTGTTCATATAGAGAATGCAATGTAAACATGTAGTTAGCATTTTACACAAGGTTTGGTTTAGGAGAAATACGCATATGTAGCATGTCTTAGATGAAATGGCTAGATACAGATTTATATATAATTTTTTTTTTTTTTTTTTATGTTTCTGACAACTTTTAATATGGATTATGGTTTTTAAAAAATATATTTATACAACAATATACTAGTTTAAGTATTCTGTTTGAATTATGTTCTGTTCTAAATTTATAGGTGATTCTGGGTACATGAGCCGGCCTTGGCTCATTACCCCCTTGCGTAGCCCAACTGATGTGTCTGAGGAGCGCTACAATAGGGCTCATAAGAGAACCAGGGCGGTGGTTGAAAGGATGTTCGGGCTCCTGAAGATGAGATTCAGGTGCCTGGACCGTTCTGGAGGAGCACTCCAGTACAACCCAAAGAAGGTGGCTAAGATCGTTGTAGCCTGTAGCGTCCTGCATAATATTGCACAGCGGGCTGGGATGCTGCAGGCCGTCCCGGTGGACAGAGACCTCCTCAGAGATGAGGAGGATGATCCTGTTCTAGAGGGGGAATTCCAGGACGAGGGACTTGATGTCAGAGCAGACGTCATCAACCGCCACTTTAGACGGTAAATAATAGAAGTTACACTGGAGTATTTTCAATAGATGTGAACTCTAGGGAAATGACAAGTAGAGAATTGTGCAAACATGTTAGTATTGATAAAATGTTATAATAATATTTATTTCTCATAATATAGGTGATGCTCTGGGCATTGGGTCCTATAGCGAGTCTTTGCCACCTGGTTTTTATAGAGGACATCAGATGGTAAGTAGAAATGTATGGACTGTTGCTGGCATGATTTGTACACAAATACATAATATGGCATAAATTTTTAAAAATATAACTTTGTTTACACATTACTTATGTACATAATCAGAAAGGGATACTCTAGAATGACTATGGTTCAATGTCACACAGAGGTTTGTTCTGCTCAATATGACTCATCTTCACACTTGATAGAAAATAACACAGGTTCATACACAGGCTTAGTAAGCTAGTGATAGATATTTATTATGAAATGGGGGGTGGGAGAGGGGTACAGAACTGATTCACACACTTGTATGAAATCTTTATATATAATTTCTTACATTAGGGAGATGACTTAATATAAAGACTGAAAGGGAACAATTTGAAGCCTGACAGTGAAGATTTCCAAGACTGACAGTGGGGAAAAAGCCAAGATTGAAATTGAAGTATACCAATGGGATCATGTCTGGCATATTTAAATTCTGCTGACCTTGAAAACCATACAAAGACATGTTCACATGGTAAGTGCAAACTATTTGATAGAATAAGGCTGTGGAGACATCCTATTGGAGACACTTAGATGATTTTCTATTTTGTAGATGGTATTTCCCAGTCCTCTATTTAATGAACTGATGAATAAGACACCTATTGAAGATCAACTGTTTACCCCTGAATTGACATTCAAAGACCATGCATTGTCCAGGTTGGTGTACCAATGCATGCTAGTGAAGACTGTAGAATATTAGTAGCTTACATACATTAGTCATATTTAGTTCTTAATTAGATATTTAGGGATCACAATCAGACACTTAGATGATTTTACTTTTTTAGATGGTATTTCCCAGTCCTCTATTTAATGAACTGATGAATAAGACACCTATTGAAGATCAACTGTTTACCCCTGAATTGACATTCAAAGACCATGCATTGTCCAGGTTGGTGTACCAATGCATGCTAGTGAAGACTGTAGAATATTAGTAGCTTACATACATTAGTCATATTTAGTTCTTAATTAGATATTTAGGGATCACAATCAGACACTTAGATGATTTTACTTTTTTAGATGGTATTTCCCAGTCCTCTATTTAATGAACTGATGAATAAGACACCTATTGAAGATCAACTGTTTACCCCTGAATTGACATTCAAAGACCATGCATTGTCCAGGTTGGTGTACCAATGCATGCTAGTGAAGACTGTAGAATATTAGTAGCTTACATACATTAGTCATATTTAGTTCTTAATTAGATATTTAGGGATCACAATCAGACACTTAGATGATTTTACTTTTTTAGATGGTATTTCCCAGTCCTCTATTTAATGAACTGATGAATAAGACACCTATTGAAGATCAACTGTTTACCCCTGAATTGACTTTCAAAGACCATGCATTGTCCAGGTTGGTGTACCAATGCATGCTAGTGAAGACTGTAGAATATTAGTAGCTTACATACATTAGTCATATTTAGTTCTTAATTAGATATTTAGGGATCACAATCAGAAAAAGGAATACATATTATAGTTGATATAGAGGTATTTGAATGGACATGAAATATTACATTTATGTTCAGCATACATATATTGTTTACATGTGATATACATTATTATGTATAAATTTAATTTTTGAAATTTAAATATTATTTTTAATCAACAATATAATGGTGTATGTATTTCATTAATTTAAAATGAATGTAATGATTATCTTTAAAAAATGTTGATCAAAGTTAGAGCATAGACACCATATGATTTTAAATGTATTTTATGAATATTTTACAACGTGTGTATTAACTTTGTTCCATTTTTATTATTTGTCATTTCAGATTGGCATCTGATGACTTCATGGAATATTTATTTATTTTCTATTAAATATATATATATTTTTTTAGCAGATTCTAATATATATCAATATAATCTGTAAATAAATAAAACTTGGACTCCCATGACTGGTAGTTGGCTATTTGACAAGCACATGCATAAGAGAAAATAATGCATTAATAGTAGAAAATAAAATTCTTCAGAGAATATTAAAAGATATATTTTAACATTAATTGGGGAGTCATATTCTTCAATGCTTTTATATTGAAAAAGTATATATTAAAAATATTTAGGATATGTATTAATATTATGATTGTTTTAACATTTAATAAGGTGAAGTGGTTCAATTACATGAAAGTGACAGTGTTGTTGAATGTAAAAAGAATTGTATAAGATCATGTATCTTCCTTAGGTATCTCAAAACATTATTAGAAAATATTTTACAATTATTACATTTATAAATGGTAGGTCATTTAACTTTATAATTTTTAATAATTAGTTATTGGATGCCAGGTTAATCTATGTAATTTTCTAGTGGAGTCATTTAACTATACTTAGTAATATTATGTATTTATTACAATCTTACCTCTTGGGTTAGACATCAAATATCTATATAGAATGTAATTTCCCCTTTAGTTTATTTTGTCAATGTTAAATAAAAATTCAATATGTTTGGGTCCTTAAAGGGGTCATTCAAAATGTATATTTTGTATACATTGTTACAAATATCATACAAGAATTTAAACATATTTAGAATGTACTATAGAATTACATTCAGTCTTTAAATATACTTGTTAAAATAAAAATAAATGCACATATCTTAGTGAATGATATAAGGCATCTATATGCAAACAACAATCAGCATCAAAATAGCCTATGTAGAGATGTATTTAATCCACGAATATATATAATTACAATATAATGATTGAATAACAAAACATATTAAGTTGGTCAAATATAAGATTATGATACAAAATGCATACATAACATATAGCTTAATGTCCCTCTACGCTGAAGGCTAAAAAATACCTCATTTAATAAATATATTTCAGTCAGTGTGTAAAACAATCTAGAAGTTAATCTAAATTTGCTTTACTCATATGTTAGACTCATTTAGCAAAAGGAAGGTGCCTAGGTTTATGATATATTAAGCATTATTGTGAAATGTTTATTTAAAGGGACATGAACTCAAAATATACTTAAAGGTAGCCATTTAAAAAAACAATGATTTATACATTCTGAATGAGTATTCTATTTTAATCAACTTTAAAACTTGTCTCATATTATGAATGCTCATTGTGATGTTGCTATCATTACTTTAGAAATAAGGCAGTAAATAGCTAATTTATTTGCTTCAGTACTCTGGACAGAACTTGATTGTTTGGAATAATTGATGCAACAATCGTCAAGGACAACCCAGGTTTTTATTAAACAATTGTCCGTAATATAAAATATCATTATTGATTTTCAAAGAAACATAACAAGATAACTTAACATTTGATAATCGTATTAAATAATAAAGTTGATTAACATTTCATGCTCAATCACCAATGGTAAATTTGTTTGGACAGTGTCCCTTTAAGAGCTTGAAATAGTGTATTTACTTCTCTTCCTATCTTGACATACTTTGCTTGAAAAGCATATCGAGATAGGCTCAGTAGATGAAGATTGGTGGATGCACAGAGATGCCTTATGTGATTGGCTCAACCATGTGCATTTAAATTTCTTATGTTGAGGATATATAAATACTAAGAGAAAATGATTTACATTTTAAAGTCTAAACAATCTTCTATCTCTACAGATCATTTGATACAATTGTTTGTAATGTCTCTTTAAAACTAAAGACGCCATTGCACAATAACATATATGAGCACTTCAGAGAAATACAAGCTCGAGGTTTATTTGCGAATAACAAAGCTGTAGTTTAACATTTATAAACAGATTATCAAAGTTACTGACATTCTTCCCGGAATTTTAACATTAATAAATATTGCGTGGGAAACGCATCTTCAAACACCAGATTAGCATATTTAAACATTAGTGTAATGTCACGCAATAGCACACAATCAATGTGCATTATAAATACATTTAATAGAGCAATGTCAATACTTCACAATCAATTTATTTAAAGAACAATAAAGACATACAATATTAAATGTGTATTTGTATTAAAGAAACAGACCGTTATTAAACCGAGAAATGTCTACAACATTAATAATGTGACAGGATGAGATTTTAAAGAGTATTTAATCATTAATATTTCACGGATCACGGATATTAAATCTGCGTCACACATATCCGCATGACAGGCCCATGAGTTACAAATAAGTCTACATGAAAAATGAAGTTACAGCACCACCAAGCGGTATGTGTAAGGAAGTTACTAAGATATGAAACATTAAGGAACGGCCAATCAGAGTTCATCACACAAACACAACTTGAGTCAGGATGGTCTCACAGACATTATAACAATATTTCAATATTTTATCCAATCAGATGTACAGATAAATTGTCCCATGGTGCATCTCATGTTTACTTCACCATATAAAAGTCCATTACACGTTGCCATCTTTGTCAGTTCTCTAATGCCTGCAGGCAGTTTATATTATTATAATATATTTATTGTACAACCCAGCAGGCATGTCAGTTCCCAGGTTCACCAAGGAGGAGAGCGCTGCACTGGTCCACGCCGTCAAGGACTTTTATCCCCAGCTGTTTGGGAACAAGAGGAGCTCGACAGATGCGCCTGTTAAGAAGGCCCTCTGGGAGTCTATCACCAATGCGGTTAGATTGGTGTGTGACGTCCAGAGGACCCAGGATCAGATCATGAGGAGATTCGGAGATATGAGGTTGCGTTTATCGAAAAAAGTCAACCTCATAAGGGACTGGGTACAAGCCCGTAAAAGAGGGGGCCAAAGAAAGGCCCCGCGGAAACTGTACCTACTCCCTTATGAGGTGACTTTATGCGAGCTCCTCAATCTCCGGGTCCCCAAAAGATTTAGATCCTCGCCATCCTCGGCCTCCTCTTCTTCCCTCCCAGCTGCGGGATCTGAAAGTCCTGACGCGGGGGACAGGGCAGATGCTTCTCCGTCCGGTGGCCTGGGAGGACCCGATAGAGAATCTGAACCAGGTAATTATCCAACTTCATATAATATTTATAATGTTAAAAATCCAAAATGTGTATTTAGTCAGATACTAAACCTATACAGATCTCACAACATACACTACATATGATGTTTAGATATCTGATTTTACATTAGTGATACATGAAATTGGAATGATGTTTATTGCGCTCTACAGAATATGCGTCACAGAGCGGAAATCTAATTTCGCATCCACGTTAACATGGGTTTGCGGAAAGTGGCATTGCTTTATACATGTTGGTCAAATGACGGATGCGTAATTCCGCTTGGAATCATTGCGCAATGATCGCGAAAATGGCATTTCTCATCCACGTTAACATGGGTTTGCGGAAAGTGGCATTGCTTTATACATGTTGTTAAAAATTAAATGGAAAATCTTAGATTAGTGAAGAATACAGTATTCTTATTTTAAATATTATATCTAATAAAAAACGAATAATACTAATAAATTATAACATATGGCCATCAATTGATGATTATGTAATAACAAGCATATATTCTTAAAGATACAGTAAACAACACAACTGATTGAAAATAAGAGTCCAGGATATATTTATCATTCATTTAATTGCGGAAACTATTAACTCATGGGACTACCAAAGGATTAATATTTTTCTATTGATTTGTTATTAATGTAAATATTTTAAACATGGCATGATTAGTATTAATGATATGCAATCCTCATTTAATATATTACAGATATGGATGTGGCTGCTGGATCCTCAAGCCAGGGCTTGTCACAGTATGGTATGTCTCATTTTAATTGACATTTGTCTTAGAAACATGGAATGAACATTACATACTAAATACACATTGTTCTATATTTATATGTAATGTCTATTTAATAGATGAAAATTATATAATTATTCGGATATACTTAAATAACATATTTGATTTTAATTGCATGCTCAATACCATTCATTACATCAACATATGGAGTAGATAATTCATTAACAAACAACAACATTGTGGAATCTATTTAATTTTAGATTAAAGGGATACTGAACTACAATTATTAATATTGTCTTTCACATACAGTATGCAATATTAATAAACATAAAATATAATACTATCATCATATGTGACATATTCTATTGCTAAATGTATTTTAAAATAAATAAAGTACGTTTATGTGCATCTAAATATTTGTTGACCAACCTGGGTTTATATTGATGATTGGTGGATACCTTCAACAAACAATATTTATTGAATCCAATATTCCTTATCTGCCTTTAAGATTAATATCGAACAACATTCGAATTATAATAGGAGTCAATGTTAAATCATTTTTTACAGTTTGAACATAGAAATCAATTATTTAAATTAATCATGTCAGTGTCCCTTTAAGACAAAATAGATTCATTCATCATTACATTATTTTTATTAAAAACTATTGATATATAAATCTAATTATCTGTTGGAGTTACTTTATATATATCTGCATACTCTAACAGCACCATGATTACATATTTGTAATAATAAAGTTTGTTATGTATTGTGATAAATATGTGTTGTGTCCTAAACAAGATTACTGTACATTGAAAAAATGGCTCGATGTGACACATGTTTGTTTAGATTTGTCAACAGATGCTCCTCAATATGTGGTTTGTGTGTATTCTTGTAACTTCTTAAGGACATATGACGGAATTATTCCGTCATAAAACAATTGAGCTAAGTGAAAGCTGTGTCCTTAAAGGGTTAAGAACATTGATCATTGGGTATATTTAGATATGCAATAGCAGCATCTGAGATGAATTTGATGTCTAATGTAGTCTGACATTAAACATATGTTGAATACAGATATGTTTACAGAATCCCCTTGATTCAATCAAGCATTTTCTGGTGTAATGACTGCTCTATTCTTCACATTTTAAAGTTGATTAATGTTAAAATTCTAGACAGATGTGATTTAGTGATATCCAAAATGTGTTTAATAATATATATCTATATCATTCATAGAGAGAGTTGGTGTGGGGAGCCCACAGGAATCCAGCAGTGACATAGAGCCGCCTTTGCGGTCTCCTGGTAAGTCCATTGACTCATTTATATGTAATTGAAGGTGTATTGCTAATCAATATTATGATCATGATTCCGATGAAGCATAACATTATAAAAAATCATAGAATTTATCTTCTGATTATATATTTATTTTTTATATTGAGCGATTAATAATTTCTACTTTATTATTCTACACATTTGTTATTCATAAGATGTCTAACATATGTTTTTTTAAATTTTTTTTTTGTTAACAACAGTCATCAAGTGATACACACATGAGAAATCTTAAATGTTCTATGTACTATGCTTTTATGAATTTAACATTAAGACAAACAATACATTAATATTCTGATTTATTGACAATAACAAATCTATTGTCATTTGTATGCTCCATCAAAATGATGTAAATCATAACTTTGTGTGTGTATATCTTTAATGCAACATTGATGTGCGTATTTGAGCAACAGTAACATATGTTATAATATCTGATCTTAAGGTGTACACAACATGTTATGTTTTACAGAGATTGATGTCACATGTGGGATGGAGGAGGAAGAGGCTGCCTTGGAGTCTGATGGTATGTGAAATATATCTATCATGTTTCCAACATGTTTCTTTTTTTGAAATCATTTTATTGAAGACATTCAAAGTCTACAGCTTTTTCCCTTTAAAAAGGAATATTATTTGTCTGTTCAAATACACTACTGCCCCCTTTCTATATCAGGCAGCATGAAAATCTGCTTGTATATATTTTTTTAAGAATATATAATTCATGCCATCATTATGTCACATGCATATTCCATGCCAAAACACAATAATAAGTTTCACATTGTACAGACAGTCATTGAGATTCATCTGAGTGCCTATATAGATACCATATCCTCATTTCAGAATAGTTTACAGATTCAAACACACTTCGAGGTATATTGAAAACATAATCAATTTTAAATGCGTTGATTTGATGTCAGGATGTATGAGATGTTAATATATTTATTTTACATTTTCAGATGGATCCACCACTTCTGGTCATCTGGATTCCGCCCCTGCCCAGTCACAGACCCCTCCCCGTGCACACACCCCTGACCATGGCCACACCTCTGCACACACCCAGAGCCCTTCCCATCACCAAACCCATGACCATGCCCCGACCACTGCCAGCCCTTCCCATATTTCATATCCTGTCCCTCCCAAAAAACGCCCATACACCCCCCTTCGCCGCTCTCCCCGTATTCTGGCCCGTACAGCTGCCCAGACCCAAACTCCCCACTCCCCAGCTGTACGGCCTACCCTGGAGCAGCAGCTCACCACTCCCCAAGCCATTCCCATCCCTCCCCGAGCCAATCCCATCCCTCCCCCCTGTTTAAACCTTCATTGTCCTGGGTGTCAGATTGTCCTTCCCAGGCACAGCTGTAAGTATCATTCTAAATACACTTTATAAGATACTTAAAGGTACAGTGAAGTTAAATTGGTTAAATTGTGATTCAAATCCAGCATGCAATGTTAAGCCAATGTATAATAGAATACTCTTATGAATTATTCGTCATTCTCTTGATATATTTATTGAAAACAACTTATTCCTATAATTAGTTTAAACAATAAAATAAATGTGGCCATCATTTCTTTATTGTTGGATGAATGTATCCATCAACCAGCATGCACAAACAAGGTTCATCAACAAATATTGGCTTCCATAAAAACCAACATTCTTGCATTCAAAATATAGCTTGACAATTAAAACATATAATGAATATGTGTAATTTCTAAAGATTTGTCATGTCATGCTCTATCTGAATCAGTCCATTAAATATTTAGGTTCAGTGTCCCTTTAATTGGATATCACTACATATACCAAACACCACTACTTGGATACAAAATTTTATGTCCAAATGTGGATACATTATCTCTTGTCTAACCCAGTGGGAATGTAATTTCTTCTGGTTGCTATGTTTACACAGCTTGTCCTCAATGCCAAAATGTTTAAGGATATGTGTGCCTACCACAGTCTAAATTGAATTTTTAAATTGCTAATGTAAGTACAATGTAAATCCTTTAACAAGATTTGATACACTCAAGCTGTATAAGTGGATCATCTAAAACCAATTAAAGGGTTCAACATGTTTGAGTAACATGAGCCTTTAATGATTTCTGTCTGTCTGAATAACCTAATTCATGTGTAAAGAATATATGAAAAATAATTGATGTAAATAATTATTTGTCTTTATGATGACAATGTATGTATTAAAATCTTTTATTCTGTTGTGTAATTATCCTTAATATTAATTTTTATTTTATTTTAGGCTGTGACTCAGCATGGCTCATGCTAGAAGGGATAGCAAGAGTAGAGCAGGCCGTGTTGAGGAACGCAGCTGTCCTGAGAGGGATGAACGACACCATGCAGGCCCAGCTCCGGGTTCAGGACTTGACTCTGCGTGAAATTATGCAATTACGTTCAAGGCCTGAATCTGGAGCTGGACATGCACAGGACAATGAAGAGGATGACCAGTAAGTGGAGGATCTGGATATGCTCCATGGTGGCAGATAATAATCCTCTGTCCACATGTTGAATTTGTATTTATATTGTTGCCATTTGGCCTTTTTATCAGTTTTTTGTTGTGCCTGTTGCACTCTTTTACCTTGTCATGTGTCTCCAATGAGGCTATGCTGGCCCTTGGCAACTCTCTTCATGGACTGTGATGCACTGTGTTACCTTGCCATGTGTCTCCAATGGGGCTATGCTGGCCCTTGGCAACTCTCTTCATGGACTGTGATGCACTGTGTTACCTTGCCATGTGTCTCCAATGGGGCTATGCTGGCCCTTGGCAACTCTCTTCATGGACTGTGATGCACTGTGTTACCTTGCCATGTGTCTCCAATGGGGCTATGCTGGCCCTTGGCAACTCTCTTCATGGACTGTGATGCACTGTGTTACCTTGCCATGTGTCTCCAATGGGGCTATGCTGGCCCTTGGCAACTCTCTTCATGGACTGTGATGCACTGTGTTACCTTGCCATGTGTCTCCAATGGGGCTATGCTGGCCCTTGGCAACTCTCTTCATGGACTGTGATGCACTGTGTTACCTTGCCATGTGTCTCCAATGGGGCTATGCTGGCCCTTGGCAACTCTCTTCATGGACTGTGATGCACTGTGTTACCTTGCCATGTGTCTCCAATGGGGCTATGCTGGCCCTTGGCAACTCTCTTCATGGACTGTGATGCACTGTGTTACCTTGCCATGTGTCTCCAATGGGGCTATGCTGGCCCTTGGCAACTCTCTTCATGGACTGTGATGCACTGTGTTACCTTGTCATGTGTCTCCAATGAGGCTATGCTGGCCCTTGGCAACTCTCTTCATGGACTGTGATGCACTGTGTTACCTTGCCATGTGTCTCCAATGGGGCTATGCTGGCCCTTGGCAACTCTCTTCATGGACTGTGATGCACTGTGTTACCTTGCCATGTGTCTCCAATGGGGCTATGCTGGCCCTTGGCAACTCTCTTCATGGACTGTGATGCACTGTGTTACCTTGCCATGTGTCTCCAATGGGGCTATGCTGGCCCTTGGCAACTCTCTTCATGGACTGTGATGCACTGTGTTACCTTGCCATGTGTCTCCAATGGGGCTATGCTGGCCCTTGGCAACTCTCTTCATGGACTGTGATGCACTGTGTTACCTTGTCATGTGTCTCCAATGAGGCTATGCTGGCCCTTGGCAACTCTCTTCATGGACTGTGATGCACTGTGTTACCTTGCCATGTGTCTCCAATGGGGCTATGCTGGCCCTTGGCAACTCTCTTCATGGACTGTGATGCACTGTGTTACCTTGTCATGTGTCTCCAATGAGGCTATGCTGGCCCTTGGCAACTCTCTTCATGGACTGTGATGCACTGTGTTACCTTGCCATGTGTCTCCAATGGGGCTATGCTGGCCCTTGGCAACTCTCTTCATGGACTGTGATGCACTGTGTTACCTTGTCATATGGCTCATATATTCCTTATTTTTACAAGATTATTTATAAACGTTGTGTATGTTTTCTTACATACTAATAAAATAAATTTTATTTCACAAATCTTTGTCCTCATTCTTCCTGTTATTTTTTGCAAGCTTTAGTTTATGTTGTTTATCCTTAAAGGGACCTAACAAATCTATTTGTTATAATGAAATCATATATGTAAGACAATAGTAAATGACTTTAAGATTAACATCTCCAATGTAATCTTATTATTTGTGTTTATATTATTTTCTCTTAGCTCTATCATTGCCTGATTATGATTAGCAGAGTAATTTCTTTATATATGTATATATATTTTTGTATTTGTGTATATATGTATATTTAAATGTTCATATCCATGTGTGTATTTATAAACTCTGCATGAATTGATGCACCTTTACCAAATGATCTGAGTATTGATACAATGATATAATCCCTGTAAAGTGTTCATTTTATTTAAATAGTATTGACTATGTGTATGCTCTTTTTAAAAACAAAATAATGTCCCTTTAAGTGATGTTGATCACTATTGTAAATGAATGTATTTCCATTTGTAAAGCGTTTTTGTCCTTTTTACAAGAACAAGGACATATAGTTTTATTAATAAACAATCTTATTGTAATGTTGACAGCACCTGTATTTCATTTTCAAATCTATATTATTGTCAAAGTGTAACCAAATCAATCTCTGTGTGTAATACAAATAATGTAGATGATGAATATTAGTTAACTAATATGTTAACAAAATACATCTCCTCCCATATATGGCTATAGGTAGGCTGACCATAATTAAACTTGAATAAATGACACGTTTAATCAATACATGTATAACTATTGTTATTCAACAACAATCCAAAGATATCTTAAAACATCAATGGCATATGTATTTCTCATGTGTATCTTTTAAATGTTAAAGATATACACCATAGCTATAGTTCAAGGGACAGTCAAGTCCGAAAAGATGATTCATAATTTGGTGACATTCCTAGATAGCAATCTACACACATACTAGTTCCTAAAATATAAATACGTTTCTTAATGATATGCCAAGATGTCACTGAGTCCTTGTATTGTCTGCGGTTTTTCAGCGATCTCGGATGCGCCATGTTGCTTAAGACGTCACCTGCCAGGCTGTCCAATGATTCCTTGTATTGACTGACGTTCTTACGTGATCAGGAATATGCCTTTTATTGGATTGCGTTTTGACGCGATCAAGGATGCGCCTTTTTTTTTTGGGCGTTCTTACGTGATCAATAATGTGCCTTTCATTGGATGGCGTTCTTACGTGATCAAGGAAGCGCCATGTTAAGACGGCACATGTAAAGTTAAAAAAACGTGTGATTGGATTGCGTAGTCCCGCAATATTTGTGCACGTTAAAAACGTTTGTGACTGCATGCAATTTTAAAAAGCTTGCGAATATGTATTATTTGCATCATGTTACATTGTTGACCCGTAGCTGATAAAGACCAACACATTCTCTTTTGCTGGATGTCTGGTTGAATCAACGAACGAAAGCAAAATGTTTTCATGCATAGGATATTTCTAGGCAAGTGCAAATCTCTACAGTCCATGTTTAATATGTTTGTCAACAATGTTCCTTTTTCTTAAAAATTAATGTTGTGTTTAATGTTGAACATATCTAATTAATAAATATGCGCTATTGTGTTTGAATAAAGTAATCAATATGCATTTATCATATGCTAAATATATGATGCCGACTTCTTCTAAATGTAATTTCGTTGTATATTTTATGAAAGGTTCATTAGACACTCACATTATAAATAAAAATATTTGATTTTGTCTCTAGTTAGATAGTCCATTGTTTAACCAATAGGTTTATTTTGTCTTGTGTTGTAAGAAAATGTAAGTAATTTTCTTACTCCTCGCAAAGCCAATGAGTTTCATGTGAGTACCATCTCCAGCTTTGTCCAGTTTGTGTAAAGGTTCTTTTCATATGTTAATGATGGGGTATTGTGTTTTACGGTTGTAATGGTGGTTCATCTATATTTAAAATATAGCTAACCCTATTTTATTTGCAAGTGTTTGAAGCTTTTTAATATTGCTATCAGTATATGTTAATCTTGTTGTTTGTAGTAGTGTCTATTACATACAGTTATGTAAAAAATATAGGATACTGTCCCTTGAATGCAAATGTTGTTTTTTTGTATCATGTATGAGATCCACATAGTTTAATCTTCAAATATATTTTTGTTAGCATATTTCACCCCCCCACTCCTAAAAGGACTTTAAACCATATTCATTGTTAAAATAAAAATAGTTACAATAAAATATTAACACAATAATGTCTCTTAAAGAAAATAGACTTTATTTAACACGTCAATATAAATGTGATTTTCAAATATTTTTTTTGACAAAGTACATGTAGATATAGCAACAAGCTTAAAATGTGTTAGCATATGTAATGTTGTTAAAGGGACAGTTTCGAAAAAAAATATTTTTACATTATTCGAAAAGTCAATTCTGTAATAACAAGGATATCAAATGTTTCTCAACAATTGAACATTTGCTATCTAAATTTGCTATCTAAACCTATGAGGTTGGTGTGCTCATTTCTTAAATCTTGAAGAGTGCTTGTAATCATTATACAATTTGAGCACTAGAGGGCATTTGGATAGCATTTGTATATGTAAAATCTTGTGCTCATACAGCATATTATTGACCATGTATTGATCATTGATATCTAAAATGTTGTTATGTCAGAACAACAAATAAGTGGTCATTTTTCATAGTCATAGATACAAGGGTAAGCACATAAGTCACACATGTATTTCTCCATGTTTTGTTGTTTCAAACTTTATAATGCGTAATACAGTGTTTTCTTTGTAATCAATAATTTTCTGACTGTCCCTTTAAGCTGTGTTATTGGCATTCAAACAGTAATATGCCATCATGGATAATTGTTATGGTAATTTAGTTAGCGATTCGGGAAACAGTTTGGACATCACATCACAGAAACCAATCAATATCATGAACAAGGATAGGTATGTGATGATGTGGTTTTCACACACTTATAACCCACACTCTGCAAAGAATCTTCCTCCATGGACCCGGTCCCATAGAAGTCGATTATATACAGAGTGTGGTCCACAAGTGTATGAAAACCACATCATCACATACCTATCCATTACACAAAAAAAAAAATTTAAGATTGAAAAAAATACTTACTTCCTCTTCCTTCCCCTCTTCCCACGGGGCTGAGGCTCTGGGAGAGGCAACTGCCGACTCCGAAGAGTCCTCCTTGGAGCTGTTGTGGGAGGAGTGGAAGGAAGAGTACTGGGACGACCAAGGTGAGGAGTAGATGGCTGAGGAGGAGGAGGAGAAGATGGCTGAGGAGGAGGAGGAGAAGATGGCTGAGGAGGAGGAGGAGTAGATGGCTGAGGAGGAGGATGAGATGGGCCGGCAGGAGGAGATGGCCCAGCAGCAAGAGGCCCAGCAACAAGAGGCCCAGCAACAGGAGGTAGACCAGCATGCGCCTCCCGGAAAAATGTGAACATTTCCTGATGAAGATTGAACATTCTTGTTTGTCCTTCTTGTATTGTATTCAGTATACTGATTATTTCGTTTTGGCCTTGAATTATTTGATTCTGCCCATCAAGTATTCTGCGTCGTCCTTCTATGTTTTCTATCCGGGAGGTACGCATCTGGTCTATGTACTCCAGTAGAACCCGCACCTCCGCTATTTCTTCTTGTTGTGCCTGTTGAACCCGTGCACGGCGGGGTGCCCGTGCACGGCGGAGTGCGGGTCTTTGAGGGACCTCGGGTTCCGCGGCTTCAGCGGCATCCTCCTGTGCTTCCGGGGCCTCTTGATCATCTCCCGTGCGCTGTTCGTCACGGGGGGCCTCTTCCCTCCGAAGTGGGAATTCCTCACCACCACTCTCATCCCGGGGAGATGCAGGAGGCTGTGCTGCCTCGTCCCCAGACTCTGTATATTAAAAAATAAATAAAAAAAGAAATGTATATATTAGCATATTTGCAAATAAAGGTTTAAATGACTTAGCTTACGATACAATTACAAATGCAGAATCATTAATCCACTTTGAAATCTAACAAACAATCAATACGATTTCCGCTTTTTCTAAACAGTGTTTGTGATATCTGGTCAATGTGAATGTTTTTGCGTTTGTTTTCAGTCTGTTTAAATGCACACCTAACCTATAGCCTAGATACTGATGTAACCGCTAAGTAATAGAATGCGTGTAAACAGCGTAATAGCATTAATCGGATCCTTAACACATGAAACCCAATGTTTTATCTTTCATGATTTATAAGCATACATTTAGTATCAACTTTCGAATGTACTTTTGTTATCTAATTAGCTTCATTCTCTGGATATTCTTTGCTGAAAAGCATATCTAAATATGTTTATAAGATTCTGATTGTTAGCTGAATATAGCTGCCTCCTGTGATTGTTTCACCGTGTGCATGGCTATTTCTTCATTAAAATATATCTCAAGAATGAATCAAATTATGTAATATAAGTACATTTGAATGTTTTGTCAAATTGTATTCGCTACCTCAATCATGAAAGTAAATGTTTGCGTATAGTGTCCATTGAAATACATTCGTATGTGAAATTATTGTTCAATGAGCTTACCGTCAGATGAGAGTGGCAGGTTCCCGGTATCGATTCCTCCGATACCGACTACTTCCACCTCGGAGATGCTGGGCCGCAACATTTCCTCCCATCTGCAGTACTCCATTTCAAGGGCAGGGCCGCCACCGGTCCCTGCGGCATGTCGGGCCTCCAGGCTTAACTTTTTTTTAAGTTCAAGTTTACAGTCCCGGTACCGATGTTTGATGGAATCCATATCCCGGTTCCGGCAACCCACTGCATTGACTGCATTCCGAATCTCGTTCCAGAGCCTCCTCCTGTCAGTCGGGGTAGTCTTCTGGTGCTGCAGCATCCTATACCTGGCCATATAGGCCTCTACGAGGGCCTCCTTCTCCTCCATCGTAAACCTCGCCTCCCTAGTCGCCTTGGCCTTCCCCTGTGACGATGCCCTCTGTTTCCCGGACTGTGAAGCCCTACTCTGACCGCCACTGGGCCCAGCCACTTGGTCATCTTGAACCAAGTGGCTGGGTCCACCCACCGCTTCCACCCCCGCTTCCTGCCCCCCTTCCTGCCCCCCTTCCTGCCCTGTTCCTCTCCCCCTCCCTCTACCTGTCCCCTGCCTGGCCTCCATCTCCTCCCTAAACTAAACCCCAAATAATAAAAAAAAAGTGAGTGTGATGAAATGAAAGGGGGTCAAAATAAAGAACTAAAAAGACAAAAAAGGTGCTTAAAGTGTGAGGGATGTAAAAAAAAAAAAAAAAAAGGGTAAGGAGTATTTAAATAAACGAAAAGAATAAGACTAAAAGGAGGATATGTAAACTAAATGTAACTAGGGGATGGGTATGGGATGGGTATGGGGTATGGGATAAGAGTAAATGGGATGAAAGGGAATGGGACTACAAGGAATGGGGTATGGAGTGTAGTATGAGGGGGTAGGGGGTATGGAGTGTATGTAGTGTTATTGATAAGTGTATGTATGTATTGAATGTGTTTGCGTGTAAATGTGTTAAGTGTACAGATAAATCACTCGCTCGCTAACTAACACTACTTCTAATTCTCAATAACAAACACTCCCACTAACGCTCACTAACTACCACTAACTGACGCTCACACTAACAACTATCACTAATAACTCCCACTAACTCACTCACGCTCCCACTAACAGACTCTCTCCCACTCCCGCTAACTCCCACTAACTCACTCACTCTCTCACGCTAACACTACCAACTGACTATCTCACGCTAACACTACCAACTGACTATCTGACGCTAACACTACCAACTGACTCTCTCACGCTAACACTACCAACTGACTCTCTCACACTAACACTAACTCACTCTCAAAAAATCGCAAAATCTCTATTCTTAAATCTCCAAAGACCCACCAGCAACACAGTCAAAGAAGCCCTGCTTGTGTGGTGCTTATATACCCTGTGTAAATGTTTAATGATGTCCCAATTTCCATTGTAATTAGTGTTCAGGTGTGCTTTATTAGCAATTAATATTATTGCAATGTGTATTAGGTGTGTTAATTTGCGCATGCTCATTTTGAGTTGGTATTTGTGGAATGTGTAGAATGCGATGATGTCATAGTGGTCGTTTTCTCTAACATTGTCCAATAGTATTCTTTTTAAATGTGAATTTGCGATGGTGTGTTCTTCGTGAAGTGTTGTATATGTATGTTTTTCATAATATATAATGATATTGAATGCGATTTTTTTTTTAGTGTATGTATATATTTTTTAATCCTTGTTGTTATTGTGCGATTTTCCGCATCTTAAAGTATATGCGTATTCCCCGTATAAATAGTATTAAAACTTCCCCCGCTTGTGAATGTGTAATGCTTGTGTGCTTTGTTGATTGATTGATGTTGTGACATTTGCGGCGTGTTATTGTTGTGCATGATGTGGTATGCGTCATATGACCGAGCTGTGCGTATTTCTCGCGAGATCGAGTGTTAGGTGAAAAAAGCTATTTTTTGCCTTTCCCATTGATCTCTATGGGAGACTGTCTAACGCGGGCAGGATTACGCGTGTGACATACACGCGTTAGGAGCATCGTTAGATGGTCTTATATTAACTCTAAATACCGGAGTCAAACAATGCCATGCGTTAGACATAAAACACGCGTGGCGTTAACAGCCCATCTACCGCCGAACTCTAAATCTAGCCGTATAGGAGCAGTGCGTAAGCATAGGAATACAATTTAATACTGATTGTGACTAAAACTGCTGTTGGAGCAGATTGGTCACGAGAAAAAAGAATGCTTCTATGCACTGTTATACTAATTATTTCTATATTTCATTTGAATTACTGTGACTTGATCGTCTTGGAAGATATTGTACGTTAAAATTTAACTTTTATTGATTATTGGTTTAAAAAGACAGCTTTAGTGGATGATAATACTGCCCTAAAGAATTTAAAAACACACTCACTGTGCTGCGTGACAAAACAGCATGTTATATTTGTGCTGCAAAGGTAGAACTAGTAATGCTGAAAGCAGTAATACTTAAGCTGTGAATATGCACAGAGCTCTATAGTCTCTTGTTCTTTATTTCTTACTGTAGTTTCTATATTATTTAAGTCATATATATGTCATAGATTCTATATATAGTAAGAAATATATTTGCTTTGTGTTGTTGTCCTTTTTTGGGCCTAGCAATTAGTACTGCTTATATATGTTGGTGCTACTAGTGTAAGATCAGGCTAGGGTGGCAGCCGGCACTAGATAACTATAATAATCTAGGTACTTGAAGTTGTTTGTTGTATCACCTGGTGGTAGCAATTGGGTACTCAAACAGTTATCTGAAGATTAAACGCTTTATTTAAAGGCTGTCTCCTTAATAAAATGTCATACGTTATACTATGGCTTCTTTCAGTTATATAACGTTATATTTATGGGATACTGCCTAAGGAGTAATCTTAGCCTTGCAGGGTGTACTGTGTATTTTATACAAAGAGCCAGTGTGTGTAAACACCTCTGCTGTACCGTGCTACTGATTAAGTAGCTTCTATATAATATCAAAGTGAGATTTCCTTGTATTACGGTTTCATGCAACTTGTATTCTTATCGTCTGAAGCACTGTGTTGCTAGGTATGTTATACTTATGATTAAACAACTGGTTCTTAGAAGCGTTGCTAGTTAGCCATTAATAGTAGCCAGAGAAAGGCTGTCACCTGAGGCTATAAACAATTACCACTGCATGGACCTACGTAGCTTATTGTTTGCTAAGTACCAAGTACCTATTCAGTATTCTATTGTATTATATATCCTGAATGTGCTATGTTTGGCAAGAAGAACCGTGCCTAATATGAGACAACACCGCCCCCCAAAAGTTAGCCGTAATAAACGTTAGCACCTTCAATAGTACAACTAGTTCTACGTTTACAGATTTATAAATTTTTAAGTATTTTTAGTTTTTTCTAACATGCTGTTATATTAAAGTATAAGGCAACTAGTGAGGCCAGTTAAAAATAGAGGAGACCCCTGACGCGGCGTTTCACTAACGCTTCCTCAGAGGGGTTGAACCCCTCTGAGGAAGCGTTAGTGAAACGCCGCGTCAGGGGTCTCCTCTATTTTTAACTGGCCTCACTAGTTGCCTTATACTTTAATATAACAGCATGTTAGAAAAAACTAAAAATACTTAAAAATTTATAAATCTGTAAACGTAGAACTAGTTGTACTATTGAAGGTGCTAACGTTTATTACGGCTAACTTTTGGGGGGCGGTGTTGTCTCATATTAGGCACGGTTCTTCTTGCCAAACATAGCACATTCAGGATATATAATACAATAGAATACTGAATAGGTACTTGGTACTTAGCAAACAATAAGCTACGTAGGTCCATGCAGTGGTAATTGTTTATAGCCTCAGGTGACAGCCTTTCTCTGGCTACTATTAATGGCTAACTAGCAACGCTTCTAAGAACCAGTTGTTTAATCATAAGTATAACATACCTAGCAACACAGTGCTTCAGACGATAAGAATACAAGTTGCATGAAACCGTAATACAAGGAAATCTCACTTTGATATTATATAGAAGCTACTTAATCAGTAGCACGGTACAGCAGAGGTGTTTACACACACTGGCTCTTTGTATAAAATACACAGTACACCCTGCAAGGCTAAGATTACTCCTTAGGCAGTATCCCATAAATATAACGTTATATAACTGAAAGAAGCCATAGTATAACGTATGACATTTTATTAAGGAGACAGCCTTTAAATAAAGCGTTTAATCTTCAGATAACTGTTTGAGTACCCAATTGCTACCACCAGGTGATACAACAAACAACTTCAAGTACCTAGATTATTATAGTTATCTAGTGCCGGCTGCCACCCTAGCCTGATCTTACACTAGTAGCACCAACATATATAAGCAGTACTAATTGCTAGGCCCAAAAAAGGACAACAACACAAAGCAAATATATTTCTTACTATATATAGAATCTATGACATATATATGACTTAAATAATATAGAAACTACAGTAAGAAATAAAGAACAAGAGACTATAGAGCTCTGTGCATATTCACAGCTTAAGTATTACTGCTTTCAGCATTACTAGTTCTACCTTTGCAGCACAAATATAACATGCTGTTTTGTCACGCAGCACAGTGAGTGTGTTTTTAAATTCTTTAGGGCAGTATTATCATCCACTAAAGCTGTCTTTTTAAACCAATAATCAATAAAAGTTAAATTTTAACGTACAATATCTTCCAAGACGATCAAGTCACAGTAATTCAAATGAAATATAGAAATAATTAGTATAACAGTGCATAGAAGCATTCTTTTTTCTCGTGACCAATCTGCTCCAACAGCAGTTTTAGTCACAATCAGTATTAAAGAGTACTAGTCCTGGTTCCCACTGTAGAGAACAAATTTTTGGCAACATGGCATGGGCCATATGAAGTCATTGACAGAGTGGGGGAAGTAAATTACAAAGTAAGACAGCCTGGGAGGCGAAAGGAGGTACAGATTTACCATGTGAATTTACTTAAACCGTGGAAAGAAAGAGACACACTTGTTGCTATAAAAACAGCAGACCTCCCTACAATGGAGGAGCATGAACCCGTAGTCAATATCTCAGAAACCCTGACTATCCACCAGAAGAGGGAGGTAACAGACTTCATCAGATTAAATAAAGATGTTTTCTCCTCAGTCCCAGGAAGAACTACGATAATAGAGCATGACATTGTCACTGAACCGTGAAAAAGGATAAATCTAAAGCCATATAGAATACCTGAAGCCCGGAGGGAAGCAATCAAATTGGAAGTAAAGAAAATGCTGGACCTTGGGGTAATTGAAGAATCCCAAAGTGACTGGAGTAGCCCAATTGTGCTTGTACCAAAGCCTGATGGCACAATCAGGTTTTGTAATGATTACCGGAAGCTGAATGCAATATCCAAGTTTGATGCATACCCCATGCCAAGGGTTGATGAACTTGTGGAGAGACTCGGGAGAGCCAGGTACCTTACCACATTGGATTTGACCAAGGGTTATTGGCAAGTGCCGCTTACAGGACGGGCAAAGGAAAAGACTGCCTTCTCTACTCCAGATGGGCTCTTCCAATACAAGGTGTTACCTTTTGGCCTATATGGTGCTCCAGCAACATTTCAAAGAATGATGGACCGGATCTTAAGGCCACATGCTCATTATGCTGCAGCTTACTTAGATGACGTGGTCATACATAGCGAAGATTGGGAGTCTCACTTGCCAAAAGTGCAAGCTGTCCTTAATTCCATAAGAAATGCCGGTCTGACAGCAAATCCGAGTAAATGTACCATTGGCTTGGAGGAGGCCAAGTATCTTGGCTATTCCATTGGAAGAGGAATAGTAAAGCCACAACTTGCTAAAGTTGAAGCCATAAGGAATTGGCCACAACCTATGACGAAGAAACAGGTCAGAACATTTCTTGGGCTTGTTGGCTACTACAGAAGGTTTATCTCCAACTTTGCTACTATAGCAGGTCCTTTAACTGACCTCACTAAAGCAAAAGCTCCAGTAATAGTGAAATGGTCCTCTGAAGCTGAACAGGCATTTCAAAATCTCAAGGAAGCCATCTGTAGACAACCAGTGTTAGTCACCCCTGATTTTTCAAAGGAGTTTGTTTTACAGACGGATGCCTCTGATGTAGGGCTTGGAGCAGTGCTTTCCCAGGAAAGTCAAAGTGAAGAGCACCCAATACTATACGTGAGCCGTAAACTTCAACCTAGAGAAAAGAACTATTCGATTGTTGAAAAGGAGTGTCTAGCAATTAAATGGGCTGTTGAAACTCTCAAATATTATTTGTTGGGCAGAAAATTTAGACTAGTTACTGATCATGCACCTCTCAAATGGATGAGTCAACATAAGGATAATAATAGTAGAGTTACACGCTGGTTCCTCAGTTTGCAACCCTATCTCTTCTCAGTAGAACACAGGGCAGGAAGTAAACAGGGTAATGCTGATGGCCTTTCACGTATGCATACGCTTTTGGCCAATGTCGCTCACCCCACTAGGTCTGAGCTGGCGGGGAGGATGTGTGACAGAACCCAAGGCATAGTAATGGAAGGTGTCTATATTCCCTCAAAAGTGCTGCAGTGCGGGGTATGGTCTGACAACCCCAGGGAGAATTGTTATGTTTGTTTGCCACTTAGAGAAAATATGTGATTTATTTCTGGGTCCCTGGGGTGGAGTATTTGGAGAGTAGGGTGGGCCAGTACTCCACCCCGCAGTTTACAGGTAGCACATTATGTCAAAAAGTCCAGTCCAGGAATTCTGTCTGACTCAGCTAGCTACTCACCTGCATATGGTAATTGACAGCAGGTGCTAATAAAATCCCCAGTCAGGGTTTGAGAGGTAGATTTTTGCCAGCAGTAAAGGAAAGCTGCAAACACTCTCCTGAGAGACTGAGAGGAATTATATCTAAAGGACAAAGTTTGAAAGGTCTGTGCAATATTACTTTTGTGAAAAGCTACTTAGTGCAGACAGTTGTACTTGTTAGTAAGTGCTCAGTGGAGCAAGCCTCTTTTGTTTTGTTTATGTTTATTTTGCCTGTTTTTGCCAGACCTGATAATAAACAGACTGTATTTTATAAAGCTACAACCTTGTGTGGTGTTTCCAGCTTTGAGGACTGTGTGTTTCCAAGATCCCAGGTCACCATATATATATATATATATATATATATATATATATATATATATATATATATATATATATATATATTAAAGGGATTGTCTAGTCAAAATTAAACTTTCATAATTCAGATAGGGCATGCAATTTTGAGCAACTTTCTTATTTACTTCTATTATTCATTTTTATTGGTACTCTTGTAATCTTAATTTGAAAATGCAGTAATGTAATCATAGGAGCCGGCCCATTTTTGGTTTAGCACCTGGGTAGCGCTTTCTGATTGGTAGCTAAATGTAGCCACCCATCAGCAAGCGCTACCCATGTGCTGAACCAAAAATGGGCTAGCTCCTATGTTTACATTCAAATAAAGATACCAAGAGAACGAAAAAAAATTGATAATAAGGGTGAATAAGAAAGTTGCTTAAAATTGCATGCTCTATCTGAATCATGAAAGTTTAATTTTGACTAGACTATCCCTTTAATATTTATATTAATATTTATGTCAATATTCAGAAAGTTTATATAAGTTTAACTCTTTATTTTATGAATTTCTGTTGTGTTTGCAGCACATTTTATTTTTTTACCCCTTAAACTTTATGCTAGGTCTTCAGTCGCAGTAACCAACATGTGCAAATTCTGTTTGCGCTTGAGCGCACCCTTTTACTTTCAAATTGTGATACCCATGCAAGTTAGCCCCATTGTGATATTGCTTATTACGACCCATGCTAACTTTAGCACCCCACTTGTAATCTTGCCCAATATGTCATGAAGTATGGGAAATTTGGAGTGTTATCATTAAAACAGGGATGGTGTATGTTAAGTATAGAACCATTTTTCACCAAAAAACAATAAACGGGGTTGATTGCAATTGCATTGACATCAAAAAGAGCTTATCAACAGCCACTAACATGCAGATCATTATTAAATGATAGATTGTGATCAGTTCCTTATTCTGTAAGCTTGTATCAACCTTTTTATTAGACATGTGCGTTTCGTTTCGGGTGAATTCGGAATTTGGACGAATTTTGGCCAATTCGGAGATTCGGATGCATTTGAATTTCCGAATTGGCACATCCCAAAAAATTCCGAAAATTAATAAATTAGTTTCCAAATTTTCGGATCCATTATTATTAATATTCCGAATTTTTCATTCATCATTAAATAAAGCTATTAACCCCTAAACCGCCGTTCCCTGACATCACCGATACTAACTAAACCTATTAACCCCTAAACCACCGTTACAAAACATAGCCAACATGAACTTAACATATTAACTCCTAAATCGCCATTCCTAAACATCGCTAACACAAACTAAACCTATTAACCCCTTAACCGCACCCCCCCATTTCCAACACTACCTAACCTATTAACCCCTATAGCGCATCCCCCCACTATGCCAACACTAACTAAACCTATTATCCGCTAAACTGCAGTTCCCCGACATTATTGACACTAACTCAATCACTAAATAAAGCTATTAACCCCTAATCTGCCGTTCTGCAACATAGCCGACACTAACTAAACCTATTAACCCCTAAACCACCGTTCCAAAACATTGCTGACATGAACTAAACCTATTAACCCAGAAACCGCCGTTCCCAAACATCCCCAAAACAAACTAAACCTATTAAACCCTAAACCGCCATTCCCAAACATCCATAAAGCGAACTAAACCTATTAACCCCTAATCCGCAGTTCCCAAACATCGCCAATACTAACTAAACCTATTTACCCATAAACCACCGTTCAGAAACATTGCAAACACAAACTAAACCTATTAACCCCTAAACCACCATTGCCAAACATTGCAAACACTAACTAAATCTATTAACCCCTAAACCGCCGGCCTCCACATCGCAACAACCTAAATTAAACTGTATTAACCCCTAAACCTAACACCCCCTAACTTTAACATTTAAAATACACCTAAATTAAGGTTACAAATTATTAACTAACTACCTATTTAAAAATAAATACAAACTTACCTGTGAAATAAAACCTAAGCTAGCTACAATATAACTAATAGTTATATTGTAGCTAGCTTAGCTTTTATTTTAATTTCACAGGTCAGTTTTTTTTTAGTTTAACCAGATAGACTAGTCAGTAAATAGTTATTAACTATTTACTAACTACCTAGTTAAAATAAATACAAACTTACCCGTGAAATAAAAATAAAACCTAAGCTACCTTACACTAAAACCTAACATTACAAAACTAATAAACCTAACATTACAAAAAAAATACACAAAATAAAAAAACTACCATTACAAAAAAAAACTAACAGAATTATCCAAAATAATAAAAATAAATTATTCCTATTCTAATACCCCATTTAAAAAAAAAAAAAATGCCCCAAAATTAAAAAAACAACATAATGTATAATAAACTACCAATAACCCTTAAAAGGGCCTTTTGTAGGGCATTGCCCTAAAGAAATCAGCTCTTTTGCTACAAAATACACACATACACCCCCTAACATTACAAACCCCCACCCCCCCAAACCCACAAAATAAAAAAACCTAACTAAAAAAATCTAATCTACCCATTACCCTGAAAAGGGCATTTGTATGGACATTGCCCTTAAAAGGGAATTCAGCTCTTTTAAGATTGCCCATTAGCCCTAATCTAAAAAAAAAAACACCCCAAAAAACCTTAAAAAAACCTAACACTAACCCCTCTTTAGGTACTCACAGTTGCTGAAGTCCGGCTTGAATGATCTTCATCCCAGGGGCTCCATCTTCATCCAGGTGGCTCCATCTTCATCCATTGTGGGACCGGCATCTTCTTCATCCCTGCGGAGGTGGAGCGGTCAAAGCACAGAGGCGGAGGTCCATCGATATTCCGTGGAGGTCCTCTTGATGCAATCGTCTGCCGCACACTGAGAATTTAAATGCAAGGTACTCCTTTTATACTGGGGGTATCATTACATTCCTTATGGCTGAAAATTTAAATCAGCCGATAGGAATTAGAGCTGCTTAAATCCTATTGGCTCTTCAAATCAGCCAATAGAATTTATACAGCTCTCATTCCTATTGGCTTATTTGAATCTGCCAATAGCCGCAGAGAGGCAAACTTTGGGCAGATACGCGGGAGTACAGCAGTCAATGGCGAGCCGGCAGACCAGACAAATGGTCACACATGGGGCAAGCTCCACACACAGTCACAACCATCCGACTTTAAAGTATTACCGGCCTCTTATAAAGTGGTCAGTAACCAGTAACACCCCACATCACAGCACCCTTGACTTCAGTAGGGGAAACTGCTCAGGCCCTCACAAAATCCCTTCTTGCCTTTCCCATAGTCATCACAGTGAGGGGAGAGGAGGTGAGGGGGAAGAAGAGGAAAAAAAGGGAGCCATCTAATCAAAGGGAGGGAGGTAGACTTCAGAAAGCGGTTTTAACCACCGGGGACACACTTTTGCAGTGCTGGGGATATTCAGCACACAGCCCTGCAGAAGCTTTTTGTATCATAACCCTGGATTGAACTGCCCCTGCTCATTTTAAAACTGTAACATACTCAAGCTCCTCCAGACTCCACACTACACAGTACAGCCAGCAACAGAGAGTTATGCTATTATAGCACACATTCCTCTGCAGAAAGTTTTTCTTTTTTTTTTTCTTTTATTATTTATTATACCTCTGGAGTGAACTGCCCTTGCCCAGTATAAATTTGCAACATACCTAAGCTCCCCCAGTCTCCACACTATATAGTACAGCACTATTCCCTCTTCTATTAGTGCATTTTCCATCTTAATCAAAACAAGCGGCTCAGCTAGACCACACACAAAGCCTCCAGCCTATCAATCATATTAATAAGCACTGCACTCTCCCCATACCGCTGAGACACTACAACATTCAGAATATGCCAGGTCGCAAATCTACTAGGTCTGATGGTGCATCATGCTCCGGACCACTACAACAATACTTAAAAACAATGGAGCCAGGCTTGGTCTCTTCCTCCCCCGCTTTAAGCGACACTGCAACATCAAATACACCACAGGTTCAACCTTCTCTAACATCAAATCACACAGGACTTACCAAAGTAGACCTATTACCTCTTTGCACCAAAGATGACATCAAGGAAATTATGTCAGAGGTGAAAACCTGGTATGGTGATTTTAAAAGAGACCTGACAAGAGTGACACAAAGAGTCACTACCCTGGAAAAAAATCATAACACAATGGATAGTGACATCCAACATATATCAAGCCTGGCTTATGAACAAGATGAAACTATCCGCCACCTGTTGGAGAGGGTGAAAGACCTAGAAGGATAACAGGGGAAGGAGGAAAAACCTCCAGATTCGTGGTATACCAGAGTCTATTCAACCAGCAGCATAGGAAGGCTGCCTCCAAGCACTATTTCGGACAGTCAAGGGGGATAACAGTGCACCAGATTTAATCTTTGAAAGAGCACATCGGGCTCCCAAAGCACCTCCAAGAGATGTTATTATTAAACTTCTTCATTACAAAGACAAAGAAGAGAATATGAGGCACTCCAGACAGAAACCAGACATCACGCTTGCTGGTAATCGTATCCAAATATTTGCTGACCTTAGCCCATCTACCCTCCAAAAGAGGAGAGATCTCAATTTTATTAACACCATCTTACGGGAACAGAAGATCGCATATAGATGGGGCTTTCCAGTCAGCCTTATCGCAACTAGAGGAAATACTACAGCAGTTTTCAAAACCAAAGAGGATCTACCCCACTTCTGTGAAGCCTTACAGATCTCCATTCAACCACCTGAACTCACAAGGCGTGTAAACTTTCATCCACCATTATCCAGATCAAAACAGCTGCCAAAGGAGCTACTAGGCCCAGATATTGAATGACACCCACTACTTAAGGCAGGTCCTATAATGGAACAATTGGAATCTGGACTATTTGCTAAGTGACTATTCACATTTGGCTGAATGAGGGGACTCTCATGATTCAACAATGGCTTCAGGTCGTATATTATTTATGCTTAATTCTAATTTAGCTAGGTTTGGGGGTGGGGATACTGCCCTTACTGTTATATACACTGTTTATTGTATTGACAATTCTGTTGTTGCACAGTTTATAGCGTCTATTAGTGATCACCAACCTGTCAAGGTTGCAACTTAATACCACTTGTATATTTTTGTTTGTTACGATCCTCACACAACTTATACCCCTCGCTTGGTTGCGCACTACCCTAACTTGTCTAACAAGACACCACAGCTGAACGCATTTAACAACAGAAACTAAACTGGTCCCCTTAGCGCTTCTCTGACACTTTAGACAACCAATTAAGCACAGGCTTATCTACATACCCCTCTCTACGTAGCTGAGCACTAATCTACTCCACATTAGCATGACTGATATGGCCTCCTTGCAACTGCGCCCTCTTAAATTGTTGACAATAAATGCTAAAGGGCTTAACAGCCCGGAAAATCGATCAATAGCTTTCAATCAATTACATAAAGATCAAGGGGACATCATATATATATATATATATATATATATATATATATATACAGGAGACACATTTTAAAAAAGGGAGGGAACCCAAGTTTATTAACAATCGATATAAGACTTTCTTTTTAGCTTCAGGCAACACAAAGAAAGGTGGAGTGGGAATCTTTATCAGAAATACGATTAATTTCCAACCAACATACATAGTAAAAGACTCCAATGGGACATACCTTATAGTCATCGGGTTACTTTTCAATTCTTATGTAACTTTAGCAAATATCTATTTACCTATCCAAGGCCAACACACAATCTTTAAACAAATAACTCAATTGCTGCTAGAACATGCTAAAGGCATATTGTTCCTGGCAGGATACTTTAACTTGCCACTACACCCGGCCCTAGACACTTCCTCAGGCAAAACCAGTGCCACACAAAAGGTCATAAAAAATGTTAACTCCAGTTTATAGCAACTGACATATGGAGATCGGTAAACAACACTATTCAGGACTACACATTTTACTCACACCCGCACCAATTATATACCAGGATTGACTATCTGATAACGGACCAGATCAGACTATCAATGATTGAGAACTCCACCATTCTACCGATGACATGGTTAGATCACGCACCAGTACAGTGCACAATATTGTGACTGAACTCACCCACAAGTACATTTATGTGGAGACTAGACGACTATACGCTAGATAACCCCTTACTTCAAATGAAAGTAGACTCTACCCTAGGACATTATTTCAGGGAAAACAACACTGGCAGTATATTTCCAACTATAATATGGGAAGCTCATAAATGTGTCATAAGAGGGGAATTTCTTAAACACAAAGCAAGAGAAATTAAAAACAATAGACAATTTACAAACTCCACCTTATCCCAGATTAAATACTGGGAATCAGAACACAAACGAAACCCCACATCTACTGACATATTAGACTCTCTAACAAAAGCAAAACAAGACCTTAACAACCACCTCTTCTGAGAATATCAACGCAAAGCCGCTCTTTTACAACAAAAATACTTTGACATCAATGATAAGGCAGGCTCTTCTCTGGCTAAAGCACTTGAATTGAACACACACATACACACACTATCAGACGCGAATGGACAAACACATAAAGATAGCACACATATCGCCGAAAAGTTCAGACGGTACTATGAGACACTGTACAACTTACCAAATGACTGTCAACAGGATGGAATAGACAGTTTTCTATATGGCTTACAACTGGGTACCCTATATGAGGCAGATACTGAGTTTCTTTCCTCTCCAATTATGCCTGAAGAGATAAAAACTGCCATCAAAAACATGCCTAATGGTAAAAGTCCAGGTCCGGATGGCTTGGATATAAAATACTATAAGACATATATACATCACATGGTGGCTCTTCTAACTTCTCTATTCAATGCAATACTAAAAGATAAAGGTTTCCCCGAACAAATGTTGGAGGCACAAACCCAAACAGGTAAAAAACCCAGATAGACCAGAAAACTTTCGTTCTATCTCACTTCTAAATTCGGACATTAAAATCTATGCCAAGATCTTAGCTACCAGTGTCAACAAATTTCTCCCCAAACTCATACATCTGGACCAGGTGGGTTTCATACCAGGCCGAGAGGCACTAGATAACACGATAAAGGTGTTTCAATTAATATCCCATGCCCAACAACACCATATACCTTTAGTCTTAGTCTCCACGGATGCTGAAAAGGCTTTCGACAGAGTACATTGGCAATTTTTAAAATCAGTCCTGCACAAGATTAAATTCAGTAAAATTTTCATAGATCAAATTTTCACACTATATCAAAACCCAACGGTGAGGGTTAAGGTAAATAGCCGTGGGAAAACAGAAAACCAGGTTGCGCCTAATTAATTTTATCCTGGGTGTCCAGGACAAAACTTATTGTCTAAAAGTGAAAATATACAACTAAACTAAAATATAAATAAATATTGAAGGGGATAAGATTTAATTTGAGGTGGTAAAATTTAATTAAGTTGTAAATAAATATTTGAGGTAGTAAAATTTATAAAATAGGGTTTATTAGAATGTTTATGAGACAATGAATAATCCTTAAGATTAGTTTAAAATATTTATACTAAAAACATATATATACAATTTTATTGGAAGGAACAGATATAAACATATAAAAAAGTAAATATAATACAGATACAAATTGTAAATTTAAAATTTTGACTGGCCAATCTAACTTAAGTTTATATAATAAATCCTTTAATAAACTGGACACATTGCATCAGTAACCTAAGGGAACCATTCGAGCAATATATGCAATAAATCAAAAGATAAATATATAAATATATTATCAAATAAATAAATAAAATTTGTGTAATTTGTTCAAATGTTGTTGTGTAATTGTTCTAATGTTGTTTTTTAAGTAAAAACCATCCATATGGCAGATATGATAGATTTCAGTGATTGTGCTGTTTTGTGGTGTATCTTTATAGTAGTTTAATGCCTTGTGTTTCTTCGTATATACTATTTGTCCACTTCTAGCAGGATAAGGCAAGAATCACTTTCCCAAAGATATTCAGAATGATAATAGTCATATAATTAGTTCCAGGACATGTATTCAGCAAATACCGGTATAAGCTATTATTTCAATGTAATCCTTCATGAGTAGAAATTTCATATAAGTCTTACTTTCAAATTTGCAGGTAGGAGCGTTATCCTAGGTCCATATAGAGTTTTTTTTATTTTGAAAGCAACCGCTCCCTTGCTTAGTAGCGTCTTGTTCTCACGCTAGCGGTGGTTGATTCAAAACCCAGGCCGGTCCGTCTCACACAGTCGTCCGTCACTTCCTGTTTAACAGTGACTCGGTATCCTCACAGTGGATATCCCCAGACTGATGTGTCCTCAAGAAATGGAAAAGTGTGAACGCTACGCGTTTCAGCCGCTACTGCAGCCTTTCTCAAGCGATTTTGATTCTTAGCCTCATTTATCCTGCTATTTTATAGGCCATAGTCTGAAAAAAATTTTTCATTGAATAATTGTGATTTAAATATAAATAAATATATCAATTCGATGATAATGGAAGGGAACGAAGAAACCTAAAATGCTTGTCAGAAAAATAGTATAGCAAACATAAATCATTTTATCTATTCTTCAAAACTTATTTATTAGAATTGTTTAAAGTCGTTAGTAGATATTTATTCAAAAGAAAATATGTTTCCTAAATTGGTATCGAACTCGTGGTCTTACAGTTGGGAGAGTGATGTTCTCTCCACTGAGCTATATGTAAGTCAATTAAACCTGTTGATATTTATAGTATTTGAAGCTCTATTTTTGTTGTTTCTTTACCAGACTTATTTCCCTTATTTGATCCTAATAGTTAGACTTCCCCCTTAATCTTGGTTTATTAAAACAGCATTTCTAATGTTTTTATAAGAAATGACCACAAAAAATTGAAACTCATAATAATAATAATTCTTAGTTGGGAATTGAACTCATAGACTCCTGGTTTGAGGGATGGTGGTCTTACCACTGGGCTAACAGAAATAGCATAGTAAGAGAGTATTTTCATATATATATTGTAATCAAAATCTATTTATTTATATTGTTTGAAGTCATAAATAAATATTTGTTCAAAAATATATATATTACCTACATTGGTTTCGAACTCGTGGTCTTACAGTTGGGAGAGTGATGTTCTCTCCACTGAGCTATATGTAAGTCGATTATACCAGTTGATATTTCTAGTGTTTGAAGCTCTATTTTTGTTGTTTCTCTGACAGGCTTATTTATCTTATTTAATCCTAATAGTTAGAGTTTCCCCTTAATCTGGGCTAAAAATTAAAAGTTAATGAAGAAAGGGGGTTAAGTGGAAATCTATATTTAGTCCTTTCGGGTGTTTGGTCTCTAACTCATATATCCACTTATATTCCAATTTTAAAAGCTCATTTTGTACATCTCCACCCCTCCAATCTGGGTTTAACTTATCTATGGCTATGTATTTAAAATGTTTCAGATTGCAATTATTACAAGCTAAAAAATGTCTTGGTACAGGGAGGTCTTCATTTCTTTTTTCTGTAGCATTCTCTATTGATAAGATATGTTCCCTCACTCTTTCTCTGACGGGTCTTGTGGACTCTCCTATATATTGTTTTCCACATTTACAATTGATGAGGTAAATAATATTTTTATCTGTACATCTTATTAAGGACTTTATTTCTTATTCTTTACCAATAACGTTCGAATGGAATTTTTTCTTTTTCTCAGAATGCCTGCACGCTTTGCATGCTAGACATGGAAAAAAACCTTTTAGATCTTCTCCCAAGAGGTCTTTATCCTTTTTCATATTTCTTTTTCTTCTTAAATCTGTTGGTGCTAGTCTGTTTTTTAAGTTATTAGCTCTTCTGTATACTATATTTGGAGCTTCACCTATCACTCCTCTTAGTTTTTCATCTAATTTTAGAATATTCCAATGTTTTTTTATGATCCTCTCTACTTCCTTATAGTTGTTATTATATTGGGTAACCAATGGTATAAAAGGTTTCTTTTCTGTATTTATTTTCTCTCTTTTTGACCTTTGTATGATGTCTGTTCTATTTATTTGTTGTATTTTACTGATCTCTTTATCAATAGCATCACTTTTATATCCTCTTTCTGTAAATTTATTTTTAAGGATGGTGGATTGATCTAAATAATCCATTTCACTTGTAGAATTTCTTCTTATGTGTAATAATTGACCTTTTGGTATATTATTTTTCCAAGTTGGTAAATGGCAGCTTTTTGCGTGTATGTAATTATTACTGTCAACTGGTTTAAAGTGTGTTTTTGTTTTAATTTTGTCATTATCAATAAAAATTTCCAGATCTAAAAATATTATCTTTTCTTTACTAATCTCATATGTGAATTTTAAGTTCAAATCGTTTTCATTCATTTTATTAAAAAAAGACTCAAATAGAGATATATTTCCTCTCCATACCATTAAAATATCATCTATATACCTTTTAAAGGAGACCAGGTTTGCTCCAGCCGCTGCATTGGTTAAAAAATCTGTTTCCCAGGATCCCATAAAAAGATTTGCGTAGCTTGGAGCAAACCTGGTCCCCATTGCTGTTCCACAGATTTGGTCATAAAAAGATTCTTCATAGTAAAAATAATTATGTGTTAAAATAAATTTAATACTTTCTAATATAAAATTTCTATGTTGTACTATTACTTCTTTATCGTTTTCCAAATATTGTTCTACTGCTTTTATACCATCTATATGTCGTATACACGTATAAAGTGACGTCACGTCACAGGTAACTAGCCACATGTTTTCATCCCATGTGATATTCTCTAAAAGATTTATTACACTTGTTGAGTCTTTGAGGTAACTGTCCAATTTAGTCACATATTTTTGTAAATATAGATCAACGTATTCGGATAAATTTGAAGTTAGTGACCCTATACCTGATACTATTGGTCGACCTGGTGGGTCTATTATAGATTTATGAATTTTAGGTAAAATATAAAATAAGGGAATTTTAGGGTGTTGTGGTAAGAGATATTCAAATTCTTTATCATTTAAAATCCCATTGTTCTTTGCTTCAGTTAAAATCATTTTTAATTCTAATTTATAAAAGCTGGTTGGGTTCCTCACACATTTCTTATACGTCTTAGTATCTTCTATGAGTTTGCTACAGATTTTATCATAGTGCTCTTTATTAAGTAGGACTATCCCCTTTATCAGCAGGTTTTATAATTATTTCTTTATTTTGTTCTAAGATATCAAGTGCCTCTTTTTCTTTTTTCTTTAAATTGTAATCATTTCGGTTTAATTTAGGTTCTTTCATTTTCTTTAAATCGTCTAATACTAGCAACTCAAAAGTTTCCAAAAAAGGGCCTTTCTCATGCTTGGGATAGAATGTTGATTTCTTTTTAAGGCCTGACTGTCTTACCATATTTGTATGGCGGATATTCTCTTCTGTAATAGTTTTTTCCACAGGTGTCTTTGAAAATTATCTCTTTAAAGTGAGTGATCTAATGTATTTTTGTACATCTATATAGGTATTGAATTTGTTAAGCTTCTTACTAGGGGCAAAGGATAAACCCTTGCTTAGAACATCTTTTTGTTCTTTACTCAAACTTATTTTACTTAAATTATAGATGCCTTTATAGTTTGTATTAGAATTCTCAGTGGTTGTCCCTACATTTAGTGTCAATTCATTTGTATCTATATCGTTTATTCCTACTGGACATTCAAGTATAGAATTAACTACTTTCTTTTCTTGTCTTTTGGTTTTACATAATAATTTTCCTCTTGTCCCTCTCTTTCTGACTCCTTTCTTTTTCTTGAATTCTTGTTCTCCCTCTCTGGGGGTATTGGCTCTCTGGTCTTTTGTCCTACTCCTAAAAAATCTCTATTCTCGATGTAGTGCTCCTGGTTGTCTTTCTCTGTATCTATATATCTAAGTGGATCAAACCTATTATATGATTCAAAATTTCTATTTTGTGTTGATCTGTTTTGGGACTGGAAATTTCTATATTCATTTTCTTGTCTGGTATGTTCTCTGAAATTTGTATTTCTACTCTCATAAGAATTGAATCTTCTGTCATTATAATCCCTATCCCAATGGTTATATTGACTCTTCTGTCTTTCGTTCATTGAATATACATTTTGTCTATAATTATATTGGTTTCCGAAATTTTCTCTATATCTATTATTTCTATTGTGACTATCATACTCATTAGATTTGAAATAGTCATTATATCTATTATCTCTATTACTATTATAAGGTGTAAATGTTGTACTTCTATATTGATTTGTATTATTAGTGTTTGTTTGAAGGTGACCTTTATATCGCCTTTGGTTATGGTAAGATGGTCTCCATGGTATGTTAACATCACGATCCTGATCTATATTTTCTTTATTGTTAGTGATATTATTTTTGACTTCAGTGTTTTCAGTGTATCTATTTGATCTCCAAAAATGTGTACTGAAATATTTGTTTCCCTCTATCCCTTTAAATTGTTTGTAGTCTTCTCTATCCCTGTCAAATTTTTTCTTTTTTATGTCTAATAGTTATTTTTTAGTCCTATTCATCATCTCTTTTATTTTTAATTCTTTTTCAAGGTATTCTTTATCTGATTTATATTTCTGCAACTGTAATTCTAATTCATTAATTTCATTGCCTAATTTTATTAGTGTGTCCCCTCTATATTCTTTTATCAATTCCATCAATTTAAGAGAGGCATTTTCTAGAATATCTCTCCATTTTTTAATGAATGTTTCATCTTCCACTTTAAAAGAACATTGTTTCTTTATTCTTAATCCACGTGGGATCCATTTCTGTTCAATGTATTTTGTAAGAAAAGCATATTCTATTTTTTGTCTCATTTCATTTGTTAGTTTTGTTTCTAATTCATTCATTATTTTCTTAATTATATCCCCTTTATTTGTTGTAGTGATCAATTCTATAGTATCAGTATTATTCTCATTGCTACTTGTAATGTTTTCTTCAAATATATTATTCAGACTGTCATAAATAGTTGTTCTTAAATTAAAGACATCTGAATTGTTAGTCATGGTGATTATAATATTAAGCTAACTTACACTAATACAATACCTTGGTAAAGATTTTAGTGTTTTAGTATGTAAGGCGAATGTAAGATATTAATACTAGTGGTGGACTATAGTTTCACTAAACAACCCAGTTATATCAATAAAACCTTTATAAAAATTGATAATAAGTGGATACAGTGGGAAAACAGAAAACCAGGTTGCGCCTAATTAATTTTATCCTGGGTGTCCAGGACAAAACTAATTGTCTAAAAGTGAAAATATACAACTAAACTAAAATATAAATAAATATTGAAGGGGATAAGATTTAATTTGAGGTGGTAAAATTTAATTAAGTTGTAAATAAATATTTGAGGTAGTAAAATTTATAAAATATGGTTTATTAGAATGTTTATGAGACAATGAATAATCCTTAAGATTAGTTTAAAATATTTATACTAAAAACATATATATACAATTTTATTGGAAGGAACAGAGTTAAACATATAAAAAAGTAAATATAATACAGATACAAATTGTAAATTTAAAATTTTGACTGGCCAATCTAACTTAAGTTTATATAATAAATCCTTTAATAAACTGGACACATTGCATCAGTAACCTAAGGGAACCATTCGAGCAATATATGCAATAAATCAAAAGATAAATATATAAATATATTATCAAATAAATAAATAAAATTTGTGTAATTTGTTCAAATGACGACATATAGATGGTATAAAAGCAGTAGAACAATATTTGGAAAACGATAAAGAAGTAATAGTACAACATAGAAATTTTATATTAGAAAGTATTAAATTTATTTTAACACATAATTATTTTTACTATGAAGACTCTTTTTATGACCAAATCTGTGGAACAGCAATGGGGACCAGGTTTGCTCCAAGCTACGCAAATCTTTTTATGGGATCCTGGGAAACAGAATTTTTAACCAATGCAGCGGCTGGAGCAAACCTGGTCTCCTTTAAAAGGTATATAGATGATATTTTAATGGTATGGAGAGGAAATATATCTCTATTTGAGTCTTTTTTTAATAAAATGAATGAAAACGATTTGAACTTAAAATTCACATATGAGATTAGTAAAGAAAAGATATTTTTAGATCTGGAAATTTTTATTGATAATGACAACATTAAAACAAAAACACACTTTAAACCAGTTGACAGTAATAATTACATACACGCAAAAAGCTGCCATTTACCAACTTGGAAAAATAATATACCAAAAGGTCAATTATTACGCATAAGAAGAAATTGTACAAGTGAAATGGATTATTTAGATCAATCCACCATCCTTAAAAATAAATTTACAGAAAGAGGATATAAAAGTGATGCTATTGATAAAGAGATCAGTAAAATACAACAAATAAATAGAACAGACATCATACAAAGGTCAAAAAGAGAGAAAATAAATACAGAAAAGAAACCTTTTATACCATTGGTTACCCAATATAATAACAACTATAAGGAAGTAGAGAGGATCATAAAAAAACATTGGAATATTCTAAAATTAGATGAAAAACTAAGAGGAGTGATAGGTGAAGCTCCAAATATAGTATACAGAAGAGCTAATAACTTAAAAAACAGACTAGCACCAACAGATTTAAGAAGAAAAAGAAATATGAAAAAGGATAAAGACCTCTTGGGAGAAGATCTAAAAGGTTTTTTTCCATGTCTAGCATGCAAAGCATGCAGGCATTCTGAGAAAAAGAAAAAATTCCATTCGAACGTTACTGGTAAAGAATACGAAATAAAGTCCTTAATAAGATGTACAGATAAAAATATTATTTACCTCATCAATTGTAAATGTGGAAAACAATATATAGGAGAGTCCACAAGACCCGTCAGAGAAAGAGTGAGGGAACATATCTTATCAATAGAGAATGCTACAGAAAAAAGAAATTAAGACCTCCCTGTACCAAGACATTTTTTAGCTTGTAATAATTGCAATCTGAAACATTTTAAATACATAGCCATAGATAAGTTAAACCCAGATTGGAGGGGTGGAGATGTACAAAATGAGCTTTTAAAATTGGAATATAAGTGGATATATGAGTTAGAGACCAAACACCCGAAAGGACTAAATATAGATTTCCACTTAACCCCCTTTCTTCATTAACTTTTAATTTTTAGCCCAGATTAAGGGGAAACTCTAACTATTAGGATTAAATAAGATAAATAAGCCTGTCAGAGAAACAACAAAAATAGAGCTTCAAACACTAGAAATATCGACTGGTATAATCAACTTACATATAGCTCAGTGGAGAGAACATCACTCTCCCAACTGTAAGACCACGAGTTCGAAACCAATGTAGGTAATATATATATTTTTGAACAAATATTTATTTATGACTTCAAACAATATAAATAAATAGATTTTGATTACAATATATATATGAAAATACTCTCTTACTATGCTATTTCTGTTAGCCCAGTGGTAAGACCACCATCCCTCAAACCAGGAGTCTATGAGTTCAATTCCCAACTAAGAATTATTATTATTATGAGTTTCAATTTTTTGTGGTCATTTCTTATAAAAACATTAGAAATGCTGTTTTAATAAACCAAGATTAAGGGGGAAGTCTAACTATTAGGATCAAATAAGGGAAATAAGTCTGGTAAAGAAACAACAAAAATAGAGCTTCAAATACTATAAATATCAACAGGTTTAATTGACTTACATATAGCTCAGTGGAGAGAACATCACTCTCCCAACTGTAAAACCACGAGTTCGATACCAATTTAGGAAACATATTTCCTTTTGAAAAAATATCTACTAACGACTTTAAACAATTCTAATAAATAAGTTTTGAAGAATAGATAAAATGATTTATGTTTGCTATACTATTTTTCTGACAAGCATTTTAGGTTTCTTCGTTCCCTTCCATTATCATCGAATTGATATATTTATTTATATTTAAATCACAATTATTCAATTAAAATTTTTTTTCAGACTATGGCCTATAAAATAGCAGGATAAATGAGGCTAAGAATCAAAATCGCTTGAGAAAGGCTGCAGTAGCGGCTGAAACGCGTAGCGTTCACACTTTTCCAATTCTTGAGGGCACATCAGTCTGGGGATATCCACTGTGAGGATACCGAGTCACTGTTAAACAGGAAGTGACGGACGACTGTGTGAGACGGACCGGCCTGGGTTTTGAATCAACCACCGCTAGCGTGAGAACAAGACGCTACTAAGCAAGGGAGCGGTTGCTTTCAAAATAAAAAAACTCTATATGGACCTAGGATAACGCTCCTACCTGCAAATTTGAAAGTAAGACTTATATGAAATTTCTACTCATGAAGGATTACATTGAAATAATAGCTTATACCGGTATTTGCTGAATACATGTCCTGGAACTAATTATATGACTATTATCGTTCTGAATATCTTTGGGAAAGTGATTCTTGCCTTATCCTGCTAGAAGTGGACAAATAGTATATACGAAGAAACACAAGGCATTAAACTACTATAAAGATACACCACAAAACAGCACAATCACTGAAATCTATCATATCTGCCATATGGATGGTTTTTACTTAAAAAACAACATTAGAACAATTACACAACAACATTTGAACAAATTACACAAATGTTATTTATTTATTTGATAATATATTTATATATTTATCTTTTGATTTATTGCATATATTGCTCGAATGGTTCCCTTTGGTTACTGATGCAATGTGTCCAGTTTATTAAAGGATTTATTATATAAACTTAAGTTAGATTGGCCAGTCAAAATTTTAAATTTACAATTTGTATCTGTATTATATTTACTTTTTTATATGTTTAACTCTGTTCCTTCCAATAAAATTGTATATATATGTTTTTAGTATAAATATTTTAAACTAATCTTAAGGATTATTCATTGTCTCATAAACATTCTAATAAATCATATTTTATAAATTTTACTACCTCAAATATTTATTTACAACTTAATTAAATTTTACCACCTCAAATTAAATCTTATCCCCTTCAATATTTATTTATATTTTAGTTTAGTTGTATATTTTCACTTTTAGACAATTAGTTTTGTCCTGGACACCCAGGATAAAATTAATTAGGCGCAACCTGGTTTTCTGTTTTCCCACTGTATCCACTTATTATCAATTTTTATAAAGGTTTTATTGATATAACTGGGTTGTTTAGTGAAACTATAGTCCACCACTAGTATTAATATCTTACATTCGCCTTACATACTTAAGGTAAATAGCCTCCTCTTGGATCACTTCTCTATCTGAAATGGCACAAGGCAGGGATGCCCCCTATCCCCAATCCTCTTTGCTATCACAATTGAGTCCTTAGCCCAAAAAATTTGTCAGGACAAACAAATCTCAACATCAAAACTCGCGAATATAAATTAGCCTTATACGCAGATGATATTCTGCTCACACTAACCAATATTGATAAATCGTTAGCCAAAACATTAGCCATTTGTAGGTCCTACGGAGCAGTCTCAAATTTCCACCTTAACCTGTCAAAATCTGAATTGTTGAATATCACATATAAATCAGAAGTGCTCGCCAGGGAGTTACAAACTTGCCCTCTAAAAGCGCAATAATCTAAAATAACATATCTATGAATTTTTCTATCCCCAGACCAGCAGGAGGTATTTCAGGCTAACTACAAATCCCTAGAACATAACCTCATTGCGGATTTATCTGGTTGGAAAAATAAATCAATCTCCTGGGTGGGCCGAATCAACGTAATCAAAATGAACGTGTTACCTCGACTGTTTTACCTGCTCCAGACAACACCTATACCTTTACAGACAAACTACCTACACAAAGTACAGGGCATTATAGAACATTATATATGGGGAGACATCAGACCAAGAGTTGCCAAAAAAACACTGTACCTACCTAAAGATAAGGGAGGCCTTGGGGTCCCTAATATGCACATCTACAAACAGGCAATTACATTAAGTAGACTTTTGGACTGGTGCTATAATGACCACAATAAAGAATGAGTGCAGCTGGACTGTGGCATCCTGGTTACCAGTAACGCCGGCACTATTGCATAGCTGCTAGGGAAAGACAGACTGATAGCCGCATCAACCTACCCCTTACTCTCAGACTTCTACACCACTTGGGATAGGATCCTAAACACCTCAACAAATATATCCTCATGGTTCTCCCCACTGACCCCTACTTTGCAAAATCCTGCAGTTCCCTGGAACCATAAAGAGAATAGACCAGATCAAAAAACACTCTTTAAAGAGTGGACAATCTCAGTGTTGCTTGAAGGGCACAAGCTTAAACCTCTTACAGAAATTAAGGACAGTATGCCTGACGTTAGCATGAACTGGTTATCACATTCCCAGCTTAGCCACTTCTTAACTACACACAAGCACAAACATAACCTTACTAGACAGGTGACACCCTTTGAAAACACATGCCTACGTGTAACACCAACAGCACATGCAGTGTCACTTTTGTACAGACTCCTACTAGTCGAGGACACACATCTTCTTCCCTCATACACAAAAGCCTGGGAAAATGAATTCCGAACAGACATTGACCCCCAAGACTGGCAGACAGATTTTCAAGTCACCAAACAAGCATCAATTTCAACCAGAGTGCAATAATCTTGTTATAAATTTCTATCCAGGTGGTACCTCACCCCTAGTAGGCTGAAACGCATATATAAAAATACCTCAGGCAAGTTCTGGAGAGAATGTGGGGGGGAGGGAACTCCCACACTCATTTGGTGGGACTGTCCTAGATTGGACACATACTGGATGGGGATTCTGGAAAGCATTGAAACAGCAACAGGGGAACCATTACAAAACAACCCCAAGACATTATTATATCTATCCCTACCCAAACTTGAAAGTAAAGTAAGCAAAGCATTGAGGGTGATTATGTTAAACAGATGTTAATCCCGAAACATTGGAAGTCAAAAAATGTCCCAACGGCAGGAGAATGGCTGCATCAGGTAGACATCCTAATACACTTAGAAAGATATCACCACATACAGCAGGGTACAACTCCTGCTAGCACAATGGGCCGAATGTAAATCCCACTTAGGACAGGTAACACAGGGGGGTCCAGCCAGACCAATAGGGTAAGAGACTATATACTATAGATTTCTTTGTGATGCGCGCGACAGGATGAGAGGGCAACACCATCTCAAATTGTATTAAGGATTGTTTGTGAATTAATAATTTTCATTATATTACCTTGCATTTATATTATTGTTACTTAATTTAAATGTCGCTTGGATCAGATTACTTAAATGGACACTACCTTCAGTTTTTGCTCTGAAATGACCAAGCCCGGACAATTTGTAATTTTACAGGAAAGTTTATTGTAGAGGGCACTGGGTGCCAACAATTTGACAATCACATGTATGCTTTAAATGTTGAAACAGTTTGTAACACTTATTTGACCTTCAATAAAGCTTCTTTAAAAACTTTAAAAAAAAATTGCATGCTCTATCTGAATCGCAAAAGAAAAAATTTGCGTTCAGTGTCCCTTTAAATTTTTCATTTTCTCGGATCCATTCTTTATTCATATGTATTATTCTATAACTTCAGAATATAATAATGCATATGAAATAAGAATGGATCTGAAAAAACGAACGGATCCGAAACCGATTTAATGTAACTTAACTAATTTGCCAAAATTTTTTTTTTTAAACTCAACTAAACTAATTTTCCAAAACAATTTTTTTTAACTAATTGAAAAAGAAACGAAGCAAACAAAATTTTTTAGGGGCGCACAAGTCTACTTTTTATGTAATCCTGAGTCTTCTTTTAACTATAATGTTATGCAGCATTATTTACTGCCACACAGGCCCGGACTGGCCATAGGGCATACCGGGCATTTGCCCGGTAGGCCGCGGTGAAGTTGGGCTGCAACCTCACACGGCATACAATATTTTTTTTTAATCTGAATTTTTTTTTCTAAATGTTAAATATATTTAACATATGTTAACTCTGTGTATGTGTTTAATAAACTATTGTAATTTGTATGCTACTACTAGTAGTAGTAGTATACAAATTACAATAGTTTATTTAGTTCTGTCTGTCTTCTCAGTCATACTGAATAGAATCCCAATTTGTATTGGCCGCCGGGCGCTGCCGCACAGGCACACTACTTCCGGCCTGGGTCTGAGCTCTGAGGCTGAGCGCGCGCTGCGAGTGACACGCCCTGCATGCGGCTGCACTACACTCATGCCGCGTGCAGGGTCCACGTGGGTGTCATGTGTCAGTGGCTGAAGCCGTCCGGAAACATGCTGCCGCCGGGCCGGGTGGGTCCCCTGAGTGGCTCCATCATCCTTCCGCATGATCGATTAGGCAGCCTCCATCCCATTCTCCAGACTCCAACTCCAGACCATGGGGCCTTGGCAATGGCATTCCGTGAGCTTGGGGGGCTAGTGAGCAGCACCACTATGATGACTGGACAGCAGCAGCTGCAGGGCAGGTAGGAGGCAGGTCTGGTCTCAGAGAGAGAGAGAGACTGAGAGGACCTTTTCTCATTCATATACAAAATGGCCTTGGGACCCTGGATCTGATGGTAGTTAAAGGAGGGGGGGCCCTGGGGCTTATGGTAGTTACATGATAGGGATTGGGGTGCCCTGGTGCTGATGGGGTTTACAGGTAACAGGGGGTGATGACACTGATGATGAGGCTGATTGGAGATACAGGGGGGCTTTGGGGCTGATGGGAGTTACAGGTGGGGCCCTGGGGGGGCTGATGGGAGTTACAGGTGGGGCTGATGGGAGTTACAGGGGGGGCTCTGGGGCTGATGGAAGTTAGGGGGGGCTGGGGCTGATGGAAGTTACAGGGGGACCCTGGGGCTGAGGTGAGTTACAGGGGGGTCCTGGGGCTGATGGGATTTACAGGGGGCCCTATGGCTGATGGGATCTACAGGGGGGCCCTGGGGCTGATGGGGTTTACAGGGGGGCTGGGGCTGATGGGGTTTACAGGGGGGATGCTGAGGCTGTAAACCTCATCAGCCCCAAGGCCCCCCTTGTAACCACCATCAGCCCCAGCCCCCCTGTAAACACCATCATCCCCAGCCCCCCACCCTCTATAACCATCAGCCTTAGCACCCCCACCCTGTAATCCCCATTAGCCCCAGGGTTCTACTTGTAACCCCAATCAGCCTCAGCACCACTCCCTGTAACCCCAATAAACTTTAGCATCCCCCTGTAACCACCATCAGCCCTAGGGCCCCCCCTGTATCCACTATCAGCCCCAGGGCCCCCCTCTGTAACCATCAGCCCCAGCCTCCCCCCTGTAACCACCATCAGCCCCAGCCTCCCCCCTCTAACCACCATCAGCCCCAGCCCCCCCTGTAACCACCATCAGCCCCAGCCCCCCCCGCTGTAACCACCATCAGCCCCAGGGCCCCCCAGTAACCATCATCAGCCTCAGCACCTCCCTTTAACCAGCAGCTTCAGCACCCCCACCCTGTAATCCCCATTAGCCCCAGGGCCCCCCTTGTAACCCCAATCAGCCTCAGCACCCCCACACTGTAACCCTCATTAGCCCCTGGGTCCCCCTTGTAACCCCAATCAGCCTCAGCACCCCCCTGTAAACCCCATCAGCCACAAGAGTAGCCCTCACAGGGTGCCTGAACACCTAAGCCCCTGATTAGTAATGTTCAAGTATGCCCCTAAGTTCCCTAACACTATACATTCTCCGGTAGGACTTGTCCTCTGGGGGGGGGGGGTAAGGCAGATCGATGTTTGGGGGAATATAAACTACTATACTTTATATTAATCCCTTTGAAGTTCATCCTTTTTGAGTAACTATCCTAATATTTTCCATAAAGTTTATCTATGATGCCAAGAGTTTGATTTCAGTGTCTACATAAAAGGTGTGTTAACATCGTTACCTATACATAGTTTGTCATATACAGATATTTGAATCTCTGTGAAGCTGGGGATTTTATTTTATCTTCTCTGGGAAATTTGTATGTATTTGTGTTTTTGTACTTTGTTTATTTCTCATTTTATGTAGGATAATAATCATTATCCTACATTTTATCTTCTCTGGGAAATTTGTATGTATTTGTGTTTTTGTACTTTGTTTATTTCTCATTTTATGTAGGATAATAATCATTAGAGTCCCTAATAAATAAGAGGCTGTTGGCAATTTTTAAACAATAACAATTCTAGTCCAGAATTGTTATTGTTTAAAAGATAGATAATCCCTTTATTACCCATTCACCAGTTTTGCATAACCAACACAGTTATATTAATATACTTTTAACCTCTGTGATTACCTTGTATCTAAGTCTCTGCAGACTGTCCCCTTATCTCAGTTATTTTAACAGACTTGCATTTTAGCCAATCAGTGCCCTCTCATACGTAACTCCACGGGCTTGAGTGCAATGTTATCTATATGGCACCCATGAACTAACGCCCTCTAGCTGTGAAAAACTGTCAAATGCATCCAGAGAAGAGGTGGCCTTCAAGGCCTTAGACCTTAGCATATGAGCCTATGTTTAACTTTCAACAAAGAACACTAAGAGAACAAAGCAAATTTGATGATAAATGTAAATTGGAAAAGTTGTTTAAAGTGACATGCCCTATCCGAATCATGAACGTTTTATTTTGACTAGACTGTGCCTTTAAATAAGAAATGGTGAGCCGAGGGGGGGGGGGCTCTTCGCCCTAAAATGCCCGGGCCTCTTTTTGGTCCCAGTCCGGCCCTGCTGCCACATACATTTGTTATTGCACTATTAACCCTTTCATGACAGGGTTAAAGTGTCTACATCGGAACACTTGTTCCGATGTAGACAAATTAAAAATACGCGATCGTGCATACGATCGCTAGATTTCAATTATTGGATCGCATCTGGGGGGCGTCCCTACAACCCTAGGAATGCCCTCCAGACCACAATCAAGTCCTTGAAGCGCAGAAGGCTTCAGGACAGCCGTTTGATATGACGTTCTATTCCGTCATAACGGCTTTAAAGCCCAGTGTAAATATGACGGAATAGAACGGCATAACAGCGTTAAAAGGTTAATCAGTAATCTGTGCCTGCTAAGAAATTGTTTTTAAACATAATAATAATCAATGTACTCTTCATGTTTTTCTGTTAAAGTTTTAAATGTAACAATTTTTTAACATCTCAAAATCATTTTGGGTTATTTGTCTTCTGTACATACATGGGCCTCTATTTAACAAGGTCTGGTGCCGATCAGGTCCACCAGACCTCGCTGAATGCGGAGAGTAATATGCTCTCCGTATTCAGCATTGCACAAGCAGCTCACCAGAGCTGCTGGTGCAACGCTGCCCCATGCAGACTCGCGGCCAATGGGCCACCAGCAGGGGGATGTCAATTAACCCGATCATACTCGATCGGGTTGATTTCCGGCGATTTCTGTCCGCCTGCTCAGAGCAGGCAGACAGGTTATGAAGCAGCGGTCTTTGTGACCGCTGCTTCATAACTGCTGTTTCTGGAGAGTCTGAAGACTCTCCAGAAACAGGGGACATCAAGCTCCTTTCGGAGCTTGATAGATAGGCCCCATTGAGTGTTAGTGTTATAATGCAATACACTAATACTGTCATAATGATGAAGAATATGTAGGAAACAATGCATTTGCAGTTGGCATACAATTAGAAGTTTTTTTTACAGTAATGTATTTTAAAATATATTTATCTATGCTTCTAAAGCATTTTTTATTCACTGCTTTACATTTCAAGCATTTCATGTGCTTAAAAAGCAAATCTGATAGGTTAAAGGGACAGTCTACTCACAAATTGTTATTGTTTAAAAAGATATATAACCCCTTTATTACCCATTCCCAAGTTTTGCTTAACCAACACAGTTTTAATAATACACATTTTACCTCTGTGATTACCTTACATCTAAGCCTCTGCAGACTGCACCATATTTCAGTTCCTCCATGGCATGAGCACAATGTTATCTATATGGCACAAATAAACTAATGCCCTCTAGCTGTGAAAAACACATCAAGTGCATTCAGATAAAAGGCAGACTTCAAGGGTTTAGAAATTAGCATACTAGCCTTCCTAGGTTTAGCTTTCAACTAAAAATACCAATAAAAAAGTAAATTGGAATGTTGTTTAAAATTGCATGCTCCATCTGAATCATGAAAGTTTAATTTATACTAAACTTTTCCCTTTAAAGAAGGAAAGAGAAAATAGTAATATAACAGTCATAACTGAAATCTGGTGGGAAGACACAAGAGAGATAGTTATAATGGAAGAGCAGAACTTTACATGCATGTTAATCCCATCTTAAAACCTACAGCAAGATATTTATAATGAGTCAAGGGATAATACATTTTGAGTTGAAATAAAAAGTGCCAATGAATGTACTAAGATTGATAGAGACATGCTACAAGCTACCACATATAGATATTAAGAGTAGGTTGCAACACATGTTGTTATGGGGAATTCAAATTACTGTGATATAGATTGGTACAATGACACCAGTACTACAGCTAAGGGAAACATTATTATCTATTAGTGCAGTGTTTCTACAATTCTCAAGTACACCTAAGCAGCCAGATTTCCATGATATCTGAACTACAGCACAAGTGAAATAATCAGCTGATGGTTACTGATTAGCTTATTATTTCACCTTTTCATTAAAGCTATTAGGAAAGCCTTGCCTGTTGGGGGGTACATGACGACCAGAGTTTATAAACACTGTATTTGTGTACATGGAAACTTAACACAATTAGTAGAAGAACTGAGCGGAATGTATTGTTATAAATCTAGTGATACATAGGGGCCGATTTATCAAAGCTTCAACTGATAATATTCTAGAATCTCGCGTCAAATTAGACGCAAAGTTGATCCGCAGTAATTAACAAAGCATTAAGATGGTCAATTGTTGAATTGTGTGACGTAATATATGCTCCCACAATATCAATCTGATGCAGATCGATGCTTGCATCATTCCAGATGTTTTCAAATTCACATTTGACTCTATTTGACCCTCTTCCCAAATTATCAAACATTCAACAGGTACGCTTGCGTCTATTCCGCTGCAGCATACCTAACATTCAAACCGCCACTCTTGAGGCCACAAATGCTATAGAAATCAATGGGAGTTTGAAAACACAGAAACTTTATGTTTGGTGCTGCAAGAGAATGAAGCATATTACATAATAAAAGTACGTATGGATTATGGATTATGTTACATCTTTGTCTCTCATTACAAAGCAAGGGGACAATATAATTGCTTCATTTGGTGCACTAGTAGATATAGGGATACAAATGAGATAAATACGTTACATAATAAAGGTAACCATTTTTTAAATAAATCTAATTGCACTATGTTTAACGCATGTAATACAAGTCCCACTCTCCACTTCGCACCAAATTTGAAGCAACACTTTTCACACCAAATTTGACACAAACTCATAAACAACCCACAAACTAGAGAAGTTTTCCACCACTTTTGATTGGGATATGCATAATCACATGATTTAGGACATCAGCCAATCTGATTGAAATATACATTTTATACTATCACTAACAAATCAAATTGCTTGATACTTGTGTCATTGATCACTCATCAGAACTTGTAAGTGCCATTTCTTACATTGTGTATTATACTTTGAAAGTGTGTATATGTGAAATTAGTATTAAAGTTAAACATTAATGATGCCATTAGGGCACACAGTGTAATATTTTAGACATTGATTTTAAAAATCGAATGATGTTTGATTCAATATAATCTTAAACTGATAGTTAAAAGGTATAGTCTACCTAACATTAAATTGTCATGAATCTGATAGACAAGAAATTAAAATCACCTCTTTACTGCCATGTTATTTTCAATGTTCTTCTTCCTTCTCTTGAATTTCTTTTTTTATTAAGAAATGTCATGTTATATGCTAGCCCATTTTATAACACCTGTGTAGGGGTGGTGTTTAAAACTAGACTGCAATAAGGAGGGGTTACACAGGTGCAGAGAGAAAACTGGCCCAGCTCTTAAAATATCCATTGATTACAAACAAATACATATGATACCCTGATTACATGTTATATTCACAATTATTCTTTCTCAGAATAATAATATATTTACACTATGTACATATATTGATATAAATAAACACAGAGATCTGAAGGACAACATTGTTATGAACAAAAAAGGAATTTAAGAACATTTAAATATGCAAAATATTTCAGACTTAACACACATATAATACAAGTATGTGCAAAGATATATGTATAAATGCTAGCATTTATAATCATTTAAAAAAAAAAAAAACATGAGATAGGCATGTCATGATTTCTAGAAATACAAATATACATTAATGCATGTGAAAATATCATTTATCAGTTTTTTTGTATAACAAATACATAGAAAATAACTATCTATCAGATATTATTGTTTGTTCAGGTATACATCTAGCTATTTCTTGGACTTTAACAAATGACAAATAAAAGATTAGCTTTAGAGAAATGTGCTTGTTCATGGACAGTAATGAAATGGTATAAATAAAGTTGGAAAAAAACAGAATATCTGTGACATTGATGACTCATATATCAACAGTCTGATGTTCATTGCTCCGTACTTGATGCATGTGTTTTTTGACAGAGTTTTTAAAAAATAAGGGCGTTGTATGTAGATTCGCGGCAGCAATGTCTGTTGAGCATATTGACGCCAGCGAATGCACAGAGATTGACACTTTGATATATCAGCCCCATAGATGTTAATTAAGTTGCTGAGGAGGCTTTTTTGTTAAGTTGAAATCATGTTAAAAATTCATACAGGTTTGCACCATCTTTTTTTTAGTATTTCATCATAGGATGGTACTATAACGTGTCTACATAAAGACCATTGGCCTGAAAAGGGCATTTATATGGGCATTGCCCTTAAAAGGGCATTTAGCTCTTTTACTGCCCAGACCCTACTCTAAAATAAAACCCACCCAAAAAACCCTTAAATAAACCTAACACTAACCCCTGATGATCCACTTACAGTTCTTGAAGTTCCACTTGAAGGATCCATCCAGCCGGCAAGAAGTCTTCATCCGGGCGGCCTCTTCCATCTTTATCCAGCTGGCGAAGTCTTCACTCAGACGCCATCTTCTATCTTTATCCATCCGGCTCGGAGCGGGTCCATCCTGAAGACATCCGGCGCGGAGCTCCTCATCAATACGGTCGCTGTCGTAAACTGGAACTTGTATGCAAGTGACATCATCCAAGATGGCGCCCCTTGCATTCCTATTGGCTGAAAGGTTCCAATCAGCCAATAGGATTAGAGCTGCTAAAATCCTATTGGCTGTTCCAATCAGCCAATAGGATTTGAGTATCTCTCATCCTATTGGCTGTTCCAATCAGCCAATAGGATGAGAGCTCAATCGTTGTCGGAAGAAGAGGATGCTCCACGCCGGATGTTTTGAAGATGGAGCTGCTTTGCGCCGGATGGATGAAGATAGAAGATGCCATCTGGATGAAGACTTCGCCGGCTGGATGAAGATGGAAGAGGCCGCCTAGATGAAGACTTCTTGCCGCCCGGATGAAGACTTCTTGCCAGCTGGATGGATCCTTCAAGCGGAACTTCAAGAACTGTAAGTGGATCGTCGGGGCATAGTGTTAGGTTTAAGGTTTTTTTGGGTGGGTTTTATTTTTAGAGTAGGGTCTGGGCAGTAAAAGAGCTAAATGCCCTTTTAAGGGCAATGCCCATACAAATGCCCTTTCAGGCCAATGGGGAGCTTAGGTTATTTTAGATAGGGTTTTTATTTGGGGGGATTGGTTGTGGAGGTGGTGGGTTTTACTGTTGGGGGTGTTTTTTTTTTTACAGGTTAAAGAGCTGATTTCTTTGGGTCAATGCCCCACAAAAGGCCCTTTTAAAAACCATTGGTAGTTTAGTGTAGACTAGGGTTTTTTATTTTATTTGGGGGGGGGGGGGCTTTTCTATTTGAATAGGGCTATTAGATTAGGTGTAATTCTTTTTTATTTTTGATAATGTGTTGTTTTTTTCTCGTAATTTAGTGTTTTTTATTTTTTGTAATTTAGTCATTTTTAATAAGGTTAAATAGTAGATTTAAATAGTTTGAGTAGGGTTAGGGGTTTTTTAATATGTAATTTAGTTAATTTTATTGGTAGTTTAATAGGGTAGGTTAATTAATAGTTTTAAAATATTTTATTTTAATTCTACAGGTAAGTTTACATTTATTTTAAGATAGGGATGTGATAATTTTAATTTAAAGTTAGGGGTTGTTAGGTTTAGGGGTTAAAAGCTTAATTTAGTTTATGGTGATGTGGGGGGCTGGCGGTTTATGGGTTAATAAGTTTAGTTAGTGGTAGTGACGTGGGAGGCCAGAGGTTTAGGGGTTAATATGTTTATTTAGGTAGCGGCAGGATAGGGGTTAATACATTTATTTAGGTGGTGGCAGGGTCTGGGAGTGGTGGGATAGGAGTTAATACATTTATTTAGGTGGCAGCGTGGTCTGGGAGTGGCAGGGATAGGGGTTTATACATTTATTTAGGTAGCAGCGGGGTCCGGGAGTGGCAGGATAGGGGTTAATAAATTTGTTTAGGTGGCAGCGGGATCCGGGAGCGGCGGGATAGGGGTTAATACATTTATTTAGATGGTGGCGGGGTCCGGGATCGGCGGGATAGGGGTTAAACATTTTAGTATAGTGGCGGCGTTTAGTGACAGCGTATAAATAAAGTAGGTAAAAAGCTGAATAGACGTGAGATCGATGACTGTTAGTTAACAACAGTCCGATGCTCATCACCCCATACTTGGTGTGTGGCTTTTTGCTGGCTTTTTTTTTATAAATATGGAGATGTTAGGTGAGCATATTGGTGCCGTCGAATTCAAGAAAGTTGACGGCTTGATAGATATCCCCCTTAGTTTCTATTGAGGTGGTAAAATGTGGAAACTTGTGATAAAAACATTTATCTCCATTAAAGTCTATGGGGCATAATCAGGAGTAAAGAAAAGGAACTGGTCCATTGTCAGATTACACATGTATTCTATGGAGGAGAACAAGGTATTTACCAAAGCCTATATTTCTAGAGCAGATCTATAGGGTGGTGCAACAATTTGTCCAAGACTTAGGCCTTGTTTTCATTGAAGTGATATAGTTTTTAAACTGGAGGTAACATAAAAATTCTCCATAGATTATAATTGAGGTAAATTATTTTACCACCAGTTTCCACAAATTACTAAATCAATGGAAACGAGGGCTTAAATTGCAGATGTGCAATGAGCAAAGATGCTGTGTGTTCTTTGAGTTAGAAGAAAATAGAAGTTCTCTTGCCTTCTAATAATGGATAAATGTATATATTTAAGAATGTAGGCAGCCAAAACAGCAACAGTTCCAGATTTACAGCTCCTTCCTCACCATCATCATCAACACATATATATATATTTCATTTTTAAAGTGGACTTTCCCACCTGCTAGTTAACTTGGACATAGTTTCCATTGATGTGGTAATTTTTTGAAACTGGTGATAATAACATGTATCTCCATTAAAGTCTAAGAATAATTTTTATGTTTCAAAAAATTTCCTTGTACGGAAATCCACTTTCAAAATGTAAAATAAATATGTGTTTATGATGATGGCGAGGAAGGAGTTGTAAATCTGGAACCATTGCAGTTTTGTCTGCATACATTCTAAAATCTATACATTTATCCATTAATAAGGATATGAAGACTTCTGTAGTCTTCTTATACAGTGCACACACTGCATTTTTGCTCATTTCACATCTGCAATCTAAGGCCTAGTTTCCATTGAGGTGATAAATTGTGGAAACTGGTGATTAAAACATTTATCTCCATTAAAGTCTATGGAGAATATTTATGTTTACCACCAGTTTCCAAATGTTACCACCTTAATGGAAGCTAGGCCATAGCCCTTGTTTCCATTGATGTGGAAACCGGTGGTAAAATCATTTGCCTCCATTATAATCTATGGAAAAATGTTTTCTTACAACCAGTTTCCAAACTTTACCACTTCAATGGAAACTAGGCCTAAGTCTTGGACATATTGTTGCACCATCCAATAGATCTGCTCTAGTAGTATAGGCTTTGGTAAATACCTTGTTCTCCTCCATAGAATTAGTGTGACAATGAACCAGTACATTTTTTTACTCCTGATTTTGGCCTAGTTTCCACTGAGGTGGTATAGTTTGAAAACTGGAGGTAACATAAAAATTATCCACGTCAATGGAAACAAGGGCAAATGTGAAATAAGCAAAGATTCAGTGTGTGCACTGTGTAAGAAGACAACAGAAGAGGGGAAATGAGCTTTTTGAGGCCTGGTTCCCATTGAAATTTTAAATCTTGCAAACAATGCAAGGGGATTTTGCATGGACAGTTTGACCAACAATCACAAAATTACATTTCAATTCAATATCCACTCCCCTCCCTTTCTAACTCCTCTCTCTTTATTCACTATACAATGACCATGGCAGGTTTTGCTCAACATTAAATATTTTCTTTCAAAACTTAATTTAAATAATTTTATTTAGTGACATGTATTAATATCTCTGCATTTATCCATAAGGTACATTTGCATACAAACTTGCAAAGATGCATACCATATGTTGCCTAACAAGAGAACCATGTTTTTGGGCCTGCTGAAAGTGACAGCAAACCCAAACATTTATTTCATGATTTGTATAGAACAGACAACTTTAAACAACTTTACAATTGTATTTTATTATCTTGTTAAACTTTGCTAATGGTACAGCATTGTACTACTACGGTGCTAAGGAGGAGGATGCTGTTGGGGATACCTCATATGTTGGTGCTGTTTTTCAACATCAAACACGTGAAATGTCCTCTCTAAATGTTTTAATAAAATGTTAAACATATAGTGATACAAAGTATACAAGATTTGTAGTGCGCTAATTTAATGCAAATTTGCCCATTTTTGGGTGCATGATAAATAACCAGCCATTGCAAGTGTCTGGTTATTACTACCATGAGCTTACATTAGCAATTAGCGCTTAGAAAATTAACCAGAGATGAGATCTCTGGCTAATTTTATAAATGTGCCCCAAATCCCCCAAATGCTGTGTAGTGTATTTTATTAAAAAATAAAAATTGTAGCATTTTTATTTTTTAATAAAATAAATGCAATAGGCAGTATTTTGGGGGTAAAGTTGCAGAAGTAAGGTGTTAGAAAAAAAAAACGGCACTGAAAAGTGAATTTACTTTGTGGTCAAAACCTAAGAGCAAAGAAGGGGGTAAGTAGCACAGCGATTACAGCATTTTTAAATATATATGTATAGGCTTATATACATAGATATATTTATTTGTTAATATGTTTATATACACATATTAACACATAGATATATATGTATATAAGCATATACATATATATTTACTTGAATACACAGTTCCCATAGACCACAATGAAATGGCACTTTTCAGTGCAGTTTTTTTTCTAACAACCCACACCCGCCAACTTCAAAGCCCCAAAACTACCTAGTGCAGTTGGTTTTTAATGTTAAAAAAATGCTCTATTTTGAGGGAATTTGTTGCACTTTTAGAAAATTAACCAGAGATCTAATCTCTGGTTAATTTTATGAGCGCTAATGGCTACTGCAAGTTTGCGGTAGCAATAACCAGCCATTTGTAATGACTCGTTATTTATTGCGGCCACAAACAGGAAAATTTGCCCATTCGTAGGCGTGATAATTTAGCGCTCCACTTGTAATCTGGCCCTAAATTGTTACCCCGCTGCCTTGTATATTTTTATTATTAAATGTATTAGTGTATTCGTTTTTATTAAATAATGAAATGCATTACATATTAAAAAAATACATTAGTTTGTCAAAATTACGTTAATAAATCAGACAAGAAGCTCTAACATTCTACTTAAGAGGAAAAATTACACAAATAAAGTTTCACATACAAAATACCATGAAGCAGGAAACAAAATTGATTAAGCAGGTCAAAATGTTGATCTTCTTCCTAGAAAATCAATCCCCAACTATGTACAATTTCTTTTTCAATGGATAAACATTGATATCCCTATAATAAGCTAATTTAGCAGACTGTATTGAGAATACGCTATACAATCACAACTATAATTACTGTGTTCACCTGCTCTCTTAATAGACAGCTAAACCCAGCTTAAGAACTTTAATAAGACATTCTAACTTAGTTTCATTACATACTGAGTAGGTATGGGTGGATGTGTTTTTTTAGACATTGCAATTTGTTTAATATTTAAAGGGACAGTGTCACGGATACCAGGCGGCTACGGCTATCCCCCACCCCCCTACAACCTCACCCCTGTTGTTTCTCAGTGGTTTTGGGCTCCTCAGAGCAACCACAGTCTCTGGAAGCCTAGTGCCCAGGGTATAAACATCAGCAGGAACCCCCCAGGATGCCCCAAGCTCTGGAGATATGGGATAATTTCTCCCAGCAACCGAGAAGTGGAGGGCCACCGTCGGACAGCCCCAGGCCGACCCGTTAAGGGTCTAGCCGGGTTTGCCGAACTAGTGGGGGGGGAGATATCATGGATACCAGATGGCTAAGGCTACCCCCCACCCCCCTACAACCTCAAGCCTGTTGTTTCTCAGTGGTTTTGGGCTCCTCAGAGCAACCACAATCTCTGGAAGCTTTTGTTTGCATGGTTTAGTGTTCCAAACTTGTTTAGAAAAGAGCTGGTCTATGACCTGAAAAACCTTCCTAGGATGGCTGGGCTCCTGGAACTCCTGGTCGGCCGCCTCACAATGGACACCCGCCTAACCCCTCTCAGGCTGTCCGGACTCCTGGGACTCCCGGTCGACCATAGGACAGCAGAACACCCGCTAAATTTACCCCTGGTCGCTCCAGCAACCATGTGCCCCAGAGCTCCGCTCTTTTGGGGATTAGTAGGCCCTAGGGAGGACAAGAGGTGGGGGAATTACCGGAGGGGAGCTGCTTTGGGAACCGGAGGTTTTGGACACCCCTACCCCCATAACTTCAGCGGGCTGTATCTCTGATCCCCAATAACGAATTACGCCACTTTTTGGACTGCAGCATCTGGGGACTGAGAGCTTTCAAGTGCTGTTGTTCCACCGGGATCACCCCAAAACCATCACCACTGTGTCCTGGGATTCTGTGGGACTATGGTTGCTATGGGACTATGGTTGCAGTCTGGAGGGGTGGGAATGGTGGGAAAACTGTGGCATTGTCTCCCTGTTTTATCAAGATGAGCTGTGTGTATAAAAGGAATGAATGTTGTACAATAAAATCAGTTCTATTTTCACCTGAATGCTAGTTTGTCTAGTTATTTGGGTGGGCTCCAGCTAAAATCACTTTCCTGGGCTACATAGCAGCCTGTTCCAGGCAAAGGAAGGACCCTATGGCAGAGCTACCCAGTCAGGGTAGCTGGAGTCTGCCACAGGGTGGGACCCTGAGTACTGGTGCTGTCGGGCATCAGGGGTGGCTACAGGCTGTGGTCACTTGCCAGCTACATTGCTGCAGTCAGCAGGGAGGAAGCAGGACTCGTTTGGCGGAGCTACCCAGTCGGGGTAACCGGGGTATCCGTCACATTGGTGGCAGTGGTGGGATCTGCTTCTATCACACAGTTTCTGCTGACAGAGGAGACGTGCCACAGTAGCCGGTAACTATGGGAACCAAGCTCCTAAGGAGCACAGAGGAGGCACTGGCCCAGCTGGACGGTCCTAGTTCGTATTGGGACCTGATGGTACAAAGGGACCTTGTCCACCAGGGATTCTGGAGGGAGACTCTTCAACAAGAGTAACAACCATCTCCCGTGATGACAAAGATTACTGGCTCCAGTGAAAGTTCCGAGTACCTTGCCTGGGAGGACAGCCCCGGGTGGAATGGCTGTCTGAATTGGATGGACTGGTCCAGGAGGAGATGGTTCTTGATGACAACTACAGGGCCCTCTGATGGTATGCTATGCAAGTGGGGCCATGGCTGGGTGATGGTGTCCCCACAAAGGGCTTTGGCTACGGCGGCCCTGGATTACTATTTGAACTAATGGCAGAGGACCCAGATTTTGGGAGTCAGGAGGAGTGGAGACTTAAGGACATTTGTGAGTACAGAGGAAGCCTGCTGAGTCTCTCAGGGGTACCCTGGCTGCAAGCCAATTTGAATTATATATGTGGCAAGGAATTGGAGATGGAACAGAGATACAAAAGACTGATAGATTGCATTAAACAGCATGCCAACGAGCCTGCAGGGAGCTATAATACAGCAGTCTGGGAATCATGGAGGTTGGCCTTAGAGAATTGGCAACAGAGCATAAGCGACAACTAGCTGCTAGATACAGATCAGCAGCCGGGCCCTGAGCTTATGGACTTGGACAAGGGAGAGATGGATATTGATAACTCTCCCCAGCAGCAGAATCCCTTCCTGGGAGAGAAGACAGTAGGTCTCTCTCCCAGCGGCAAAGCCATCCCCTAGGAGCAGAGGTAGTCGTCCTCCCTCCCCATAAGCAGAACCCCTTCCTGGGAGAGGAGACAGTTGGTCTATCTCACTAACAGCAGAGCCAGGAGCAGGGAGAGGAGACAGTCGGTCTCTCTCCCCAGTGGAAGAGCCATACCCTGGGAGTGGAGGAAGTAGTCCTCCCTCCCATTACAGAGAACCCCTTGCAGGGAGAGATGGATGTTGATAACTCTCCCCAGCAGCAGAATCCCTTCCTGGGAGAGGAGACAGTCAGTCTCTCTCCCCAGTGGCAAAGCCATCCCCTGGGAGCGGAGGTAGTTGTCCTCCCTCCCCATAAGCAGAACCCCTTCCTGGGAGAGGAGACAGTTGTTCTCTCTCCCCTGCAGCAGAGTCATCCCCTGGGAGCGGAGGTAGTCGTCCTCTCTCCCCGTAAGCAGAACCCCTTCCTGGGAGAGGAGAAAGTTGGTCTCTCTCCCCAGCGGGAAAGCCATACCCTGGGAGAGGAGGTAGTTGTCCTCCCTCCCCATAAGCCGAACCCCTTCCCGGGAGAGGAGACAGTCGGTCTCTCTCCCCATCGGTAGAGCCAGGAGCCAGGAGAGGAGACAGTCGGTCTCCCTCCCCAGCGGCAGAGACATCCCCTGGGAGCGGAGGTTGTCGCCCTCCCTCCCCATAAGCAGAACTCCTTTCTGGGAGAGGAGACAGTCGGTCTCTCTCCCCAGTGGCAGATCCATCCTTCAGGAGCGGAGGTAGTCATCCTCCCTCCCCTTACAGAGAAGCCCTTGCAGGGAGAGATGGATATCGATATCTCTCCCCAGCGGCCAAATCCCTTTCTGAGAGAGGAGACAGTTGGTCTCTCTCCCCAGCGGCAGCACAGTTTCCCATGGAGCGGAGGTAGCAGAACTCCTTCCCTAGTAGTAGATCTCCTTCTTGGGAGAAGAGACAGACGGACTTATTCCTCAGTAGCTTGGCAGGGTCTCTTCCCTTTTCTTGTCCCGGAGTATTTCTCACCGAGGGAAGACGTTGCATTGAGCAAGGAGGATAAAAGCATATGCAGTTGGTGCCACATGTTTTGGCACCCGAGCTTTACCTGCCCCACCAAGGAGCAACCTCCCCCTCCGGTGTGGGGTGGGAATACAGCTGGGAAACTGGCACTAGCTTTGTTTGTGGGTGGGTCAGCTGGTACTAAACAGAGTGTCACAGAGAGAGGCAGTGTGGCCATGGAACGTAAGGACACTGGAACTTGTGGGACAGCAATTGTTTGGGAGCCGGCCTTAGAAAACTTGTTCGGGATTTTGCCTTACGCGACTATCCCTGCGCACAGGGCGCAGGGTATAAAAATCAGCAGGAACCCCCCAGGATGCCCCAAGCTCTGGAGATATGGGATAACCTCTCCCAGCAACCGAGAAGTGTAGGGCCACTGTCGGACAGCCCCAGGCCGACCCGTTAAGGGTCTAGCCGGGTCTTCAGAACTAGAGGGGGAGGGGATATCATGGATACCAGATGGCTAAGGCTACCCCCCACCCCCCTACAACCTCACCCCTGTTGTTTCTCAGTGGTTTTGGGCTCCTCAGAGCAATCACAATCTCTGGAAGCTTTTGTTTGCATGCTTTTGTGTTCCAAACTTGTTTAGAAAAGAGCTGGTCTATGACCTCTAAAACCCTCCTAGCCTGGCTGGGCTCCTGGAACTCCCGGTTGGCCGCCTCACAACGGACACCCACCTAATCCCTCTCAGGCTGTCCGGGCTCCTGGAACTCCCGGTCGACCACAGGATAGCAGAACACCCGCTAAATCTACCCCTGGTCGCTCCAGCAACCATGTGCCCCAGAGCTCCGCTCTTTTGGGGATTAGTAGGCGCTAGGGAGGACAAGAGGTGGGGGAATTACCGGAGGGGAGCTGCTTTGGGAACCGGAGGTTTTGGACACCCCTACCCCCATAACTTCAGCGGGCTGTATCTCTGATCCCCAATAACGAATTACGCCACTTTTTGGACTGCAGCATCTGGGGACTGAGAGCTTTCAAGTGCCGTCGTTCCACCGGGATCACCCCAAAACCATCACCACTGTGTCCTGGGATTCTTTGGGACTATGGTTGCTATGGGACTATGGTTGCAGTCTGGAGGGGTGGGAATGGTGGGAAAACTGTGGCATTGTCTCCCTGTTTTATCAAGATGAGCTGTGTGTATAAAAGGAATGTATGTAGTACAATAAAATCAGTTCTATTTTCACCTGAATGCTAGTTTGTCTAGTTATTTGGGTGGGCTCCAGCTAAAATCACTTTCCTGGGCTACATAGCAGCCTGTTCCAGGCAAAGGAAGGACCCTCTGGCAGAGCTACCCAGTCAGGGTAGCTGGAGTCTGCCACAGGGTGGGACCCTGAGTACTGGTGCTGTCGGGCATCAGGGGTGGCTACAGGCTGTGGTCACTTGCCAGCTACATTGCTGCAGTCAGCAGGGAGGAAGCAGGACTCGTTTGGCGGAGCTACCCAGTCGGGGTAACCGGGGTATCCGTCACATTGTTGGCAGTGGTGGGATCTGCTTCTATCACACAGTTTCTGCTGACAGAGGAGACGTGCCACAGTAGCCGGTAACTATGGGAACCAAGCTCCTAAGGAGCACAGAGGAGGCACTGGCCCAGCTGGACGGTCCTAGTTCGTATTGGGACCTGATGGCACAAAGGGACCTTGTCCACCAGCGATTCTGGAGGGAGACTCTTCAACAAGAGTAACAACCATCTCCCGTGATGACAAAGATTACTGGCTCCAGTGAAAGTTCCGAGTACCTTGCCTGGGAGGACAGCCCCGGGTGGAATGGCTGTCTGAATTGGATGGACTGGTCCAGGAGGAGATGGTTCTTGATGACAACTACAGGGCCCTCTGATGGTATGCTATGCAAGTGGGGCCATGGCTGGGTGATGGTGTCCCCACAAAGGGCTTTGGCTATGGCGGCCCTGGATTACTATTTGAACTAAGGGCAGAGGACCCAGATTTTGGGAGTCAGGAGGAGTGGAGACTTAAGGACATTTGTGAGTACAGAGGAAGCCTGCTGAGTCTCTCAGGGGTACCCTGGCTGCAAGCCAATTTGAATTATATATGTGGCAAGGAATTGGAGATGGAACAGAGATACAAAAGACTGATAGATTGCATTAAACAGCATGCCAACGAGCCTGCAGGGAGCTATGATACAGCAGTCTGGGAATCATGGAGGTTGGCCTTAGAGAATTGGCAACAGAGCATAAGCGACAACTAGCTGCTAGATACAGATCAGCAGCCGGGCCCTGAGCTTATGGACTTGGACAAGGGAGAGATGGATGTTGATAACTCTCGACCAGCAGCAGAATCCCTTCCTGGGAGAGAAGACAGTCGGTCCCTCTCCCCAGTGGAAGAGCCATACCCTGGGAGTGGAGGTAGTCGTCCTCCCTCCCATTACAGAGAACCCCTTTGCAGGGAGAGATGGATGTTGATAACTCTCCCCAGCAGCAGAATCCCTTCCTGGGAGAGGAGACAGTCAGTCTCTCTCCCCAGTGGCAAAGCCATCCCCTGGGAGCGGAGGTAGTTGTCCTCCCTCCCCATAAGCAGAACCCCTTCCTGGGAGAGGAGACAGTTTTTCTCTCTCCCCTGCAGCAGAGTCATCCCCTGGGAGCGGAGGTAGTCGTCCTCTCTCCCCATAAGCAGAACCCCTTCCTGGGAGAGGAGAAAGTTGGTCTCTCTCCCCAGCGGGAAAGCCATACCCTGGGAGAGGAGGTAGTTGTCCTCCCTCCCCATAAGCCGAACCCCTTCCCGGGAGAGGAGACAGTCGGTCTCTCTCCCCATCGGCAGAGCCAGGAGCCAGGAGAGGAGACAGTCGGTCTCCCTCCCCAGCGGCAGAGACATCCCCTGGGAGCGGAGGTTGTCGCCCTCCCTCCCCATAAGCAGAACTCCTTTCTGGGAGAGGAGACAGTTGGTCTCTCTCCCCAGTGGCAGATCCATCCTTCAGGAGTGGAGGTAGTCGTCCTCCCTCCCCTTACAGAGAAGCCCTTGCAGGGAGAGATGGATATCGATATCTCTCCCCAGCGGCCAAATCCCTTTCTGAGAGAGGAGACAGTTGGTCTCTCTCCCCAGCGGCAGCACAGTTTCCCATGGAGCGGAGGTAGCAGAACTCCTTCCCCAGTAGTAGATCTCCTTCTTGGGAGAAGAGACAGACGGACTTATTCCTCAGTAGCTTGGCAGGGTCTTTTCCCTTTTCTTGTCCCGGAGTATTTCTCACCGAGGGAAGACGTTGCATTGAGCAAGGAGGATAAAAGCATATGCAGTTGGTGCCACATGTTTTGGCACCCGAGCTTTACCTGCCCCACCAAGGAGCAACCTCCCCCTCCGGTGTGGGGTGGGAATACAGATGGGAAACCGGCACTAGCTTTGTTTGTGGGTGGGTCAGCTGGTACTAAACAGAGTGTCACAGAGAGAGGCAGTGTGGCCATGGAACGTAAGGACACTGGAACTTGTGGGACAGCAATTGTTTGGGAGCCGGCCTTAGAAAACTTGTTTGGGATTTTGCCTTGCACGACTATCCCTGCGCACAGGGCACAGGGTATAAACATCAGCAGGAACCCCCCAGGATGCCCCAAGCTCTGGAGATATGGGATAACCTCTCCCAGCAACCGAGAAGTGTAGGGCCACCGTCGGACAGCCCCAGGCCGACCCGTTAAGGGTCTAGCCGGGTCTGCCGAACTAGAGGGGGAGGGGATATCATCGATACCAGATGGCTAAGGCTACCCCCCACCCCCCTACAACCTCACCCCTGTTGTTTCTCAGTGGTTTTGGGCTCCTCAGAGCAATCACAATCTCTGGAAGCTTTTGTTTGCATGCTTTTGTGTTCCAAACTTGTTTAGAAAAGAGCTGGTCTATGACCTGGAAAACCCTCCTAGCCTGGCTGGGCTCCTGGAACTCCCGGTTGGCCGCCTCACAACGGACACCCACCTAATCCCTCTCAGGCTGTCCGGGCTCCTGGAACTCCCGGTCGACCACAGGATAGCAGAACACCCGCTAAATTTACCCCTGGTCGCTCCAGCAACCATGTGCCCCAAAGCTCCTCTCTTTTGGGGATTAGTAGCCCCTAGGGAGGAAAAGTGGTGGGGGAATTACTGGAGGGAAGCTGCTTTGGGAACCAGGGGTTTTGAACACCTCTGCCCCTATAACTTCAACGGGCTGTATCTCTGGTCCCCAATAACGAATCATGCCTCTTTTTGGACTGCAGCATCTGGGGACTGAGAGCTTTCAAATGACACCCTGGCAGTGCCATCGCTCCCCTGGGATCACCCCAAAACCGTCACCACTGTGTCCTGGGATTCTGTGGGACTATGGTTGATATGGAGGCGCCGGTCAGTCTGGAGGGGCGGGAATGGCAGGAAAACTGTGGCATTGTCTCCCTGTTTAATCAAGATGAGCTGTGTGTATAAAAAGAGTGTATGTTGTACAATAAAATCAGTTCTATTTTCACCTGAATGCTAGTCTGTCTAGTTATTTGAGTGGGCTCCAGCTAAAATCACTTTCCTGGGCTACATAGCAGCCTGTTCCAGGCAAAGGAAGGACCCTCTGTTGGGGTAGCTGGAGTCTGCCACAGGGTGGGACCCTGAGTACTGGTGCTGTCGGGCATCAGGGGTGGCTACAGGCTGTGGTCGCTTGCCAGCTACATAGCTGCAGTCGGCAGGGAGGAAGCAGGACCCGTTTGGCGGAGCTAGCCAGTCAAGGTAACCGGGGTATCCGTCACAGACAGTATACGCCGATTTTAATTTAACTGCATGTAATAGACACTACTATAAAGAATACTATGCACAGATACTCATATAAAAATCCAGTATAAAACCTTTTAGAGACTTACTTAAAAGCTCCCAATTTTGCAATGTTGCTGAGGTTAGGCTGAGACAACCAATGAAAGGAGCTGTGATCAGACCTTGCACCCCCTCCTCTGCATATGAAAAGACCCATTATACAAACAGAAGCAGTCTGAATTCTGTAGACATCAGTATACATCAAACATTTTGTGGCTTGGTTAGGAGTCTGAAAATCAGCACAAGGTTATTTAAAAATAAGCAAAACTATCATTTTTTACAAAAACACACCCAGATGGGCTATATAAATGGATCATCTACAAAACATTTATGCAAATAAACATCAAGTTTACAATGTCCCTTTAATAAACCTTTGGTATTTTTTAGAATGTAGAAATGGGATCAGGAGTTGTTATTTTTCTCAAATTTGATAAAAACTGGCAACATCCCTAATATTGAAATACTACAATGAAATCAAACATTTCATTTAACTTTGCAGAAATTTATTTTATTATTTCATTGTTTTGGGGCAGTATCTGTTTTAGCATCTCAGGAAATAACCCTTATGTACTAATTTGGTATTCCAATCTATCTAAGATAGGATTTGTTATTATGCTATGGGGCCTATTTATCAAAGCATCAACTATGTTACATTGGCCGGCGTCAATACGTTTCGCCAGACATCGCTGCCACGGACCTGAATACGTTCTCCTTATTTATCAAACAAGACATAAAAAATATGCGCGCCGAGTACAATGAGAAGAGCATAGGACTGATGTTAACTAATAGTCATCGATGTTGCAGTTATTCTGGTTTCTCCCAACTTTATTTATACCATTTCTTTACTGTCCATGAACAAGCACATTTCTCTGAAACTAATCTTTTGGTTTTCAACTGTTAATGTTCCAGACATAGATTGATTTATACCACAACAAACAATGGGGGGTAGTTATCAAGCCGTCTACTTTTCTGGCTTCGCCGGCCCAATACGCCCGCCTAAGCTCGCCTACCTTCGCCGCCGCGGACCTGAAAAAATACGCCTAAGTTATCAAATAAAGCTGTCAAAAAGCCGCGGGGCGATGAGCAGCGGACTGTGAGAGTTATCACTCATCCGATCTTGCTGCTCTTCGGCTTTTTCCCAGCTTTATTGCTAGCCTGTCACTAAGCACTCACACTAAACTACACTGTTCTATCCCTATACCGGCGCCCCCGGAGCCTCCCGCAACTCAATAAAGTTACTAACCCCTAAACCGCCGCTTCCAGACCCTGCCGCAACTCTTATAAATGTATTAACCCCTAAACCGCCGCTCCTGGACACTGCTGCCACCTACAGTATACCTAGTAACCCCTATCCTGCCCCCCCTACACCGTCGTCCTCTATTATAAAGTTATTAACCCCTATCCTGCTGATCCCGCACCTCTCCGCAACTAAATAAATAGTTTAACCCCTAAACCGCCGCTCCCTGAACCCGCCGCAACCTATATTAAACCTATTAACCCCTATCCTGCCCCCCCTACACCGTCGTCACCTATAATAAATTTATTAACCCCTAATCTGCCTCCCCTACACCGTCGCCCCCTATAATAAATTTATTAACCCCTATCCTGCCCCCCACTACACCGCCGCCACTGTAATAAAATTATTAATCCCTAAACCTAAGTCTAACCCTAACCCTAACGCCCCCCTAACTTAAATATTAATTAAATAAATCTAAATAAATTAACCTCTTAAAGACATATGACGGAATTTTTCCGTCATAAAACAATTGAGAAAACTGAAAGCTGTGTCCTTAAAGGGTTAACTCTTATTAACTAAATGAATCCTATTTAAAACTAAATACTTACCTATAAAATAAACCCTAATATAGCTACAATATAAATAATAATTATATTCTAGCTATTTTAGGATTTATTTTTATTTTACAGGTACCTTTCAATTTATTTTAACTAGGTACAATAGCTATTAAATAGTTATTAACTATTTAATAGCTTACCTAGCTAAAATAAACTGAAATTTACCTGTAAAATAAATCCTAACCTAAGTTACAATTACACCTAACACTACACTATACTTTAATAAATTAATCCTATTTAAAAATAAATACTTACCTGTAAAATAAACCCTAAGATAGCTACAATATAATTAATAATTATATTGTAGCTATATTAGGATTTATATTTATTTTACAGGTAACTTTGTATTTATTTTAGCTAGTTAGAATAGTTATTAAATAGTTATTAACTATTTAATAACTACCTAGCTAAAAGAAATACAAAATTACCTGTAAAATAAATCCTAACCTAAGTTACAATTAAACCTAATACTACACAATACTTTAATAAATTAATCCTATTTAAAAATAAATACTTACCTGTAAAATAAACCCTAAGATAGCTACAATATAATTAATAATTATATTGTAGCTGTCTTAGGATTTATATTTATTTTACAGGTAACTTTGTATTTATTTTAGCTAGTTAGAATAGTTATTAAATAGTTATTAACTATTCAATAACTACCTAGCTAAAAGAAATACAAAATTACCTGTAAAATAAATCCTAACCTAAGTTACAATTAAACCTAATACTACACTATCATTAAATTAATTAAATAAACTACCTACAAATAACTACAATTAAATACAATTACATAAACTAACTAAAGTACAAAAAATAAAAAAAGCTAAGTTACAAAAAAAAAAATAATAAGTTACAAACATGTTAAAAATATTACAACAATTTTAAGCTACTTACACCTAATCTAAGCCCCCTAATAAAATAACAACCCCCCCCAAAATAAAAAAAATGCCCTACCCTATTCTAAATTAAATAAAGTTCAAAGCTCTTTTACCTTACCAGCCCTTAAAAGGGCCATTTGTGGGGGCATGCCCCAAAGAAAACAGCTCTTTTGCCTGTAAAAGAAAAATACAACCCCCCCCAACATTAAAACCCACCACCCACATACCCCTAATCTAACCCAAACCCTCCTTACAAAAACCTAACCCTGAAGATCATCCTACCTTGTCTTCACTCAGCCGAGCAGCGATGGAACCGAAGTGGACATCCGGAGCGGAAAAAGCTAATCCTCCAAGCGGCGCTGAAGAAATCTTCCATCCGATGAAGTCATCATCCAGGCGGCGCTGAAGAAAAGTCTTCGATCCGGCCGATGTCATCTTCAAAGAGGCGCTGAAGAGGTCTTCTATCCGGGCGATGTCATCTTCCAAGCCGGGTCTTGAATCTTCCTCCCGCCGACGCGGAACCTCCTTCTTCACCGACGGACTACGACGGATGAAGGCTCCTTTAAGGGATGTCATCCAAGATGGCGTCCCCTCAATTCCGATTGGCTGATAGGATTCTATCAGCCAATTGGAATTAAGGTAGGAATATTCTGATTGGCTGATGGAGTCAGCCAATCAGAATCAAGTTCATTCCGATTGGCTGATCCGATCAGCCAATCAGATTGAGCTCGCATTCTATTGGCTGATCGGAACAGCCAATAGAATGCAAGCTCAATCTGATTGGCTGATTCCATCAGCCAATCAGATTTTTCCTACCTTAATTCCGATTGGCTGATAGAATCCTATCAGCCAATCGGAATTGAGGGGACGCCATCTTGGATGACGTCCCTTAAAGGAGCCTTCATTCGTCGTAGTCCGTCGGTGAAGAAGGAGGTTCCGCGTCGGCAGGAGGAAGATTCAAGACCCGGCTTGGAAGATGACATCGCCCGGATAGAAGACCTCTTCAGCGCCTCTTTGAAGATGACATCGGCCGGATCGAAGACTTTTCTTCAGCGCCGCCTGGATGATGACTTCATCGGATGGAAGATTTCTTCAGCGCCGCTTGGAGGATTAACTTCTTCCGCTCCGGATGTCCACTTCGGTTCCATCGCTGCTCGGCTGAGTGAAGACAAGGTAGGATGATCTTCAGGGGATTAGTGTTAGGTTTTTGTAAGGGGGGTTTGGGTTAGATTAGGGGTATGTGGGTGGTGGGTTTTAATGTTGGGGGGGTTTGTATTTTTCTTTTACAGGCAAAAGAGCTGTTTTCTTTGGGGCATGCCCCCACAAATGGCCCTTTTAAGGGCTGGCAAGGTAAAAGAGCTTTGAACTTTATTTAATTTAGAATAGGGTAGGGCATTTTTTTTATTTTGGGGGGGTTTGTTATTTTATTAGGGGGCTTAGATTAGGTGTAAGTAGCTTAAAATTGTTGTAATATTTTTAACATGTTTGTAACTTATTTTTTTATTTTTTGTAACTTAGCTTTTTTTATTTTTTGTACTTTAGTTAGTTTATGTAATTGTATTTAATTGTAGTTATTTGTAGGTAGTTTATTTAATTAATTTAATGATAGTGTAGTATTAGGTTTAATTGTAACTTAGGTTAGGATTTATTTTTGTAAATTTGTATTTCTTTTAGCTAGTTAGTTATTAAATAGTTAATAACTATTTAATAACTATTCTAACTAGCTAAAATAAATACAAAGTTACCTGTAAAATAAATATAAATCCTAAGATAGCTACAATATAATTATTAATTATATTGTAGCTATCTTAGGGTTTATTTTACAGGTAAGTATTTATTTTTAAATAGGAATAATTTATTAAAGTATAGTGTAGTGTTAGGTGTAATTGTAACTTAGGTTAGGATTTATTTTACAGGTAAATTTCAGTTTCTTTTAGCTAGGTAAGCTATTAAATAGTTAATAACTATTTAATAGCTATTGTACCTAGTTAAAATAAATTGAAAGGTACCTGTAAAATAAAAATAAATCCTAAGATAGCTAGAATATAATTATTATTTATATTGTAGCTATATTAGGGTTTATTTTAAAGGTAAGTATTTAGTTTTAAATAGGATTCATTTAGTTAATAAGAGTTAATTTATTTAGATTTATTTAATTAATATTTAAGTTAGGGGGGCGTTAGGGATAGGGTTAGACTTAGGTTTAGGGGTTAATAATTTTATTACAGTGGTGGCGGCGTAGTGGGGGCAGGATAGGGGTTAATAAATTTATTATAGGTGGCGACGGTGTAGGGGGGGCAGATTAGGGGTTATTAAATTTATTATAGGTGGCGACGGTGTAGGGGGGGGCAGGATAGGGGTTAATACATTTAATATAGGTTGCGGCGGGTTCAGGGAGCAGCAGTTTAGGGGTTAATACATTTATTATAGTTGCGGTGGGCTCCGGGAGCGGCGGTTTAGGGGTTAATATGTATAGAGTAGCTTGCGGTGGGCTCCGGGAGCGGCGGTTTAGGGGGTAATAACTTTATTTAGTTGCGGCGGTGTAGGGGGGACAGATTAGTGGTGTTTAGACTCGGGGTACATGTTAGGGTGTTAGGTGTAGACAGCTCCCATTGGAATCAAAGGGATGTCTGTCAGCAGCGAACTTGTACTTTCGCTATGGTCAGTCTCCCATTGATTCCTATGGGATCCGCCGCCTCCAGGGGTGGCGGTTTGAAAACCAGGTACGCTGGGCCGTAAAAGTGCCGAGCGTACCTGCTAGTTTTTTGATAACTAGCAAAAGTAGTGAGAATGTGCCGCACTTGTGTGCGGAACATCTGGAGTGACGTAAGAATCGATCTGTGTCGGACTGAGTCCGGCGGATCGAAGCTTACGTCACAAAATTCTACTTTTGCCGGTCTCGAGCCTTTGATAACTAAGGCGTATCAGCCTCGCCACAAATACACTGCGGAATTCCAGCGTATTTGAGGTTGACGGCTTGATAACTAGGCCCCAATATCTCATAGAAAGTTATTTTTATATTGATTTGTTATATGATACTTTAGCAGAAATTAATGTGTATTTGTATTTCTAGGAGTCATATTTTTTTATTTTTAAATGCCAACAGTTGAGTATATCAAGTAGAAGAAGGCACTTTCTGGTCTTTTCAAGTGTACTTTATTTGAAAAAGCGTGACGTTTCGGGGACACACTCCTCTTCCTCAGACAAGCAAACACAAAATTCAGGAGTCTATTAAAACAATATAGGTCCCTCCCAGTGAAGTAAAAGTGCACCAAAACTGTAGTCATGGCAATCATCCATAACAATAGTGTCAATCAATAAATAGCAATTGTCATGAGATGCAGGACACAGCATAGAAGGTACAACGCTATTTTATTGCAGAGCATAGAGTTAAACAGCTTGTCCAACACATCTAACTTAGTAACTGTGACATAGACAATCAATCCCCTAAACCACGCCCCCATCCTGCGACGTCACTTCCCACTCTCATCATATCTTCCCCCTTTTCAAAGGACAAAGCATACATTTTTTTTTCTTTTTGAATACATCAAATAACAAGGTATACAAGAAGCATACAGAAATAGTTTTGTTTAGTATACAACAAATAACAAGTTAAAGAGGATATGCATAAACAACATGAAATACAATCCTGTCTTGAACATTGGGGTAGACTACCCTAGTCCACAGTGACCATGGGATTATTCTGCCCATTCTTCTGGTCACTGCTCTAACTAGTGCTAATCCCGATATCGGGCTGGAAGTTTCACCACCCTTCCACTTGATGTCATTTTACATGAACTGTCCTCTGATACAGAAGAAGGTGATTGAGAGACTGCTGGAAGCAAAGAAGTATCCCCACTGTGATCTTGCTGAGGGGAAGGCACCCCTCTTAAAACAGGGGATCCCACCGGTAGTGGTACTGAGGCATCCAGTCCCAAACTCTCGGAAGATGTTTTCGATTCCGATGTGTGACTGTCCCTCCATCAGTAAGGACTACATAAGACCTTGGTTCTGGAGAGCGTCCAATTACCGTAGCAGGCGTCTTGCATTTCTTCTCATCATCCAGTTTAACTCTGAAACTTTGCCCCACTTCAGCTCCTGCAAGGGCCTCACCAAGTTTTTTCATGTCATAGAAGAATCGATAGCCCCTTTTAGCCTCTTCATCCTTCCTAATGACCTCATCCAGAGGAACAGAACTAGTTGGCTGGAAGACACCCACAGAGAGTAAAAAGTGGTGCAAATCTGATGTCCTAGCATCAGCTGTGCCAGGCTAAAACCCGTGGCTTGAATGGGAGTCGCCCTATAGGACAAGAGGGCTAGGTACGGCTCAGATTGCTTCAAAATGAACTTTGTTGTATGAGCTACCCTTTCAGCCATTCTATTGGCCTGCTGTTAATGTGGACTCGACGTAGAATGGACAAAATCATATTCACTGCTGAAAGAACTGAACTCCGTGGATGCAAACTGCATTCCGTTATCACTCACTAATTCCATTGGTATGCCCTACTGGGCGAACAAGCTCTTGAGAGGAGTGATAACGGCTTGACTTGTGATCTCATTCAAGGGTGCAATCTCCAAATACCTGGAATAGTAGTCAATCACGACTAGGTACTTTTTCCTGTGCAGTTCGCACAAATCAGCAGCTATTTTCTGCCACGGGCCTGCAGGCAGCAGAGTAGAAATCAAGAGCTCCCTTCTCTGAGTAGGCCGGCGTTCCAGGAAAAAGGCACATTTTGACACATGGCTTGCGATGTCGGAACTGATCCCAGGCCACCATACTGCCGTAGCTGCCCTTTCTCTGCACTTTGTAATGCCCAAGTGGCCATCATGAATCCTGCTTAACATCTCCTGCCGCATGCTTACAGGAATAACAATGCGGTCCTGGAACAGCACCAACCCATCCAGTTCCATGAGCTGCAACCTCTCTGACTGGTAAGAACTTAAAGACATCCAGGCTGCCCGGCTCTCGGGACAACCTTCTTTCATGTACTTAATAACTTCTTGAAGGTCAGTATCTAAATATGTCTCCTTTCTTATATGCTCTAACTTCCCTGACAAAATGGATTTGGATGACATAACTGAATCTACATACACTTTCACATCTGATTCCATTGAAGATTCTTCAGCAGCAGCCAGGGGCAGCCTGGAAAGTGTATCTGCCTCTACCAGTTGTTTCCCCGGCACATGCACTGCCTGAACGTTGAACCTGAGCAGCCTCATCAGAAGTCTCTGGCATCTTAGGGGTGTTTTGTCAATATCATAGGAGTTGATTAGAGGGACTAGCGGTTTATGGTCAGTCTCCAGACTAAATTTCTCTAAACCCACTAGGTAAATGCTGGAAGCGCTCACAGGCCCAAACTGCAGCCAGGCACTCTTTCTCAATTTGGGCATATTTTTCGACTCAGCAGCCATCAGTGTACAGGAACAGTAGGCGATGGGCTGTAGTTTGTTCTCATTCAATTGCAGGAGGGTGGCCCCAACCCATAACTGCTAGCATGAGCACTAACCACAGTCTTTAGAAGGGTCGTAGAACCCCAACACTGGGGCAGACCCCAGCAGGGACTTGACCTGCACAAAAGATTCTTCCTGTGAAGGTCCCGAGACCCAGGCAACATCTTTCTTTAGCAACTCTGTGATAGGGTGTAGTATTGTGGATAAATCTGGAAGGAACCTGCCCACATAATTCACAAGGCCCAATATTTGTCTCAGCTCATGTACATCAGAAGGACTTTTCATCTGTTCAATAGCAAGGATTTTATCAGGGTCCGGCTTGATGCAATCCCTATTGATAATATGCCCAAAGTAACATAACTTAGCATTCCTAAAATGGCATTTCTCCTTATTTAATTTCAGCCCGGACTCTCTAATGGTCTGCAGCACACAGCTCAATCGCTGATCATGTTTTTCCAATGTAGACCCATACACCAAAATGTCATCCGTGATGACTGCCGTGCCCTTGTGGTCCCTTAGGAGAGAACTCATCTCTCAGGATCTTTCAGGAGAAGAGGATATCCTGAAGGGGAGTCTGCAGAAGCAAAACCGACCTACTGGTGTAATGAAGGTAGTCAGTTTGCGGCACTTTGGATCTAAAGGTATCTGCCCGAAGCCGCTGGAAGCATCCAGTGTAGAGAAGAACTTCGCCCCAGCCAATTTCGTAGCTATGTCTTAAAGTGTTGGCAGCACATATCTATCTCTCTCTTTACCGCCTCATTCAGCCTTTTCAAGTCTACGCAGATGCGTACCTTCCCTTTTTTTTTCGCGACAGGCAAAATGGGGGCACACCAGTCAGTTGCTTCAACAACCTCTTCAATAACTCCCATATTCTTCATACGCAGAAGTTCCTTCTCCACTTGAGGCATGAGCGGGGACAAAATTCTATGAGGAGTGGTAATGCTGTATGGAACTGCAGCACCTTTAAGTGATATTCGGACTGGGTTGCAATTCAGTAAGCCTAATTCACCAAACATGTCTTCTGAAATCTCATTCACTTTGGCGACCAGGCCCAAACCACAGGCTGCTTTTCTGCTCAATAGGTTGTTAACACACTGACCTCTAATCACATGTACCCACATGGTGAAATTCCCTCTGCTTGTACTTGCAGCTAGCAAGAAATTTCCCCGCACAATCGATGCGGCCACCAGGACAATGAACTTTTGTTGTAACTTTTGCCAATTAAGGCTGTCGAGGCAGTTTTATGAATGCTGCAAGGGACATAACAGTGATATCTGCTCCTGTGTCAATCTTAAAGGCAACTTTGGCTCCCATTACAGTAAGAGTAACCTGCCAATCTTCATCTGAACCAGACCATTCAACAACAGACCGAACAAAGGACACTTCTTGACCCTCCTGGTCACTATCCACTTGCATCTCTTTAATGTATTCATTTTTACACGCCACTTCAAAATGGCCCATTCGGTTACATTTCTACATCTTTTGTCTTTAGCAGGGCATACGACACTCTGATCATGGGTGCGGTTACACCACGTGCAGCGAGCATGCTGAGCCATCCACTTCTTGGCCTATCTGTTGCCCTTTGTCTACCGCTCACACTGTGCCTTTCACTAGCAGCTCTCCTGAACTGCTGCACTTCATCCACAATACTCTCAGACCTCAGATCAGCACTGTGCTTATTCACCAGTTCCCTCTGGCGGGCCATCCTAATAGCCCCATCAAATGTTAAATCAGTCTCCAACTGTAGCTTCAGGGAGACTTCAGCATCTGCAATTCCTATGACTATTCTGTCTCTGATTTGCTCCTCTTTAGCAACACCAAACTCACAGAATTCAACTAGTTCATACAGGCTGTGCACAAATGACTCCACATATTCTCCCACACACTGCACATTTGTGAAAACAAGTCCTCTCATGAATTGCATTTCTTTTGGGCACAAAGTGAGCACTGAGTTTGTTCATAACTATTTCAAAGTCAAATTCTTCCCCTTCTTGGAAAGTAAAGGCATTGAACACTGGCTCCACATCTTTCCCCATAGAGTATAAAAGAGAATTAACTTGTACTTCACCACTCTCCTTGTCCAGCTTGGAAGCAATCCTGAAGCATTGAAATCGCTGACGCCATGTGAGCCAAGCTGCAGACTGAGAGAAACCAAACACTCAGGTGGGGTAAACTTTGACATTGTAATTAATCAGGAAACAGAAGTGCAGGCAAGTACTTCTGACACCATGTAATGAGATGCAGGACACAGCATAGAAGGTACAATGCTATTTTATTGCAGAGCATAGAAGTAAACAGCTTGTCCAACACATCTAACTTCGTAACTGCGACATAGACAATCAATCCCCTAAACCACGCCCCCATATGGTGATGTCACTTCCCACTCTCATCACAGCAATATTAGTGCAAAAAATGGCATATTGCAGTATACATATAGTGAACATTATTAGATATATTAATAAATTGTATGACTCACATCATATATTTAGGATAGTGGTATAGTGAAATCAAACAAGCAATTATATGCTGACCATCTGTCTTGTGTACTAATCTGTGCAAAACAAATACTATGCTTAAAACTGTGCTACACAAATACTATGCATCAAGCATAGCTACATACATTCAGCAAACCCAAGAACCCACATAGGGATAGGTTTCTATTATTTACATTGCATCAATGCAGGAGATCAGTATGCAGCATACAGAGGTACTTGTAATTACCCAAGGGTTAAACACCTGTTAGGAGAAAGCTACTATATGAGAAAAACTATTAGACAGAGCAGGTGTAGGGAAAAAGCAAGTGTGTGGAAAAAGCAGATGTATAGAAAAAACGGATATGTGAGACAAACGATGTTTGAAACTCAACAGATCAAAAATCTTTTTTCTATACATCTGCTTTTTCCACACACTTGCTTTTTTAATTTTTCAAATAAAGTACACTTGAAAAGACCAGAGAGTGCCTTCTTCTACTTGAGATAGATATACTGTATATATGTCTGTGTGTGTTATGTCAGAAATCTTTTACAAACATATTTACATGTCCCTAAGTTCATTTTTTGTTTTAAACAATGTTATCTGTCATATCTCTCAGCTAGATTACGAGTTGTGCATTATAAGTGAAAAAGCAGCCTTATGGCTCTTTTTCACTACCACTGCTATTACGAGTCTTATAGGTAAAGCTGTACCGCACACTTTTTTTGCCGTCACGCAACGTAACTACCACACTTTTTAAAAAGTGCTTTTTCAATGGGACTTCCTTAGCGCCGGTATTACGAGTTTGCCTGTCCGGCCAAAAAGTGAGCGGCACAGTCTATAACTACAAGATCTGTACCGCCACCTGAAAGTCAGTAGTAATGAGTTTTACGTTACAAAGCTGTACCATAATACTCATAAAGTGTTATAAAGTACACTAATACCCATAAACTACCTATTTACCCCTAAACCGAGGCCCTCCCGCATCGCAAACACTAAAATAAAATTATTAATCCCTAATCTGTCGCTCCAGACATCCCTGCCACTATAATAAACATATTAACCCCTAAACCGCTGCACTCCCGCATCGCAAACACTAGTTAAATATTATTAACCCCTAATCTGCTGCCCCAATGTGGTTGCCACCTACATACACTTACACATACACATACATTTATTAACCCCAAATCTGCTGTCCCTAACATCGCCACAACCTACATTACTGTTATTAACCCCGAATCTGCTGCCCTCAAAATCGCCGCCAGCTAACTACACTTATTAACCCCTAATCTGCTGCAACCAAGGTTGCCGCCACTATACGAAAGTTATTAACCCCTAAACCTAACACTAAGTCTAACCTTAACCCTAACATAACCCTAACACATCAATTATTCCTATTTAAAACTAAATAAATACTTACCTGTAAAATAAAACCTAAGCTAGCTACAATATAACTAATAGTTATATTGTATCTTGCTTATGTTTTATTTTTATTTCACAGATGAGTTTGTATTTATTTTAACTAAGTAGATTAGTTATTAAATAGTTATTAACTATTTACTAACTACCTAGCTAAAATAAATACAAAGTTATCTGTAAAATAAAACCTAACCTGTGTTACACTAAAACCTACCATTACACTAAAATTAATTAAATTAAATTAAAAAAACCCATTTATCTAAATTACAAAAAATAATAAACACTAAATTACATAAAATAAAAAAGAAATGATCAAATATTTAAACGAATTACACCTAATCTAATAGCCCTATCAAAATAAAAAAGCCCCCCAAAATAAAAAAAAAATCCTAGCCTACACTAAACTGCTAATGGCCCTTAAAAGGTCCTTTTGCGGGGCATTGCCCCAAAGAAATCAGCTCTTTTACCTGTAAAAAAAAATAAAATACAAACAACCCCCCAGCAGTAAAACCCCCCACCCACACAACCAACCCCCCCAAATAAAAACCTAAGCTCCCCATTGCCCTGAAAAGGGCATTTGGGTGGGCATTTCCCTTAAAAGGGTATTTTAGCTCTTACGGTGCCCAAAGTCCCTAATCTAAAAATAAAACCCACCCAATAAACCCTTAAAATAAACTAACACTAACCCCCAAAGATCCACTTACAGTTTTGGAAGACCGGACATCCATCCTCATCCAGGAGAAGTCTTTATCCAAGCGGCAAGAAGTCCTCAACAAAACTGTGAGAAGTCTTCATCCAAGCAGCAAGAAGTCGTCCTCCAGGCGGGAGAATTCTTCATCAAGACGGCATCTTCTATCGTCATCCTTCCGACGCGGAGCGGCTCCATCTTCAAGACATCCGGCGCAGAGCATCCTCTTCTTTCATTGGCTATTGAAGAATGAAGCTTCCTTTATATGACGACATCCAAGATGGCATCCCTTGAATTTCGATTGGCTGATAGAATTCTATCAGCCAATCGGAATTAAAGGGTAAAAAATCCTATTGGTTGATGCAATCAGCCAGTAGGATTGAGCTTTAATCCTATTGGCTGATCCAAACAGCCAATAGGATTGAGTTCACATTCTATTGGCTATTCCAATCAGACAATAGAATGTGAGCTCAATCCTATTGGCTGAAAAGTGTTGAGTCAAATATGGCGCAAAGTAGAGAGTGGGACTTGTATTACATGGCTTAAACATGGTGCACATAGATTTATTTAATTTTTATCTCTAGATCTATTAGTGCAACAAGTTTGGGGCAAAACTTTGCTCCAAATATGTAGAAATAATATTGTCCCCTTGCTTTGTAATGAGAGACAATGTTGTAGCATAATCCATAAGTAGTAATGTATTTTTCATTTTTATCCCTATATCTACTAGTGCACCAAATGTGTAACAATAATATTGTTTGATTTAGAAAGGGTATACAATTTTAATATAGTTTCTAATTTACTTTCATTATGTAATATACTTCATTTTCTTGCAGCATCGAACATAAGCTATCTGTGGTTTCAGACTCTTATTGACTTCTATGACATCCGCGACCTGAAGGGTGGCGTTTGAAAACTAGGAATGCTGAGTCGGAAAAGACGCAAGCGTAAATGTACAATTCTTGATAACGTCATGAGAGCTTCAAATAGTGTAGATTAGGAGGGCGAATGAACACAATTCCGCTCGAATACCACGTTTTTTAACTTGAATCGATCTGCTTTGGATTGAAGTCGCGGGATCATATTTTACATCACAAATTTCAACATTTGCTGACCTTGATGCTTTAATAACTACGGCGGATCAATCTCACGACAATTATGACACGGAATTCCAGCACATTTTCAGTTGACACTTTGATAAATAGGCCCCTATATGTTATCTTGCTCTTCCCTTGTAAATTAATGGGAACTCTTCATTAGGTCATGGCTCAGCTATAAGGATTATTATAAAAACTTGTTTTTAGAGGGTGAAAATTAAGAGATAATGGGCATCAGTGATTGTGATTATTCTGGGATTAGTATTTAAATTGAAAACTAAATTATTATTGTGATTGGGGTACAAACGATCACCGTGACAGAATATCAGGTTTGTTGCTGTTTGTAATTGGTATTCAGTGAAAGCAACAGATAATGCATTTCATGGTATTTTCAGTTTAGGTGGTCTGAATGGAGTCACTTTACTGAGATAGACTGGATTGCACAATATTTGAAAATATATTTAACCCCTTAAATGCCATGATGTAGCCTGTAAATCTCTGGTCATTAAAGGTTTTTCTGCCCATGCTAGTGTGTGTCTTGCTGCCAGTGACAAGACCGTACTTTTATGAACTCCCTCCCTCCAGCAGGCCTCTTGAAAAAGCGTGGTCTCACCACCAAAAACAACAAGCCCCATTGAAAGACCATTAGTCGTTATAAGGGTTAATATACATTAGCTTTATGCCCATGTGTATTCTTTCATATACACAAGTGTCTCTCTTTATAAGTTTTCAACAGCAAAACATAAATAAAATCTTCACTAACATCAACTCTTCATTCAATTAACAATTTCATATCACTTTATATATTTTATAATTGACCTTCTAAAATGTCTAAACCCCTAATTGCAATCTTAAATATACTTTTTAATTTAAATTGTCTACAAAGCTTTATTATCTGACCATCTCTCCCTCTCTTTTTTCTCTCTCTCTTCTTTACACAACATATCTTAGCTGTATTAATAGCTTATTTAAAAGTTACATTTTTATCATTATTAATTTCATTTTATTTACCGCTTAATTAGAAAAAGTCCAGTAAGTTTTATAATTAATTTAATTACAAAATATGTAAATGATGTCACGTGTGGGTGTGGTGACGTCACACCCAGAAACTTGATGGAGGGGTGCATATAAAACATCCTCAATCTCAGCTCTTAACGACAAACCCACAAGACACACCATTAGCAAGGTAATCAAAGTTATTTAAAAATAAATTTAAATTTTGTAGAAAGGGAGGTTTCTTAATTCCTTGTAACAGGTGATCAAAAGGGCTTAAAGGGTCAGTAAACCTTAAAAATAATGTTATATAATTCTGCAGATAGTGCAGAATTATATAACATTATATTAGCGCAAACATAATAAAACATAATTTCCCCTTTGAATTTTTTTAAAAAACTGCAGTTTTACAGACCCGCTCTCTGTGATCTTCTGAGCGGGTCTGTTTTTTTCAAACAGCGCATGGGGCCAGCTGTATAGTCACAGCACGCCCCGACCGCGCCATAGCACTAAGTGCTGTCAGACAGCAGGTGCGAGCTGCATTTAGTGCTATGGCGCGGTCGGGGCGTGCTGTGACTATACAGCTGGCCCCATGCGCTGTTTGAAAAAAACAGACCCGCTCAGAAGATCACAGAGAGCGGGTCTGTAAAACTGCAGTTTTTTAAAAAAATTCAAAGGGGAAATTATGTTTTATTATGTTTGCGCTATTATAATGTTATATAATTCTGCACTATGTGCAGAATTATATAACATTATTTTTAAGGTTTACTGTGCCTTTAAGTATTCCTATAGTCCTTTGTTTTAAAGTCCAGAAGCCCCTCTTTAATATAAAGCCCCTATAAAGTAATAGTGATTACCTGACTAGTTTAAATGTGCATTTATGTGAGAAGCCCATCAGAGCCCCTATGTGCAGATCATAGTTATATACATATACCCAAAAGCTATTATTCATATGATTATGATCTCTTCTTCTATTTAGAATAGAATTTAAACACACACACACATATATAATGGTTTGAAATCTTGCTTTTTATTTTATTAAAATATTTATTATTATTATTATTATACTTTATTTATAAAATGCCAACACATTCCGCAGCACTGTCCATAGATACAAAAGATAAAAATACAATGATACAATAATTTTAAGAGAAAGGACAAAATGTATCAAACAAATACAGAAGGGCCCTATTTCTGTAGTCTAGCATTTTGCTGTAGAGTTCTCATGTGTCATGATATATACATAAAATACTGATATAGAATCTTCTGAGTCTGCTGAAAAACTATCTATAATTTGTGTTGGATTCTCATTAAAAATAACCTACAGTAGTACAGTAGGAACAGCAGCTAAAACTCAAAAACAGCTCAGCACATGGGTGGAAATGGCTCAGCACTTAAAGGGTTAAAAGAACATGAAACCCAAAATAGTTCTTTCATGATTTAGATAGAGCATACAATTTAAAATAAATACAATTTATTATTATCAAATTTGTTGAAGAAAATACCTAGGTAGATAGCATGTATGTGCCTGGAGCACTGTTGCTATCTACTGCTCTTGCAAATGTGTAACATTGTTAAAAGTTGTCTTGCAAAACTGCATTCTCCTAAGCCTTCCTACCTGCTTTTTTTAACAAAGGATACCAAAATAATAAAGAACATATGATAATAAAAATAAATTGAAACTATCTGAATCTTTAAAGGAAAAAAAGGTGGTTCATGATCCATTTAAAAAGAACCCAGTCTAAGGTTATTTTTCCGATATGATACAATGCAAGTTCACATAATATTGAAAATAATATTATCTGAACAAGTAGAACAAATACAAAATATTGAGTAAGAAACTATCAAAGTACAATCATTAATACATTTAAGCATTACTTGAAAAAAACAATGCTGTTAGTAAGATTCAATAACACATAGGCAGAAAATAACAATCGTTGTATATCTGAATCAAAAATCCTTATTATTTCATCATAAGTCAGGTTTACTTTAAATAAATTATCTATAAGACCTAATGTATCCATAAGCACATTTTTTTTTTTAAATAACACAATATTACTATTATTTGTAATGTAAATGAAATATTTTAAGGATGCTTTAAATGATACATTTATGGTATTGAATTGTCTTCATCATGTGCGCCCCACAGACATTATTCACTGTGAAATTGAACATTCCCTGACTAATATGACAGAGGCTGGTATTGAAGCATTTTGAAATGATGATTATTCTATAAAGATATATTAAAAATCAGGTCTGCATGACATGAGACAATTTCATTTTCTTGTCTATAAAAAGCAAATGGGAACTGATATTTATACTTTCAATCTTTTTTTCCTGGTGATTTTTCCACTCATATAATTGGATTAATCTTATAAACACATAGCTCCAGAGATAATGCGAGATAGGTTGAGGGATATATGATCGCTTTATAATAATAGCTGTCACTAGTTACTGCTCCCTAAGTGATCTTCATTTGTAAAGATAAAAAATACAGTCAATTGACACTTAAGGTAAAAACAATAACTGTAAAAAGCCCAATAAACAATTACTGTTAAGGAAATCATGTCTATTTTCATTCAAACAGAAAATATTATTGCTACCAGATTGTGTCAACACTGTATAATACATATGTAACTGAATGTCTGCTAAATAAATCAGCATGTCTTTTGTTTTTCTAAGTGATTCTAAAAGAACAACTGCATGTATTTCATTTGCATGTTTAACTTTACTCTTTGCTTAAACAATTCTCTATTATTTTTAACAAAACTAAATAAATATAGATATAGATGAATAAAGATGACTAGATTATCAAAGACTGTAGATAGATAAATATATGATAGATAGATAGATATAGTCATAGATTATAGATAAGAGGATAGTCATAGATGAATAGATTCTGTAGATAGTCTTAGATAAATCGATATTCATAGATAATAGAGTCAAATATTATAGATAGACAGATAGATAGAGTCAAATAAGGATTTATAGATGACATAGATAAATAGAGTCAAATAATGATAGATAGATAGATAGATAGATAGATAGATAGATAGATGATAGGAAGATAGAGTCAAATGATAGATAGATAGATAGATAGATAGATAGATAGATAGATAGATAGATAGATAGATAGATAGATAGGTAGATAGATAGATAGGTAGATGATAGATAATAAATAGATAAATAGATAGATATATATTGATAGAGTCAAATAATGATAGATATAGTCAAATAGTGATTGATTGATAGATAGATAGATCATAGATAAATAGAGTCAAATAATAGATAGATAGATAGATAGATGATAGATAGATAGATAGAAGATAGATAGATAAATAGATAGATAATAGAGTCAAATAATAGTAGGTAGATAGATAGATAGATAGATAGATAGATAGATAGATAGATAGATATAGTCAAATAATGATAGATAGAGTAAAAAAGATAGAAATATAAATAGAAATTGTCAAATAAGGATAGATATATGATAGATAGATAGATAGATAGATAGATAGAGTCAAATAATGATAGATAGATAGATAGATAGATAGATAAGATAGATAGATGATAGAGTCAAATAATGATAGATGAAGTAAAAAAGAGAGAAATATAGATATGTATTGTAAATTATGAGATAGATAGATAGATAGAGTCAAATAATCATAGATGATAGATAGATAGATAGATAGATAGATAGATAGATAGATAGAAAGATGATAGACTGATAGATAGATAGATAAATAGATAGATAGATATAGTTAAATAATGATAGATAGATAGAGTCAAATAATGATAGATACAGTAGATAGATAGATAGATAGATAGATAGATAGATAGATAGATAGATGATAGATAGATGATATAGTAAAAAAAGAAAAATATAGATAGAAATTGTCAAATAAGGATAGAAAGGTGATAGATATGTAGATATATAGATAGATAGATAGATAGATAGATAGATAGATAGATAGATAGATAGTCAAAGATGATAGACAGTCACAGATGGATAGTCATAGAATATAGATAGGTAGGTAAATAGCCATAGATGAGTTATCAAAGATAGACAGAGCGATGGATAGATATAGAAAGATAGATTGATAGATAGATAAATGATAGATAAACGATAGATAAATAGATAGATAGAAATTAATAGATAATTATAGACAGATATTTATTAATGGTTTATAATCAGTTAGTTAATGCTTCATATAAGCATAACACAATTATGGCACAGCATGAGAGGGAGAAATATTAAGGAGACACTCTACTCAAACAAACTTCTCTGCTGCATATTAAAGAGCAGCATCTAAACATATCGCTGATTGGTTGCTACTCATGCTCATTAGTGGATAACTACTACTACTACCTATCAAGCAATTAGCAGTGGTAGGAAGTATATAACTGTCATGGGTATATTCATTTGAACATAAACAGCTTTTACTTTATGTTTTCAGACAAGAAATGCAGTCAATGTGCTTAGAGGGATATGGCTGCACCTCACTGATGAGGCCCAAAGGCATTGAAACAATCGTCTGGGGTTGCCATTTCCCTTGTTCAGATGAGAATTGCCTGGTATTTCAGGGCTGGACTGACATTGTTAGGTGGGATCAGACTGATATACTTCAGGAAAGTTGTCCTCTGTGAAAAGCACAATTGTGCTAAAAGAAGCTAATCCAAGGTGGTAACTCACAATAAAACAAATCAATGAGCTGTTGTTCATTCCTGGCAGCTTGCTTCTCTTTCTGTATTTAGAAAATGCATAGACGTTTAAAGTTGCTCTTTCATATGGGTGACAAAAAGTTTTTAATCTCAGTGGATCTCAATAAGGGGAAGTTCTACATCCTAAGGGGGAGATAACTCAAGTGCTCAAAAATGAATCACTGAATTCAAGAAACTGTCTGCTCTAAACTATTAGTGCCATATGTCAACTCTTATGCCAGATATATATGCTCACAGACCATTGACAAGACACAATGCACCCAGGTGTAAGATCAACTCTAGTCCAGCTATATACAGTACCCATACTCCAAAAATCATTAAAAAAAATAATGTTATTGACAAACTTTTAAAAGCAATATGAAGCACAAATGGGGTTAACCATAAAGTGATCAAGTGCTCCTGAGGTATTAAACAAATAAAACAATGGTTAATGTAAATGTCATTGTAAGATATTTGCATGTCATGAAAAAGAAGTCTTATTGGATAGAAAGGAAGGTATCTCAAAGATCTTGCGGACATGAATCCTATGGGTGTTTTTTTCTGCAGCGTGGCCTGAATTTTTCACCTACACTTACACCATGCATGCAGAATTCCTTAATACTTGTTTTGCTAATGTGATGTATCTCATCTCACTGCAGTGATTTTTGCATTTGTATTCATGGACTGTTTTATCGAGAGAGTTTTTGTCTTGTGTTTTATCATAATACATTCTTTAATATTTCAAAAGCATTTTTGTGATGATGGTATCCTTTACAATGGTCCTTATTCTATTTACAGAGAGGTGTATCTGTTGTAAGATAGTTGCTGTTCTATTGATTATAATAAACAGTCACTTACAACCTGGTTTTAAGAAATCTGAGACAATGGCCTCTAGTTATGAAGCTCCGTACTTACCTGCCTTCACCGGCCCCAATACGCTCGCCTAAGCTCGCCTCACATCGCCGCCGCGGACCTGAATACGCTCGCCAAAGTTATCAATAAATCTGTCAAAAAGACATGCACCAAGTACGTAGCCGATGAGCAGCGGACTGTGATAGTTATCAATCATTAATCTCGCTGCTCTTCGGCTTTTTTACAGCTTTATTGATACCCCTGTCACTAAGCCCTCACACTATACTATACTGTTCTACCCCCTATACCGGCGCCCCCGGACCCCCCGCAACTAAATAAAGTTATTAACCCCTAAACCGCCGCTCCTAGACCCAGCCACAACTATAATAAATATATTAACCCCTAAACCGCCGCTCCCGGACCCCGCCGCAACTACAATAAATATGTTAACCCCTAAACCGCCGCTCCCGGACCCCGCCGCCACCTACATAATACCTATTAACCCCTATCCTGCCCCCCCATACCGCCGCCACCTATAATAAATTTATTAACCCCTATCCTGCCCCCCCTACACCATTGCCACTATAATACAATTATTAACCCCTAAACCTAAGTCTAACACTTACCCTAACACCCCCCTAACTTAAATATGAATTAAATAAATCTAAATAATATTACTCTTATTAACTAAATGAATACTATTTAAAACTAAATATTACCTATAATATATAATAATAATATAGCTACAATATAACTAATAGTTACATTGTAACTATTTTAGGATTTATTTTTATTTTACAGGTAACTTTGTATATATTTTACCTAGGTGCAATAGCTATTAAATAGTTATTAACTATTTAATAGCTACCTAGTTAAAATAAAGACAAATTTACCTGTAAAATAAAAACTAACCTGTTACAATTACACCTAACACTACACTATCATTAAATAAATTATTCCAATTTAAAACTAAATACTTACCTGTAAAATAAACCCTAAGATAGCTACAATGTAATTAATAATTACATTGTAGCTATCTTAGGATTTATATTTATTTTACAGGCAACTTTGTATTTATTTTAACTAGGTACAATAGTTATTAAATAGATATTAACTATTTAATAACTACCTAGCTAAAAGAAATAAAAAATTAACTGTAAAATAAATCCTAACCTAAGTTACAATTACACCTAACACTACACTATCAATAAATTAATGAAATAAATTAACTACAATTATCTATAATAAAATAAAATTAAATAAACTAAACTAAATTACAAAAACCCCCCACTAAATTACAGGAAATAAAAAAATATTACAAGAAGTTTAAACTAATTACACCTAATCTAAGCCCCCTAATAAAATAAACCCCCCCTAAAAATAATAAAAGTCCCTACCCTATTCTACATTACCAAGTAACCAGCTCTTTTACCAGCCCTTAAAAGGGCTTTTTGCGGGGCATTGCCCCAAAGTAATCAGCTCTTTTGCCTGTAAAAAAAAAATACAACCCCCCCCCACATTAAAACCCACCACCCACATACCCCTACTCTAACCCACCCAAACCCCCCTTAAATAAACCTATCGCTAACTCCCTGAAGATCTCCCTACCTTGAGTCGTCTTCACCCAGCCGGGCCGAAGTCTTCATCCGATGGGGCAGAAGAGGACATCCAGACCGGCAGAAGTCTTCATCCTATCCGGGCAGAAGAGGACATCCGGACCGACAGACATCTTCATCCAAGCGGCATCTTCTATCTTCATCCATCCGACAAGGAGCGGCTCCATCTTCAAGACCTCCGGCACGGAACATCCTTCCTGCACGACGACTACCCAACAAATGGCTGGTCCTTTAAATGACGTCATCCAAGATGGCGTCCCTCAAATTCCGATTGGCTGATAGGATTCTATCAGCCAATCGGAATTAAGGTAGGAAAAATCTGATTGGCTGATGCTATCAGCCAATCAGATTGAAGTTCAATCCGATTGGCTCATTGGATCAGCCAATCGGATTGAACTTCAGGTTAGGATTTATTTTACAGGTAATTTTGTATTTCTTTTAGCTAAGTAGCTGTTAAATAGTTAATAACTATTTAATAACTATTGTACCTAGTTAAATATATACAAAGTTGCCTGTAAAATAAAAATAAATCCTAAAATAGTTACAATGTAATTATTAGTTATATTGTAGCTATATTAGGGTTTATTTTATAGGTAATATTTAGTTTTAAATAGTATTCATTTAGTTTATAAGAGTAATATTATTTAGATTTATTTAATTAATATTTAAGTTAGGGGGGTGTTAGGGTTAGTGTTAGACTTAGGTTTAGGGGTTAATAATTGTATTATTGTGGCGGCGGTGTAGGGGGGGCAGGATAGGGGTTAATAAATGTATTATAGGTGGCGGCGGTATAGGGGGGGGGCAGAATAGGGGTTAATAGGTATTATGTAGGTGGCGGCGGTATAGGGGGGGCAGGATAGGGGTTAATAGGTATTATGTAGGTGGCGGTGGGGTCCGGGAGCGGTGGTTTAGGGGTTAACATATTTATTATAGTTGCAGCGGGGTCCAGGAGCGGCGGTTTAGGGGGCAATAACTTTATTTAGTTGCGGCAGTGTAGGGGGCAGCAGATTAGGGGTTAATATGTATAATGTAGGTTGCGGCGGGGTCCGGGAGCGGCGGTTTAGGGGGTAATAACTTTATTTAGTTGCGGCAGTGTAGGGGGCAGCAGATTAGGGGTTAATATGTATAATGTAGGTTGCGGCGGGGTCCGGGAGCGGCGGTTTAGGGGGTAATAAATATATTTAGTTGCGGCGTTGTAGTGGGGGGCAGATTAGGGGTGTTTAGACTCGGGGTACATGTTAGGGTGTTAGGTGCAGACGTTTCCCATAGGAATCAATGGGATATCGGGCAGCAGCGAACATGAGCTTTCGCTATGGTCAGACTCCCATTGATTACTATGGGATCCACCACCTCCAGGGCGGCGGATTGAAATCCAGGTACGCTGGCCCGGAATAGTGGCGAGCGTACCTGCTAGTAGTTTGATAACTACCAAAAGTAGTCAGATTGTGCCGAACTTGCGTTCGGAACATCTGGAGTGACATAAGCATGGATCTGTGTCAGACTGAGTCCGGCGGATCGAAGCTTACGTCACTAGATTCTACTTTTGCCGGCCAGTAGGGCTTGATAACTAAGGCGAATCAGCCTCGCCACAAATACGCTGCAGAATTCCAGCATATTTGCAGTTGACGGCTTGATAACTAGAGGCCAATATCTCTTTAACAACTTGAAAAAAGTTGTTGGCCTGATTCACTATTGTTTCCTAAAGTAGTGTTTCTCAACTCCTCTCCTCAAGGTCCCCTAACAGGCCAGATTTTCATGATATCTCAATTAGAGCACAGATGACATAATGAGCTGATGGGTGAGAGCAGGTTAGTAACCATGGTTACTGATCAGCTGATTAACCTGGTAATGGCTATAAGGACTAAAAAATAGACTTTTTTGTTTCTTTTAAAAACAAAACAACCCAATGTTTTTAGAGGACAAAGTATACTTAATGGATATATATATGATTTAATGTACATAACTAAGATTTTATGTTTCCTTACAATTAATTGCCATTATACCACAGTAATGCAAATCACATAAAACACTGAGGTGGGATTTATTTCAATACCATCGTATTTTAGTTCTATCAAGTAATGATGTATGTAGTAAAGTGCTGGCAACTCAAAATAATCATTTTCTAATCCTCACAAATAGTGCCAAATACACTTTAAATCAACATAAATATCACATTATGATCTTCTAGGAAACAGGGAAATTAAGCAATAAAAATAAATTAAGTGCATTGTATTGTTAATCAAAAAAATCTGTACAATTTATTTTAATGGATTCACACACAACAGTAAATTGAGCATTACTTTCCAATAAAAAATTTAAAACAGAATATAGTGTAACATTTTTAAACAGTTGTATTACCTAACAAATCTTACAATGCTGAAAGTTTTTTTTTTCTTTTTAGAAAATATCCAAGAAGCTCTTGCAATGCATAATACATTTCTACTAAGTGCAGTTTTATATCATTTCATCTGTGAAGTGACAGCACATTGGTTGATCATCAGAAAATTTCTAATTCAGATATAAATAAGAAACAGCCTAAATAAAAAGGGTTGCACTTCTGACAATGAATGCACATTTTTTTCTCAATTTCTCTGAAGCATTAAAATGCAATAGAGAGCTAAAAAGAAAAGAACAAAAGCCAAGTAAATTGTACTGTGCTATCATAAGGGAAATGTTGTAAAGCCTCTCTAGACCTTCTGTATATTTTAGACCAGGGATCAGCAACTTATGGCATAAGTGCTGTGTGCTTTGCTGTTGGTCATTTTTAAGAATACTCAGAATTCTGCACCAAAGAGTGACTTGATATCACATTTCTACCTTGCTGTCATGTAGTGTGGCAGCCAGGGCCCTCTCTATTTTCTTATTCATTTGCCCAATGCTAGTTTTTTGTAAGTATAAAGTTAATAGCTTCCCCTATGAAAGTAATTTGATTTTGTTTTATATTTGTTTTATTGGTTAGTAGTTCTTTCACTGCTAGTATGCCTTTTCCATGTGGAATGGATGTATAAAGGGCCGCTACATCTAGGGTTGCTAGAGAATACACTTCTTCCTATTTTATCTCTCTTATCTTGAGTGTCCTGAATGTATGATTTTATTTGGGCAATGACTAGTTGGAGAAATGGTCCACATATTCTTAAAATTTAATTGTTAAGCTGTTTAGGCAAGATATAACGGGTCGGCCTGGAGGGTTATTTAGGTCCTTCTGCATTTTTGGTAAATGATAGAAAGTTGCTGTTTTTGGGGAGTCTAGAGTTAAGAATTTTTGTTCATACTCATTAATGATATTTTTAGCTGCCTTTTATAGCCTCATTGATAAGTTTTTCATATTTCCCTGTGAATTTTATTGTTGGATTTATTGTTAATTCTTCATATGTATCTGTATTTGATAATATTCTGATAGCCTCATTGATATAGTCAGTTCAATTTTGTATGACAATTGAGCCACCCTTGTCTGCTTCTCTGAAAACTAGGTTTAAGTCTTTACTAAGATATAATAAGATTTTTTCCACTTTGTTTGTGATGTTTTTTGTGATGTTTTTTGGTTAAGTTTGAAGGATTTACACATTGATTCAAGGTCCTTCAAGACTAGATCTTCAAACATTGATATGTATTGGCCTTTAGAATGTAATGGATAAAAACGCCAACTTTAAATCTGCTGTGTGTAATGACTCTATCTTCGTCCATTTCTATGTTAGAATCTGATTCTAGAGTCTATAGCAGTTCTAGTGTTGGTTGATCCCCTTGGGTCAATACTATGAGGCATATTTATGAAGCTCCGTATGAGCCTTCATAACCTGGGCGGACCGAAATCAACAGAAATCAACAGAAATCAACCCAATCGAATATAATCGGGTTGATTGAAACCCCCTGCTAGCGGCTGATTGGCCACAAATCTGCAGGGGGCAGTATTGCACCAGCAATTCACAAGAACTGCTGGTGCAATGATAAATGCCAAGAGCGTATGCTGTTGGCATTTATCGATGTGCAGCGGACATGATCCACTATATCGGATCATGTCCACTCGCACCATCATAAATAGGCCCCTATTGTGTTATTGGGTTCTTGATTAGTTACCATTGTTGTTTGTAATAGGGGTATATATCTTTCTGTTTGTTTATTTCTGATTTTTTGGAAATGACGTAATGTCAGTTTTCTTATATATTTGTTACAGTCTACAAATAATGAGAAAGCATCTGTTTTTTTATGGGGGGCAAGAGACAAACCCTTTTTTAGAAGACTTTCTTCTCCCTCTGTTAGAACTCTACTTGATAGGTTGAAAATATTTTTACCTTTAATTCTTCTAAAATTAAACTGATCACTGTCTTGTTTGACAGTTTTCTCTTCTTAGCTTGTTTCTATTTTCCTGCCCTGCACCCTCTTCTTCGCTTTCTATTCATCTTTTTTGTGGTGTTGATGTCTGTTGTATTTGAAAGTTGTGGGATAGTGTTTTTCTTTCTACTCTGAATCTTGGTGGGATGTATGGTTTTTGTATTGATTCTTTCCTTTCTCTTAAGCCTAAAAAATGTATTTGATTGGGGTTATTATAGTGTGTATTTTGTTGTTCAGGAAATCTATTATGCTCATGAAATCTATTTTCTTGTCTTTTATCTCTATTATAACTGTAATTTGTATTTGAATTATTTGTGTCATTTCGATCTAGCCATCTCCCTTTGTTTTGGTTATGGCTACTATTAGTTGTTTTATGGTCTATTGCTTTTAATTATATGGAATTCTCTGCTTTGGTTTTTTTATTGTATTTGGTTCCGCCCCTGGTGGATTTATGTTTGGTGTAATGGTATTTGGAAAAAAAATATTTTCTGTGTGAGGGATGTATCATTAGCATCGATAGATTCATCTCTTTCCAAATCCACTGTATTCTCACCTAGTTCTGTTGTTTTATATTTAGATCTCTTTCCAATTTTTTTCTTTTTCTTTTTGATATCTATCTCCAGTTTGTTAGTTCTACTTTCAATGTCTCTATACAGTTGTTGGTAATAAAGATCTTTGTTAAATGGTTGACGTTCATGTCTGATTTCTAATATTTATTTTCCTATTCTATCTAGATTCTGTTCTCTGTATTTGATTAATATTTTTATAAATGTTTTTGAACATGTTTCCATGGCTTCCTCCCATTCTGTTATTAGTTTAAATGTCTGTAGAGTTGAAAATTTGAGTTTTGGTTCATTTTAATCCTTTCGGTATTAGATTTAGTTTTTGATAGTTTTCTAAACCTATGATGTCGTTCCAAGTGCTGATTTCCAGTCTTCTTAGTTTTTCCAATCTCCTTAATAATTATTTTGGGTTAGCTTGTGTAATGATAGGAATAGGTTCTGACATGTTCTCGTTGATTTAATTGATTGACCATGTTCGGATTAGTGATTTTCCATATTGTCATGGTTAATATTGTAGGTTTTGTTTTAGAGTGTTTCAATTAGTGTTTATGGTATTACTAATATGAATCTAAAAGGAATTATTTAGAATTATTTATTCCATAAAAATGATATTTTTGTATATATATATATATATATATATATATATATATATATAAGCTCAAAGAAAGGATGCTACTTTAAGTGGTGATGAGAGAGGTAGTCAGAGCAGAGGTTGAAATAGCACCTAACTAAACCCAGTTATGTAATTTTCTTTACTATGTGGAATTTCCTGGATGCTGCTGATAAAGTTGTATCACTTTCACCTAAGTGAGATGGGTGTAGAATGTCTTGAAATAAGAGGTTTTTACAACACTTCCAGAGTTGATTCCTTCATATACATGCAAATGAAACAAAAATGAATGTGTCTCATGAGATATAGTGATATACAATAACAATAAAAAGCAATATTTTCCGCTCACCTGGGAATACTACTAGGATAAGTGGTAATGGATCCGTTCTAGGTTCTATATATAGGCAGTAGGAGTAGCATGCATCCAGTGGCGTCACTAGGGTTGGTGTCACCCGGTGCGGTATAACTCATGGTGTCACCCCCCAGGAATAAAATATAGTTTATTTTTATTTATACACCCACATACATATATTGAAGTCATTTCGATTGTCTATAGCTGTTGTTCTTGGAAAGAACAGTTATATTTTGGAATAATTGAAACTTTAAATTAAGATGGTGAAGTGATATGTTTACAACCCCATGCAATTGAAATAACTTGTTTTTTTTGGGGGGAGAGGGGTTGGCTAGAATGTTTAATTGCAGATATTATGTACATTGTAAAGTGATTTGTATATCACATACATTTCTAGAAATAGTAGGTTTAAACAAATCTCCCACATAAAAAAAATGTATTTGAAGTGGTTCCTTTTCAAAGTTGGAAAAAATGTAAGACAAATAAGTACAAATCTCAAAATTATTTCTCAAAATAATTATAACTATTACCTCCTGCTGCAGCCTGAAAGCTAAGTGCTCATAAGTGTAGGGAGTCGGGGACAGCCGGGTAAACAAGTTTGCATGTGCAGTTGCAGTCCTGTGTAAAAAGTAATTTGTAGCCATTATGCCAGGCATCCTGGTCCTCCACCGTAACCAGCATACGTAGCGCCAGATGACCGTGGGAAGGAATTGCGCATAATTTGGACATTTGGTAACTATGGCTTTATATGGGAAGCCACGTGCAACGCTCTGCCGCAATTAAACCCCCCCCAAAAACAATAGTTACTTTGGACCAATAAGCCAGGGCTTCCCACTGGGACATTTCTGCTGCTGTTGGTAGTGGTCTGGATAACGGTGAGGCATATATTGCTGTCCATCACTGTACAGTCTGTACCCAAACAGCAGCACTTCTGTGAAGGCTACAAAATCTGACAGGCAGTGTGTTCTGTCGGATTCTGCGACCCGTCGCGTGTGTGCTCAGTAGTGCGGTGACATCATGGTCATCAGATTTTGCAGCCTTCACAGAAGCGCCGCTGTTCTAGTTCAGTGAGGTACCACAATATGCCACACATGTTACCGTTATCCAGACCACTACCAGCCAGCAGCAGCAGCTGCAACATCCCAGTGGGAAGCCCTGGTTAATTGGACAGAGCAGAGGATTATCCAGATCTTACACTGCTATACTGAAGATACAGCCTGCTACCTGCAGTGCAGCACTAGTGGCAATAAAATATGTTTATAGTGCATTGTAACAGTGACAATACCAGATGCGCTTATTCACATGTGCTGCAGTGCTGTTGTCTAATTGGGTACTTATATCCTGATTAAATGTTGATAAAAAAAACGTTAATAGTTTATTCGGCTGTTCTTTCTAGAAATATGTTTTCTGAATACCGGATCTGGTGTCACCCCCTGAGCATGTGTCACCCGGGTGCGGACTGCACCCCCCAAACCCCCCTAGTGACGCCACTGCATGCATCAATTCCAAATGGTTTGAAGCCACAGAGAATCATAAGCAAGCAGCACCAGTCCTGTGATAGACAGAAATAGTACCTACATAAAATGTGTATCTCTGAAGCTTAAGTCGGCATGAAACTAGGTATAGAGGGTATAAAAAGATATCACCAGATTCCGAAGAGCAAATGTACATTAAATCATTTTTTCAGTGCTTAAATATATACAGGATACAAGATACAATAGTGTCTAGTAGTAGACACCAATGTCACAAAAAGTTTCTGGTTAGGTTTTTTATTCACTAGAAAATACCTCAATTACTATGAGTTAAGTTGCTGCATCTGTGATGGAGAGACTTCTGGAGTTGTAGATATTAGGGCTTTGTCCTGTTGGACCTTCCTAGTCCCTTGGAGTATGGTAGAGCTGATAAAAAAGTGTAGCATCCCCAGGTTAACAGATTACACTATAGGAGATAGAAGAATATAGAAAGAGCAAAATAGTTTGATATCATTTTTATTTAGAAACATCAGTACTAGTATTGATCATAAACTCATATTTAAAAACCTCAACTATAATGAGGTATAACAACAGCATGTGGTAACAGTTCTCCAAGGTAAGTAATCAAATGGTCTGAGCTGCTATGTACTTAGGGGATAGTATGGAACTGGTTCCCAAAGTTCGAAAAAACTGAAAGTTCATATATATGTGTGTGCAAAAATCAAAGATGTCTTAGGGGCAAATGTGTTCCTTAGGTGTTTTGCAGGTTTAGTTCCTTCTTCCTCAGAGGGTCTTTTTTTAGTGTACCCCTGTCAGGTTTATGTGCGCAAACCCAACAGGAGTACATTAAATTCTTCATGTGCACTAATTGTTTTTAGAGCAAAATAACTATTTGCAACATACACAGCGCAGATCAAGAAACACCCAAGCAACACTTTCTACATATATATATATATATATGGTCAGAGGAAGGGGATACATTATCCCCGAAACATTACTACACGGTCACAGTAAAATTTTACTTTTGAAAAATCCAGCGAGTGCAAGCTTAATGCTTATTTGTTTATTGCATTTCACTAGCACCCTGGTAGCTGGACTTAAGTGAGAGTGCACTCATTTGCTATTCTACTATATATATATATACAAATTATCTCCAGTCAGGTGCTCTCCGGTCTTTATTAAATCTGTTTAATGTAGTGACGTTCTGGGGTGGTCGGGTGGTCCCCCTTTCTTAGACCCAGAAATTACAACAACCAGAACAGTGTTACTTACCCCCTAAAGTACCCCTCAATAAATGACAGCATCGTCTGTCAATGACTGCCATAGGCATCTATGGATTGCAACTGCACATGTTCTTGTGACCAATGAAAGTATGGCATAATTCCCTTACCCTAATTTGCAGTGGTTTGTGCACCACACTAACTTAGCTTAAACACTATCACCTAGAATGGGTTAACCTTGTGATTTATCAAGCGATAGCAGTAAGGTAAATCATCCCCTTATTCAATGATACTGCAGTAAGTCACATTATTGAAAAGTAAACCTTATTCATTTATTTATCTAGTGTGACTGATATGATTTTCGATTATTGCTAGATGTATGTTCATGATAGGATGTCATGCATAGATGTCCAATGAGATGACAGATCATTTAACCAATGAAACCTCTGACAGTGATGTAGCTCCGTTTTTCAAATTTGCAGGATTTTATGGTAAGGTATAACGGAAGTATAATAATTGACCTGTATTGATTTGCTGACTGTTATATCTGATGATAGTATTGTCCATGGTCTGTATTTTCATCGATGTGCTGTTTTATCCCATTTGCTTTTTATTCAGGTCCTGTTGGTGACTCCGTAGGAGTCTGGTGCGATTCCGCAGTTGCAATCCGTAGATGCCGATGGCAGTTGCTATCACTTATTGAGGGGTACTTTAGAGGGCAAGTAACACTGTTCTGGTTGTTGTAATTTCTGGGTCTGAGGAAGGGGGATCACCCCAAAACGTCACTACATTAAACAGATTTAAAGACAGGAGAGAGCCTGACTGGAGTTAATTTGTGTATACTTTGGTGTGAAACCCGGCAGTTGGCATGTTTTCCTTCCTAAGATAGGGAAAGTGCATGGCTTCATTCCTTACTATTGGGTAATAAACCTGGCCACCAGGAGGAGGCAAAGACACCCAGCCAAAGGCTTAAATATCCCTCCAACTTCCTCATTACTCCAGTCATTCTTTACCTTTCGTCATGTTAGGAGGTGGCAAAGAAGTGTCAGAAGATTTGGAGAGTCCTGAAAAAGGGTATCTGCCCTTAGAGATAGGACTGGAGTTTTAAGTAGTCATGTCAACCTCTCAGTGAGAGTATTGATCAAAATTAGAGTCTGGAGATGCAGGGAAAGTTTTTCTGTGAGACTACTGCTAACAGCTCCTAAGCAATCAGTGTTGATGAGTTTCACTGCCTGCTTTCTCTCACTCAAGTCCATGTCAGGAGATCTGCTATAAGACTGTCACACTTGAGAGGCGGTGTTCCAGAGCATGGATCCTGGAGGTAAGATTGTTTCAATTTTTACAAATAAAACACTATAACAGGGTCACAGTGTGGCTCCTTTATACCTTGGTAGGATTCAGGGTTAATATCCTCTGAAGGGGGTTCATTGAACAGTTGGGGTTAATTAATCAGTTTATTAATTATTTACATGCTGCTGTGTGTTATTTTTTCCTGGGCTGATAGACTGTGTGTTTTTGGCTGGAACAAACAGGTTTCCCTTTTAAGTTTCACTTTCGTTTTTGAAAGTGTTGCGCGGCTCCTGTTACTTGCTGTTTTGTAATAACAAGGTTAGTACTGTCTTGCACTCCATGTGACTGGGTATGGTCTATGTTAATTACCTCCATTCTGGCTGAGACTTGAACCTGAGGAGAGTGTTTCCTATGTTTGGGTCTAGGAGGTGGTGAGTACCCCAGCTATTGGGAGTATAAAGGTGCAGTTTTCTATAATAATAAAAAAAAGTTTTTATTTTGTCCTTCTGTGGGTATAACCTGAGCTATAGAGGACTCTGACATGTAAGAAGGTACTCCTTCTGTACTAAATCAAACCTGTTTATATTGTGAGGAGGCCATGGTTTTCCCGCCCACTCAATTATGTTCCACATGCCTTAACACCGTTATAAAGTCGAAGAAGGGAGACAAGCCTGCTAAGGCTCTTAGTCCCTCTGAGCCGTCTACCTCTCAGGACTCGGTGTCCTGTGAGATTACTACCCTTGCTACATTATCCACTCCACATGCAGTTCTCCGTAGCACCTCTAATCCTCCATTCGGAGGGGCCTTCTTCCTGCGGACTTTGCCGCGCAGTTACAAATGGGGGTATTTGCGTCCCTCAGTGCATTGCCTCATTCTAATAAACACAAGAGAAAGGTTAAATATAGCTCTCCTTACCTGGAGTCATCTAAATATTTATTGGATTTAGCTATTATGTCCCAGTTATCTAATGATGAGTTAACCTCTGTAGCTTCAGAGGGTGAACTTTCTGGGTCAGAGTCCTTAGCGTCTAAGCCTCCTGCTGCAGAGGAACAATCCTTTAGATTTAGATTTAAGCACTTGTGTTTTTATTATAGGAGGTTATGTCTACGTTAGAGGTTCCATAGACCGCGCTGTCTGAAGAACCTATGATACCTAAATTAGACAGAGTTTACGAAGACAGGAAAGTTCCATTGACTTTTCCTGTGCCGGTCAAGATGGCGAACATTATTAAGAATGAATGGGAAAAATTGTTTCTTCCTTTTCCCCCTCATCTACTTTTAAAAAGTTGTTCCCGGTCCCGGACTCTCAACTGGATTTGTGGGGCTCCATTCTTAAGGTGAATGGTGCTATCTCTACGCTTGCTAAACATACTACTATACCTCTTGAGGATAGTTCTTCATTCAGAGAGCCGATGGATAAGAAAATGGAAACCTTTCTGAGAAAGATGTTTCAACATACGGGATTTTTGTTTCAACCGGCGGCTGCAGTTGCCACGGTTGCTGGATCGGCTATCTACTGGTGCGACTCTTTGTCGGGACTAATTGAGGTGGAGTCTGCCCTTGAGGATATTCAAGACAGAATTAAAGCTCTGAGAAATGCTAATTCTTTTATCTGTGATGCGAACATGCAAATTATTTGCCTAATTGTAAAGGCCTCTAGCTTTGCAGTCCTAGCAGTCTTGGTCTGTGGATATGGCTTCTAAGTCCAGACTCCATTCTCTTCCCTTCAAGGGAAAGATTTTATTTGGTCCAGGCCTGGACTCCATTATATCTATGGTTATCGGAGGCAAAGGTGCCTTCTTAAGGCAAGATAAGAAGAACAAGTCTAAGGGACAGCAATCTTCTAATTTTTGTTCCTTTCGTTCTGACAAATCCCAATGACAACAATCCTCCTCCAAGCCCAAGCAACCCAAGAGTATTTGGAAGGCAGCTCAGTCCTGGAATAAATCCAAGCAGAATAAGAAGCCCGCCAAAAACAAATTGGCATGAAGGGGCGGCCCCCGATCTGGGATCGGATTGTGTAGGGGGCAGACAATCTCTTTTTTCAGACACCTGGTTTAAGGACGTACAGGATCTGTGGGTCCTGGAGGTGGTATCTCAGGGATACAAAATAGACTTCAAATCTTATCTGCCAAGGGGCAGATTCTGTCTCTCGAATCTGTCTACCAGACCAGAAAAGAAGGATGCCATTCTAGGGTGCGTTCAAGATCTATACTCCTTATGATTTGTTGTCCTGATGCCTATTGAAGAAAGAGGTTTGGGGTTGTAATCAAACCTGTTCTTGGTCCGAAGAAGGAGGGAACTTTTCGCCCAATTCTGGACCTAAAGTCCTTAAACAAATTTTTCAGTGTCCCTTTCTTCAAGATGGAGATGATAAGGTCCATCCTTCCTTTAATTCAGGAAGGCCAGTTTATGACCAATTTAGATCTGAAGGACACTTATCTTCATGTTCCAATCCACAGGGAACACTTTCAGTTCCTGAGGTTTGCATTCCTGGACCAGCACTTCCAGTTCATTGCCCTTTCGTTTGACCTAGCTACTGCTCCAAGAATCTGTTGCCAGAACTCAGGGTATTACAGTAGCCCCATACTTGGATGATATTCTGGTGCAAGGACCATCCTTTCATCTTGCAGAATAATTATCTGAGTCTCTTCTCAGTATTCTTTGATCATATGGATGGAAGATAAACTTGGAAAAAAGTTATCTTATCCCAAGTATCAGGGTAGAATTCCTGGGTACTATAATAGACTCCATATCTATGAGGATATTTCTAACAGACCAGAGACATTGCAAGCTTACTTCGGCATGTCTTGCCCTCCAGACCTCCTTGAGTCCCTCTGTGGCTCAGTGTATGGAGGTGATTGGTCTTATGATGTACTGCATGGACATCATTCCTTTTGCCAGATTCCATCTCAGACCTTTACTGTTCATGCTGAGGCAGTGGAATGGTGATCATTCAGATCTGTCTTAACAGATTGTATTAGACAGTCAAGATAATCGCTCTCTTGGTGGCACTGTCCAGAACTTCTGTCCCAAGGGACATGCTTCTTAAGACCATCCTGAGAAATTGTGACTATGGATGCAAGCCTATCTGGATGGGGAGCTGTTTGGGGTGCCAGAAAGGCACAGGGGTTGTGGACTCACAAGGAGTCCTCCCTCCCGATCAATATTTTTTAACTACGGGCAATCTTCAAGGCCTTGAAGGCTTGGCCACTTCTGGGTTCATCCCAGTTTATCAGATTCCAATCAGACAATGTAACCTCAGTGGCTTACATCAACCTTCGGGGGGAATGAGAAGTTCCTTGGCGATGAAGGAAGTATCGCTGTTCGCTGTCAGCGATCCACATTCCGGGTGTGAACAACTGGGATGCAGATTTTCTCAGCAGGCAATCCTTCCATCCTGAGGTGTTTGCAGAGATATGCAGCAAGTGGGGGATGCCGGAGATAGATTTCATGACATCCCGTCTCAATACCAAGCTACCCAGGTATGGGTCGAGGTCAAAGGATCCCCAAACGGATCTAATAGATGCACTAGCAGTGCCCTGGAGATTCAAACTCATATCTTTTTCCTCCATTACCACTTCTTCCTCAAGTGGTGGCCCACATCAAGCAGGAGAGGGTATCAGTAATCCTGATTGCTCCATCGTGGCTATGAAGGTCATGGTTCGTAGATCTAGTGGGGATGTCCTCATCTCCTCCGTGGAAGTTACCTTGACCTGCTGATACAAGGTCCATTTGTTCAACAAAATCTATATTCTCTGAGGCTGACTGCATGGAGATTGAACGCTTAGTCTTAGCCAAGAGAGGTTTCTCTGAGAGTGCCATTGATACTCTTATTCAAGCTTGTAAACTAGTTTCTCAGCGTATCTACCACAAGGCATGGAGGACCTACTTATTCTGTTGTGAAGAGCGTGTTTTTTCTGGCACAGAGTTAAGGTTGCCAGGATCTTATCTTTTTCTCCAGAATGGGCTGGAGAAGGGCTTTTCTGCTAGTTCCCTGAGGGGAAAGATTTCGGCCCTGTCGGTTTTATTGCACAAGAGACTGACTGAGCTTCCAGATGTGCAATCCTTTGTTAAGGCTCTGATTAGGATCAGACCTGTGTTTAGATCTGGGGCTCCTCCTTGCAGTCTAAATCTTGTTCTTCGGGTTTTGCAACAGGTTCCGTTTGAGCCTCTGCATTCCGTTGACATTAAATTGTTATCTTAAAAGGTTCTCTTTTTATTGGCTATTACCTCTGCGCGCAGAGTTTCTGAGATCTCTGCTTTCCAATGTGAGCCCCCTTGTTTTTACATGCAGTTAAGTCAGTTTTACGTACTAAATTAGGTTTTCTTCCTAAGGTTGTGTCAGATCGCAACATTAATCAGGAGATTGTGGTTCCTTCCTTGTGTCCTAATCATTCTTCATTAAAGGAACGCTTAGTTCACAATTTGGATGGGGTTCACGCCTTGAAGATCTTCAGGCTACTAAGGAGTTTAGACAATCTTCCTCTTTGTGTGTTGTTTATTCGGGGAAGCGTAAGAGGCAGAAAGCTACTTCGACTTCCCTATCTTTTTGGTTAAGGAGAGTCATCCTCTTAGCTTGCAAGACAGTGGGACATCGTCCTCCTGAGAGGATAATGGCTCATTCCACTAGAGCAGTGGCAGAAGCAGCTTTCGGGAGAAAAGTTTTGCAGACTGTGGTGTGCTCAGAATAGGGTATGCCTCTTCCTTTTTGTTCCCTCCCATTATTCATTCAGTGTCCTCTGGAGCTTCGGTATAGTTTTCCCAACTGTAAGGAATGAAGCAGTGGACTCTCCCTATCTTAGGAAGGAAAACATAATTTATGCTTTCCAGATAAATTCCTTTCTTTCCGGATAGGGAGAGTCCACAGGCCCCGTCCGTTTTTTCTTGTTTATGGGCAGTCCCCTATTATTTATTTTATTCTTCTGGCACTATTTATACCCTAATGTTTCTCATACTTTTCCTTGTTCCCTCAGCAGAATGACTGGCATAATGAGGAAGTGGGAGGGATATTTAAGCCTTTGGCTGGGGTGTCTTTGCCTCCTCCTGGTGGCCAGGTGTTGTATTTTCCAACAGTAGGGAATTAAGCCGTGGACTATCCCTATCCGGAAGGAAAGGAATTTATCTGGTAAGCATAAATTATGTTTTTTGGGCTATTGGGAGTGCTGAATGCATTTGAGGACTGTGTATTACTGTTAGATTAGTAGTACCCACCTATTTCTGTAACACAGACTTTTAATATGTCACAAGCACATACAATGCAAACAGAGAATTTAACAGGAGGAGATGATGTTCAAGGGGCCAATGTGTTCCAATTTTATGAAGAAGATTCTTTTAAGTATAAGGTTTAACTATGTGGTGATAATGTAGAAAAGGGAACAACCAGCATATTTATTCACACAATTATTGAAATTAAAGAAAAGGGTGGTTGATTTTAACTCCATGGTGAATAGTTGTCCGAATATCATCAAAAGTGATATGTACCAAGAGGCTTTCATATTTTAAATATCCCAACCATAGGAAGAAATAATATCAGTTTTTGCAATAAATGGTGTGGAAAAGAATAAATAGACATTATGCTTCTGTTGATTGAAGAGACAACTAGCATACTGAAACAGAGTGAAATTGAGATCCAGCAATTTGAAAGTACTTTGAATATATTGCAAGCCAATCAGGATGAGGACTGGTTGGCAAAATTGAAAAGCCAAGTAGATGAATATGAAAAAGAACTGATTACTTTCAAGGAAACCAAGAGGGATGCTGGGATCTCAGACTATAATGAAAAGAGAATATATAAGTGGACACTGGGTCCAGAGGACAGAAGGGCTGTAAGACCATGTAGGCAATGTGTGTTTAAATCTAGGGAACTCAATACTATTGATAGCTCAAACTAAAGTTCAGAAGGTGAGCAACAACAAAGATTTGAGGGTTTACAAACTACCCCAGGGCAAGATATGATTACAAGTTCAAAAAATGATGGAGGTAACATACCCACTGGGGTAGACATGGCAGTAAGAGAATGTGGGAAACCACCATGACTGTGGAGGAGGTGCTAATAACAGATGATAACATTGAAAACCTGAGTGACCACCAATTGACTGATGACGAGAGAAGAGTACTTAATAAAGGTGTGTCTTTTGTACCCACACATGTGACAGATTAATTTGATCTCCAAGTGGCCCTTCATAGATTCCAAAGGTCTTTGAGGTTGAACGAGCACTTCAGGAATGAAAAATATGAAATTGAAAATTTCAGGGGCAGAAGCACATTTGATCCAAAAAGTACCTTTGCAAGCATCAAAACATTCTTTAGAACAGTCACACAACAGGCAGTGGATTCTACCAATCAACACAAACAAAAGGTGAAGAAAAATATGACAGGGTTGGAATGGAAAGCACTCAACACACTAAGGAACAACCCAGATATCGTTATAAGGGAGGCTGATAAAGGTGTAGCGAAGGTTCTAATGAAGTATAGGGATTATAAGCAAGAAATCTTTGGTCAACTAGAGGATGATTCCACATATAGACAACTAACGAGAGACCCTGAAGGGGTGTTCACACATAAAGTGGACGAGTATCTGGAGATTCTGGAAGGACATGGTTTTATCAGCAAACCACTGAGGGCATATCTGACAGTGACACATCCAATAATGCCCATAATATACACACTCTCAGCAATACACAAGAATCCCGTGCAGCCACCTGGACGACTCATCATCTTGGCTAGAGGGTCGATACTGCAACCCTTAGCCACACTCTTAGAAAGTATGTTGCAACCACTGGTAAGGAAAATCCCCTCATTCTTATTGTATTCAATGGATGTGATTAAGTTATTTAATGATGCATTCTTCACAATTTCTGATGAAGATATACTGGTGACTCTTGATGTCACCAGTCTATAAACTGTGATCCCGCATGAGGATGGCTTAAGAGCAGTATGCAATCATCTAAATAGATAACCATTTGTGGGACTGCCAACTGAAGTGCTACTCCAACTTCCTGAATACTTTAAGTTTGAACAAAAGTTTTATTTACAGACCTCAGGAATGGCAATGGGCTCAAACATGGGTCCATCATACGCCAATATTTATATGGCAGAGTTTGAGCAGTATGATTCAGATACTTTTGAGAATAAGCACATCAAGATGTTCAAATGCTACATTAATGATCTGCTCATTGTCTGTTCTGGTATGCAGGAGGAACTTGACAAGTTGTTTGTACAGTTAAATGTTCAAAGAACCAACTTGAAGTTTAAGATGCAGAGTTTGATCAAGTCGATTGATTTCCTTAATCTCAGAATATACAAAGAGTATGGTAAGATCGTGAAAACCTTGTTTGAAAAAGAGACAGACAAAAACTCAATACTAAGAGCTGACAGCTGCCATCCGCCATCACTAAAAAAAGCATTACCAAAGTCCCAACTAACAAGAGTAATTAGAAATAATTCTACAGTGGGGAAGAGGAATGAACAAATGTTGTTGATGCAGGATAAGTTCAAGAAAAGAGGATATTATGAGGCCTGACATCAGTACAGAATCACAGACACTGACACAAAAAGATTAATAAATAAGCCTAAAATGACAAAGGATGAAAAAAAGATTAACATTTGTGACAATATTTACACCAGACAAATGGGCTATGCCGGGCATTCTAAAGCACAATTGGGAAATTGTGAGCAGTGACAACTCCCTACCTTTGAGGGGTTATTTACAGCCTAGAATTTGATATAAGAGGGGAAGTTCTTTATGAGACTTTCTAATGAGGCCTGAGTTTAAGCCCAGTTATATATCTAATACCTGGTTGGGTAGTCCTAAATTAGATTGCTTCAAATGCTGTGGTTGCACAACGTGCAATGGCCTCTCACAGGGACAACATTTTGTTCACCCATGGAAAAATCCGAAATACAAAATAAGACACAGAGTAAAGTGCACAACAAAGTGTGTTGTGTACACTACTGTGAATACATTGCACCTGTGGGAAGTATTACATTGGAAACACTAATGACGATCTGAGGACTAGGATGGCGAACCACATATGTGCTATAAGAACTGCCATAGACTCAGGTAGTGCTGACCAACCTGCAGCCAAGCAATTTTTATTGGTGAAGCATTCATTCTCTGACCTCAGGTTCATGATCATAGATCATGTCCCCCCCCCCCCCTTAACAGAGGGGGCAACAGAGCGAAGATATTACTTCAACTGGAGTCAGGATGGATTCATACTCTTGAGAATTTAATACCTAAAGAGACGAATATATACCTGGATTTTCAATGTTTCTTATGATATTGTTGAGAATTAAATAAGTGATGTGGGGTACTGTAAGGTGATATAAAGTAGCTTTAGATAAAGTCTATATTAATATGGTATCCTATAATAGATTGAGAGTTGTATATAGATGTTAATTGGTGTTTAATTTATATTGTTATAGATTTGATAGGCTTGATCAAGTAGAGCGAATTGATAGATACAAATATAGTTAATGCATTGCATCATATTGGTTTAGTTAACACTATCAAAAAATGTGTTGACTATTTGTTCTTGTGACCAATGAAAGCATGGCATATAGATGCAGATGGCAGTGTGCACCGCACTAACTTAGCTTAAGCACTATCACCTAGAATGGGTAAACCTTGTGATTTAGCAAGCGATAGCAGTAAGGTAAATTATCCCCTTATTCAATGATGCTGCAGTAAGTCACAGTATTGAATAGTAAACCTTATTCATTTATTTATCTAGTGTGATCGATATGATATTAGATGTCCAATGAGATGACAGATAATTTAACCAATTAGACCTCTGACGAAGCTCCATTTTTCAAAGATGCAGGATTATATGTTAGAGTATAACGGAAGTATAATAATTTATCTGTATTGATTTGCTCACTGTTATATCTGATGATAGTATTGCCCGTCTTGTGTATTTTCCTTGATGTGCTGTTTTATCTCGTTTGCTTGTTTTTCAGGTCCTGTTGGTGACTCCGTAGGAGTCTGGTGCGCATGCACAGTAGCAATCCATAGATGCAGATGGCAGTCATCGACGGACAATGCTGTTACTGATTGAGGGGTACTTTAGGGGGTAAGTATCACTGTTCTGGTTGTTGTCATTTCTGGTTCTGAGGAAGGGGGACTATTCCGAAATGTCACTAAATTAAACAGGTTTAAAGACCAGAGAGTGCCAGACTGGAGTTAATTTGTGTACACTTTGTTTGGTGTGCACCCCGGCAGTTGGCATGTTTTTGTGGCTATTGGGAGTGCTGAATCCATTGGAGGATTGTATATATATTATACACTCACCGGCCACTTTATTAGGTACACCTTGCTAGTACCGGGTTGGACCCCCTTTTGCCTTCAGAACTACCTTAATTCTTTGTGGCATAGATTCAACAAGGTGTTGGAAACATTCCTCAGACATTTTGGTCCATATTGACCCCTAACCCTTTATGCAAGGTTTTCCGTTGCGCTAAACCAACTTGAGTTGAATTTGATCACTCTTCAGCGAATGCGTTTACTTTCAACTTGTAATATGAGTGCAAATTCTAATATTGCACATGTGCTAACTTTAGCGTGCCACTTGCAATCTTGCTCTTGGCATTGTACTTAAAGGGACATAATACTCATATGCTAAATCACTTGTGATGCAGCATAATTGTAAAATGCTGCTAGGAAAATATCACCCAAACATCTCTATGTAAAAAAGAAGATATTTTACCTCACAATTTCATCAGCTCACCAGAGTAAGTGCAGTGTAAAAAGTTATACTTCAGCTGCTGCCCAGCTGCAGTCAAAAAAAAAAATGGAAGAGATGAACAGCAGCCAATTAGCATCAGCAGTGCTGAGGTCATGAACTGTTTTACTGTGATCTTGTGAGATGTCACTTAACTCTCATGAGATTTCATAGTAAGCTTCCTTAAACTGAATAGGGAAATAACATGAGTGTGCATTAGGCATGCTCCCTTGCAAGTCCCGGGACAGGCATACTGATTTGCTGCTTAAAGTACTTTACAATGAGGTGTGAATACTTGAGGTAAATATCTTTCTTTTTTACATATAGATGTTCAGGTGATATTTTTAGGCAGCTTTATACAGATATGCTGCATCACTTTCAAGTGTTTAAACATATGGGTATCATGTTCCTTTAAGTGCCATGTGGGTCAGAAACTGCAAAACTTAACAAAAATCAATATTAAGGGAAGAAAAAGTTTACCCCAATTTGAAATAATTTTACTATAGCAGGACATTCAATGTCTCAATAGCATTTCCAGTAATAGAGTGAGAAGACCAAAGTGAGTTGGTAGCAGGGATCTGTTATTAAGGAGGATGGATTTTTCTTTTAGAGACACTTATGCCAAGAGACATGTATAAAGAAATTGATTGCACAGTTTGTTTGTTTTTTTGTAAATAATATATCATTAAGGTTTCTTAGCATTCGATTCATTAAAATAAATTATATATTTAAATTATATTAAACAAGTAGCTGTAAATAATTGATTTCTCTGTGAATTTTGTGGCATGGTATTTTACACAGCTTTAATTGTTTATTGATAGAAATAGAGAGTTTTCAGGTATACAAGGGATAATAATACCCAGCTTCATTGTGTATACCTGTCAGGTTTGTGTAGAATGTATTATACACATGATTAAGGGATACAACTTAGAACGTCATTGTTATGTTTGCCATGCCAAACTTTTTGTAATTCATATTTTGTGTAGAGAAGTGCTGCTGCAATACACTTTTTGCTATTTTTACAGGTGTTGGCTGAACTCTATACTCATTTGTTTGAGAGGCACCACACCATGCACAGATGAACCAAGCAGCAGATAGAAACTGAATGGTCCAAAGCATATTAAAATGTTGTCAAAGAAGCCAAGGAATTGATGTGATGTACAAATAAACTAAATACAGACCTCCTAATTGTCACTAGGGACAGTCCTTAAATCTTAACTCTGCCCTTTGTCCCTCAGAGGCAGTCCTGAGACAGTCATATGTGCAGAATTGTCCTTTTTCCCACCACAAACCGCTCAGGCATGTCCATGATCACATCCACCAGTGATTCGCCCATCTCGACACTGTCCCACCCACAAAATGTTGATGGCTCCCATCAACCTCTTGAGTACCTAATTCCTAGCCACAAATGCTATGTGGTAGCATGAGCGTTTTAATTAATATGAAATACAGAAGTCTGCAAGGATAATATTATTGCTGATTCATAAGTGAATAAATCTTGTAATACATTTTGGTATGCTTTGAATAGCACAACAACCAATTTTCTATTATTTTAAAGAAAATCTTAAACAGATTTAGAAGATCACAGAACCATTGCGATGGCATATTAAAACATATTTTTATATAGGTCCAAAATATTTTACTGCCCCTCCTTTTTGTTTCATATTTGCTTTATATACATTATTTATGACTATGCAGTTAAAGGGATACTAAACCTAAATAAAGCATGCAATTTTAAGCAACTTTCTAGTTTACTTCTACAGTAGTGTCAATTTTTCTTTGTTCTCTTGCTATCTTTATTTCAAAAGCAGGAATGTAAAACTAAGAAGCCAGACCATTTTAGGTTCAGCACCCTGACATTTAGCCACCAATCAGCAAGCGCTACCCAGGTGCTGAGCCAAAAATGTGCTGGCTCCTAAGCTTTACATTCCTGCTTTTCAAATAAATATAGTAAGAATAAATGATAATAGGAGTAAATTAGAAAGTTGCTTAAAATTGCATGCTCTATCTGAATCATTAAATAAAAAAGTGGGTTTAGTATCCCTTTAATAAAGAAGTAGTCTCACACAGAAAGAAGAGTTTAACTCATTATTTTCATGTACACAGAGAACATGGATTTATATATTTTAGAAAAACAGACTAACAGAAACAAATACTCAAATACACATGCACAAGCACACACACACACATGGTCTAATACACAAGCACACATACAAAACATATATGCAAACACATTCACCAGTATCTAATGCCTTCCTACCTCATGTACACACCCAGAAAAAAAGGTTTTTTTGCAGTACATTTCAGTCCTCATCAACAATGAAGTTAATCAATTTTTTCTTCAAGCAGTTTTATTCTGTGATTTCAATTTCCTATCCTCCGTAGTTTCTGCAGTTTAATTATTTGTCTTGGATTAATGAAGTTTCTCCAGAAACACCATGAACATAAATTATTCATCTTCTTTATGAGTTTGCTAGAAGTTGAGTTTCGTCAGTAATTCAGTAAGACATTTAGACTTCTTAGGTCATTTAGAGCTCTCCTAATAATTAATCATTTAAATAGTATCTTTTATAGATTTAGAAAGTCTAAGCTTTGTCGATTTTTTTTTTGTTACATATTAGCTGCAAGGTTTTAGAAATACCAACATTTAATGTCCCTAAATACTTAAAGGGATGTTAAACAGTAAATACATGCTAGATCGAATGATGTACTCAAAGCACAAATTAGCCTTAGAACAGTCCTTAGAACAGCATGTAGATGTATTTTTACATCTATATTATTTGTTTAAATATTGAAAATGTAAATGTGAAGGTTTTATTTCTATAAAGTAATTTAGTTTCGATAAAGTAATTGGCACCATCACATTTGAACTTATCTTTTTATCTCTAATTGTGCAAACAAAAGGCTAGATTACGAGTGGGGTGCTAACCAACGCGTGAGTGGTAAGGGGTTTATCGCAGCTCTTTGCAGGCGTCAGAAGTAGTGCGCATATTTCAAGTTGAAAGTAAACACGTTCGCTTTAGTGCAATTAAATTTAACATGCGTCGGGATAGCATGACTTCAGAGCTCTGGTTAACTGTTACCTGAATCAAAAAAGTTAAACAAAGCACATAAAAAAAACATTTAAAAGTACTGTTACACTCATAATAACACTGTCTAATAAAAATTATTATTAATAAAACAAAATGCATAAAGAAAAGTTATAAGGTCTCAAAGATATGAGTTCTCAGGTGTTATATATATTTCCCCCCTGGTAATACTTACCAGTAAGACCCCTTCTCCAGGGGTGTGTGGGCAGAACCGCCCATTCCCCTAGTTACCTTATAAAGGTATGCTCAGAGACAACACCCTGTCCTCCTCCTAGTTCTGTCCAGCCTAAGGGTGGACAGGGCTAGAAGTCCCTCTCCGTATTTATCTGTTTTGGGGCAGTTGCTGTTCCCCATTTCCAGTTTACCTGTTGGCCTTTATGTTTGTATACCAGGCGCCATGAAAGCTTTGACCCCGGTCACTGATATGGCATAAGGCTCTGGGAGCCGTGACATCATTGGTAAGGGACCAATAAATATACACACCGTTGGTTTGCCCACAATGCATTAATAACAGCATAACGCCAAACTTTTAGCGCTGTTAATACTAAAGCTTAATATTGCAACAAGGGCTATAATTGTTGAAGAACTGTATATCATTTGGTTGATTAAGGGCACTAAATGTTATAACTAAAGTATTTATTGTTACAAATTCACACATAGTTTGAATAGCAACAGTTTATCTATAAGTGCAAATCTAGTTATTTTGTTATCAAACGGTATCTGTACAACATTGACCACATATACCTATACTTATGAAGGGTGAACTATAAAATTCAATCTTTACAGTACCGACTTTAAATTACTCATTTTTTAGTTATCCTGTGATCGTTAGTCTATTCCAAACATTAGATATACCACACACTTTTTTACTGATGGTAACAGGGCTCTAGACAGCTTATATAGATGCTTTGGCCAAGGAGTATTCAACTACTGGAGCAATCAATTTTATAGCTTTATCTTCCAATCACAAAGGTTTTACGGTAATTATTATTGCTAGCGCTAATTATTAAATTATCTTTTTTCTGAATAGTGTGCTATCATTTTCCAGCACATTATTAATATTTACCAAAGTAGGAATAAGTGACTTTATTTGATCACTCATAGGATAGATTCACACCACTTACTGTTTTTAATAGTTTTTGTCCCAATTTTAACCGATACTAATAAAGTTTAACATTTTAACCGTAATTTTCCCCTTTTGGGAAATGTACTATTTTAGTGTGTTTCCAACTAACACATCACTACTAAGTTTTTTGTAGACTACACTATATGTTTGATCTTTAATTTTTGGCAATTATAGAGATGATGAGTGCTTTCTAGGTTACACAATTTTCTGAAGGTTTACACCTTTTATAGTATTGTTCTCTTATGTGTATAGCACCTGTTCCTATTAATAATACATGACATTCTCATATAAACAGATTATAGGACATCCCAGTAGTGCCATTCTCCTCTTTCCCCTTTTCTTTCCCATTCCATTTTCATCCAACTAGTTAAATATTATTAACCCCTAATCTGCCGCCCCTAACATCGCTGCAACCTACCTACATTTATTACGCCTAATCTGCCGCCCCCAACGTTGCCGCCACTATACTAAATTTATTAACCCCTAAACCTAAGTCTAACCCTAACATCCCCTAACTTAAATATAATTAAAATAAATCTAAATAAAAATTACTATCATTACCTAAATAATTCCTATTTAAAACTAAATACTTACCTGTAAAATAAACCCTAAGATAGCTACAATATAACTAATAGTTACATTGTAGCTAGCTTAGGGTTTATTTTTATTGTACAGGCAAGTTTGTATTCATTTTAACTAGGTACAATAGTTACTAAATAGTTATTAACTATTTACTAACTACCTAGTTAAAATAAATACAAATTTACATGTAAAATAAAACCTAACCTGTCTTACACTAGGATTTTATTTGGGGGGTTGGTTGTGTGGGTGGTGAGTTTTACTGTTGGGGGGGTTGTTTGTAGTTTTTTTTACAGGTAAAAGAGCTGATTTCTTTGGGGCAATGCCCCGCAAAAGGCCATTTTAAGGGCTATTGGTAGTTTAGGCTAGGGTTTTTTTTTTGTTTTGGCGGGGCTTTTTTATTTTGATAGGGCTATTAGATTAGGTGTAATTAGTTTAAATATCTGATAATTTGTTTTTATTTTGTGTAATTTAATGTTTTGTTTTGTTTTGTAATTTAGGTAATTGTATTTAATTAATTTAATTTGTTTAATTGTAGTGTAATGTTAGGTATTAGTGTAAGACAGGTTAGGTTTTATTTTACAGGTAAATTTTTACAGGTAAATTTGGTGCCAGATGACTTGAGACATGTGCACGCTCCTGAGCTCACATAGGATTACTCTTTAATAAAGGATACCAAGAGAACTAAGCAAAATTGATAAAAGTAAATTGGAAAGTTGTTTAAAATGTCATGCTCTATCCATTCAATTTAAGTTTAATTTTGACTTTACTGTCCCTTTAAGTTCAAACATGGCAGCACCCATTACTTTATAGAAACTCAGTAGAATTTTTAAAAGCAACAATTTTCAGAGTTAAAGTACAGGAAAAGGGAACACAATAAATAATACAAGTATATTCCAAAGTTCCTTAATTACATATAGTTATAAGTTAAACATGTTGGGCTAGATAACAAGTGGTGCTCTAAATTTATTATGCATGCAATATAGCAGTATCAAGAGTGTGTTAATTTAACACTCGTTAGGTTCACAATCCTGAATACCTTGCTTAAAGGGTCAAAGCTGAAATAAAAGTTGCATCAAACACAGCATGAATACATTAAAATAAACTGTTACACTGATATACACAGTATCTGATTAAAAAAATGTATAAAAATATTTATAAGGGTTCAAAGGTATATGGTATATGGCCATGTATTTGACTACTAAGGGCTATATTTTATATATATATCTCTGAGACCTGTCTAACGTGCCAGTTTACATTACAATAATGGTATGCCACTAACAAATGGACTATTCTATCGAAAATTGAGTTCTCAGAACCACAAACTGCTTATGACAAAATTATTTGTCTGTTTTGTTTACTATCAGCAACAGTTACTTCACTTTACTCCGCCCTGCTATCTACATATACTGAGGCTTTTTTCAACACTTAGTGCATGGCCACACACCTAGCCTTCTTTGCACATATAATTTACATTCACCTAGATTACGAGTTTTGTTTTAACAGGGGTGCGGTGCAACAGCGCTGGTATTACGGGATTTTACAAACCTGGCGTTAGCCGCAAAAAAGTGAGCATAGAGCAAAATTTAGCTCCACATGTCACCTCAATACCAGCAAAAAAGCAGCGTTTAGCTCCTAACGCAGCCCCATCGATTCCTATGGGGAAATAAAATTTATGTCTACACCTAACACCCTAACATGAACCCCAAGTCTAAACACCCCTAATCTTACACTTATTAACCCCTAATCTGCTGCCCCTGACATCGCCGACTCCTACATTGTATTATTAACCCCAAATCTGCTCCTCCAGACACCGCCGCCACCTACATTATACTTATGAACCCCTAATCTGATGCCCCCAACATCGCCGACACCTACATTATATTTATTAACCCCTAATCTGCTGCCCCCAATGTCGCCGCAACCTAACTACATTTATTAACCCCTAATCTGCAGCCCACAACGTCGCCGCCACTATATTAAATGTATTAACCCCTAAACCTAACACCCCCTAACTGAAATATAATTTTAATAAATCTAAATAAAATTACTATCATTAACTAAATTATTCCTATTTAAAACTAAATACTTAACTGTAAAATAAACCCTACGATAGCTACAATATAACTAATAGTTACATTGTATCTATCTTAGGGTTTATTTTTATTTTACAGGCAACTTTGTATTTATTTTAACTAGGTACAATAGTTATTAAATAGTTATTAACTATTTAATAACTACCTAGTTAAAATAAAGACAAATTTACCTGTAAAATAAAACCTAACCTATGTTACAATTACACCTAACACTACGCTATAAGTAAATTAATTACCTAAACTAAATACAATTAATTACAATTTAAATACTAATTAAACTAATTACACCTACTCTAATCCCCCTAACAAAATAAAAAAGCCCCCCAAAATAAAAAAAAGCCTTACCCTTCACTAAATTACAAATAGCAGGCGGGGCATTGCCCTAAAGTAATCAGCTCTTTTACCTGTAAAAAAAAAAAAGTACAAATACCCCCCCAACATTAAAACCCACCACCCACACAACCAACCCTACTCTAAAACCCACCGAATCCTCCCTTAAAAAAACCTAACACTAACCCCTTGAAATCACCCTACCTTGAGAAGTCTTCACCCAACCGGGCCGAAGTCCTCCACGAAGCCAGCAGTAGTGCTCCTGCAGATGGGCAAAGTGGTCCTCCAGATGGGCAGAAGTCTTCATCCAGGCGGCATCTTCTATCTGCGGCATCTTCTATCTTCATCCATCCGGCACGGAGTGGCTCCATCTTCAAGACATCCAACGCGGAGCATCCTCTTCAAACGACGTCCAACTGAAGAATGAAGGTTCCTTTAAATTACGTTGTGGCGTCCCTTCAATTCCGATTGGCTGATAGAATTTTATCAGCCAATCGGAATTAAGGTAGAAAAAATCCTATTGGCTGATGCAATCAGCCAATAGGATTGAGCTTGCATTCTATATTGCTGATCCAATCAGCCAATAGAATGCCAGTTCAATCCTATTGGCTAATTGGATCTTTTTCTACCTTAATTCCGATTGGCTGATAGAATTCTATCAGCCAATCGGAATTGAAGGGACGCCATCTTGGATGACGTCATGTAAAGGAACCTTCATTCTTCAGTTGGATGTCGTTTGAAGAGGATGTTCCGTGTCGGATGTCTTGAAGATGGAGCCGCTCTGTGCCGGATGGATGAAGATAGAAAATGCCACCTGGATGAAGATTTCTGCCCGTCTGGAGGACCTCTTCTGCCCGTCTGGAGGACCACTTCTGCCGGCTTCGTGGAGGACACCGGCCCGGTTGGGTGAAGACTTCTCAAGGTAGGGTGATCTTCAAGGGGTTAGTGTTAGGTTTTTTTAAGGGTGGATTGGGTGGGTTTTATAGTAGGGTTGGTTGTGTGGGTGGTGGGTTTTAATGTTGGGTGGGTATTTGTACTTTTTTTTTACAGGTAAAAGAGCTGATTACTTTGGTGCAATGCCCCACAAAAAAGGTTCTTTTAAGGCCTATTTGTAATTTAGTGTAGGGTAGGGCTTTTTATTTTGTTAGGGGGATTAGAGTAGGTGTAATTAGTTTAAAATTCTTGTAATTATTTTATTATTTTCTGTAATTTAGTGGGGGTTTTTTTGTAATTAATTGTATTTAGTTAGGTGTAGGTGTAATTGTAACATAGGTTAGGTTTTATTTTACAGGTAAATTTGTCTTTATTTTAACTAGGTAGTTATTAAATAGTTAATAACTATTTAATAACTAATACAAAGTTGCCTGTAAAATAAAAATAAACCCTAAGATAGATACAATGTAACAATTAGTTATATTGTAGCTATCTTAGGATTTACTTTACAGGTAAGTATTTAGTTTTAAATAGGAATAATTTAGTTAATGATAGTAATTTTATTTAGATTTATTAAAATTATATTTCAATTAGGGGGTGTTAGGTTTAGGGTTAGACTTAGGTTTAGGGGTTAATACATTTAATATAGTGGTGGCGACGTTGGGGGCAGCAGATTAGTGGTTAATAAATGTAGGTAGGTGTCGTGATTTTAGGGCAGGCAGATTAGGGGTTAATAATATTTAAATAGTGTTTGCGAGGTGGGAGTGCGGCGGTTTAGGAGTTAATATATTTATTATAGTGGCGGCGATGTCCGGTTCGGCAGATTAGGGGTTAAAATATTTATTTTAGTGTTTGCAATGTGAGGGGGCCTCGGTTTAGGGGTTAATAGGTAGTTTATGGGTGTTAGTGTACTTTATAGCCCTTTAGTTAAGAGTTTTGTGCTACGGCGTTGTAGTGTAAAACTCTTAACTACTGACTTTTAAATGCGGTATCAGTCTTGACAGGAGAGGGTCTACCGCTCACTTTTGTTTAGACTCGTAATACCGACACTATGCAGGTCCCATTGAAAATATAGAATACGCAATTGACGTAAGTGGATTTGCGGTATTTCCGAGTCTGGCCAAAAAAGTGAGCGGTGAGCCTGTCATTTCAAGACTCATAATTAACCCTAACGCACAACTCGTAATCTAGCCGATTGTTATTGTAATATACTTAATATGTATTTTGTGCACTAAGAGATGTATATGTTTCAGTTGGTTTATTATGGTGATTATGTCCAGATAATATCGGCCCTACATTAAGTTCAGTTCAGTTCGTTACTAAAACCCAAGATGGTCTGAAAATCTGAACAGGCCGCATTGATCTGTACACACCAAGCCATACATTCTATACAGCACATATTGTGTTGTTTTGCATATTCTGTTTTGCTGTTTATAAACCTGCATTGTTGGTCATTAGGGCCAGTCCTTTCAATTAAACTTAGATCGTGGGCCATATCTATCAAGCTCCGAATGGAGCTTGATGCCCCGTGTTTCTGGTGCTCCATAACCTGTCCGCCTGCTCTGATCAGGCGGACGGACATCGCCGCAATTCAACCCAATCGAATACGATCGGGTTGATTGACACCTCCCTGCTGGCGGCTGATTGGCCGCTAGTCAGCAGGGGGCAGCGTTGCACCAGCAGCTCTTGTGAGCTGCTGGTGCAATGTTAAATGCGGAGAGCATATTGCTCTCCATATTTAGTGAGGTCTTGCGGACCTGATCCGCACTATCGGATCAGGTCCGCAAGACCTTTGATAAATAGGGGCCAAAGTCTTTGTTTATATTTTAGTGTTTTAATCACGTTATGTGTAGTATCATATACCATCTTTGATACTGTTTCTGCCTTGGGCTTTTGCCCAGCATCTTGCACAAATAAACCTATATTTTGATACTTTATTCTAACGAGTGTCTTGTTTTGATATTATTAAAAGAGTGCTGGACTCCCAGTCTTTTGCTAGTGATATAATTTTGTATCACTAAATCTACCTTTTTTTTTTTATTTGGAAATTATTTGATGGGTCTGCACCATTGTTTTCATATGATTGTTCCAATACAGTAGTTTCTGAAATATTGGGACTGCCTATAGGCGTTATAACTTTAGAATTCGCCTATAAAACACTCGTAACTAGTAAATACATTTTTTCCACCCACAAACCCCTAACTATAATTTATATATATATTACATTACCATTATCAGATATTTATTTATATTTAAAAATAAAAATGTTTTCTATGTGAAGAACATAGGAATGTAAGATATGCGTAGCGCACTTCTGGTTGTGAGCTATAGGTCTAACACTATGGGCTAGATAACAAGTGAATATATATTGCTTGCATGAAAGCAATATTAGCGCTCCACTTTGTAATACTAGCGCATGATAATGTGTTCAGGTGTTACAAGCAAACCGCAATGCAAAAGTGAGCTTGCGTTCACATTGCTAGGAAGCATTGCGCTTACGAGAGCGCGCTTCCATAGGCTCCTATGGGAGCCTTGTTCTGATGCCGTCAGAGAAGGCATCAGAACTTCTGTGCGAGCAAAGGCAGTAAGTATAAATAGAAATGTATATGCTGATATAAAAATATATGTATGTGTTTATATGTGTTTATACTATATATGTATAAGCATATACATATATATTTACTGGGAACACCCCACTCCCACCATTTTTAACCCCAAAATAGTGCCTAGTGCAGTACTTTTATTATTTTTTAATAAACTACACTATTCAGTATTCTGGGGGCATTTGGAGCAGATTTATAAAATTAACCAGAGATCTGTGCTTGCGGTAGCAATAAGCAGTCACTTGTAATGGCTAGTTAAATATTGCACTCCCGCAAATGGAAAAACTTCCCTATTTGCTGGAGTGCAATAATTTAGTGCTCCACTTGTAGTCTAACCCAATCTTGGTTAAGCGCACATGAAGATTTAGTTATCTTTAGGTGCGTTATGTAAATATTAAATATAAAATATTGAAAAAATATTAATAATTATAGTTACTGTAAAACGTGTATATATATATTCGATAGATTTTTTTTAAAAATATTTTAGTACAGCTATAATAATTATTTACATTAATTATTAATATTTTTCAATATTTTATATATAATAAATACACAACGGACCTTAATATAACTCGTGTCAGGTTAGCGCACATGAAGAATTAGTGTATGTGAACGTTGGAATGTGAAATATTAATAACTCCTGTCAGGTTAGTGCACAAGCTTTAACTATTTGTTTTTTCTTCTGCGCTCTCCATTGAAGTCTATGGGGAGAAAAATGGCTATCCAAAGTCCTGAAGTTAGTTTGCGTCAGGTTTCACTTGTGCACAAATGCTTAACTCTCAACTTGTAATAATCACTGTAAACCACACAAACAAAATCTTTACTTTTGCCGGTGTCATCGCTCAAGCAACATCTCTAAATAGTGTGCAACTTGTAAACTAGCCCTTTATATTACAATATCATACTGTTGAAAATCCCTTTAACTAACATTTTTGGACATTACAGCGTAGCATAAAAAAATGAATGTTTACCTAATCCCCAATGTATTAGCTTATTTGTCAAATGAAAGGGAATATTTAGGGCTCCATGTACTAAGCCGTCAATTCATCCGTCAATGTAGAAGCGGCTAAACTCGCTGTTACTCGCCGCGGGCGAAATGGTGTCCGCTGTTGCTATGTACTAATAATCCCACAATAAATAGGCACGTCTAGCCCGCCGCGAGCAGTGGCGGAATATTGATAAATTTGACGCCTCGCTCGCCGCGACTAAGCTGATGTACTTAACTTTCAGTTGAATTGTCTGGCCAATTGTTAACACGTGACATGTAAGGTGTCACGAACATCATAGTAGTCGCGGGAATAGAATTTTGCTCCTATAAATGTACAACTTTTCTAAACAACTTTATTATTGTTCCAAAATTTTTGGAGAGTAATTACAGAGCGTTCTTTTTTGTGATCTTTATTTACAAATTTGATATGGCTTCATCTGGATCTGAAACCGCTTCAAAATCCAAGAATCCTCACTTTTCTCATCAGCAAAACATCGTTTTGATTGACATGATTATTGACTCTTATGATTATTTGTTTGGATGTCGTGTCAAACAGACAAAATTTTTCTAGGAGGAAGCAGATCTGGCAAAGGATCAGCAATGCTGTTAGTGCCCAGGGTCCAGGAAAAAAGGATGGCGATCAGCTGAAGAAGCGTTACAACGACATTAAACGTTTCGCCAAAGCTAAATTGGCCAGAGAAAAAAATTTGGCACGTGCTACCGGAGGTGGACCAGCATATGTGGCAGACCTCAATGATTATGAGCAGAAGCTTGTTCAGCGTCTGGGACCAGAGATCATCACTGGCATAACGGATGATTGTGACAGTGATTTAAGAGGTAAATGTACAACATAATTGACGCAAAAATGTTTGTTAAATTATGATAGCTCATTGTCTCCAATATATATTTCTTAAAAATAACATGATCTGACTTCTTACGCTTCTGTATCTGAATCTATATAGGCCATTTAGGCCCCAAATACTGTAATCATTTATGTTGCATATATGTATAAGGGATTGTACAATAATAGGGTTGTTATTCTGCCTTTTTTTTAAAGCTATAATGGAAATATACATTTGTTGATTATTAATATAGTGATCCCTAAAGATAACACCCATGTGTTCATTTATAAACCAGTATTGCATAGAAACTCCTTAACCCCTTAACGAACAAGGACGTACGCCACACGTCCTAAAAAAAAATACACTTAATGACCGAGGACGTGTGGCGTACGTCCTTGGTCTGGAAAGCAGCTGGAAGCGATCCTGCTCGCTTCCAGTTGCTTTCCGGTTATTGCAGTGATGCCTCGATATTGAGGCATCCTGCAATAACCTTTTTTAGCAATCCGGTGCAGAGAGAGCCACTCTGTGGCCCTCTCTGCACCGGACATCACCGGCTAAATCCGTTGGTGGGTGGGAGCCGGTTCGGGAGGCGGGTAGCGGCCATCGATGGCCCTGATGATCTGTAGGGGGGCGGGGTCGTGGGCTGGAGTGATCAGAGGCGCGCACGGGCGCACTCACGTGCACGGGAGGGCGGGGGCGGGCGCGTGCATGGGGAGGGAGCGGGTGGGAACCGCTACACTACAGAAAAATTATGTTTGAAAAGTTGTATTTTTCAATAAATCAAACTATTTTTTTGCATTAGTCAGGGGGTGGGGGATTGGTCTGTGGGGGGGGGGGGGGGGAAGCTACACTACAGTAAAACAGGCAAAAAAATAAAAAAAAAACATTTTTTTTTACAAACTGGGTACTGGCAGACAGCTGCCAGTACCCAAGATGGCCCCCAATAAGGCAGAGGGGGAGGTTAGAGAGCTGTTTTGGGGGGGATCAGGGAGGTTGGGGGCTAAGGGGGGGATCCTACAAAGTAGCATATGTAGATATGCTAAAGATGTATTTTATTTTTTTTTTTAAAAACTTTTATTTTAGTACTGGCAGACTTTCTGCCAGTACTTAAGATGGCGGGGACAGTTGTGGGGTGGGGGAGGGAAGGGAGCTGTTTGGGAGGGATCAGGGGGTCTGATGTGTCAGGTGGGAGGCTGATCTCTACACTAAAGCTAAAATTAACCCTGCAAGCTCCCTACAAACTACCCAATTAACCCCTTCACTGCTAGCCATAATAGCCACTTAGCGGCCTTTTAATTACCAAAAAGCAACACCAAAGTCATATATGTCTGCTATTTCTGAACAAAGGGGATCCCAGAGAAGCATTTACAACCATTTGTGCCATAATTGCACATGCTGTTTGTAAATAATTTCAGTGAGAAACCTAAAATTGTGAAAAATTTTGCGTTTTTTTTTAATTTGATTGCATTTGGCGGTGAAATGGTGGCATGAAAATATACCAAAATGGGCCTAGATCAATACTTGGGGTTGTCTACTACACTACACTGAAGCTAAAATTAACCCTAGAAGCTCCCTACATGCTCCCTAATTAACCCCTTCACTGCTGGGCATAATACACGTGTGGTGCGCAGTCACATTTAACAGCCTTCTAATTAGTAAAAAGCAAAACCAAAGCCATATATGTCTGCTATTTATGAACAAAGGGGATCCCAGAGAAGCATTTACAACCATGTATGCTATAATTGCATAAGTTTTTTGTAAATAATTTCAGTGAGAAACCTAAAGTTTGTGAAAAAAAATTGTGAAAAAGTGAACAATATTTTTTATTTGATCGCATTTGGCGGTGAAATGGTGGCATGAAATATACCAAAATGGGCCTAGATCAATACTTTGGGATGTCTTCTAAAAAAAAATATATACATGTCAATGGATATTCAGGGATTCCTGAAAGATATCAGTGTCCCAATGTAACTATCGCTAATTTTGAAAAAAAGTGGTTTGGAAATAGCAAAGTGCTACTTGTATTTATGGCCCTATAACTTGCAAAAAAAGCAAAGAACATGTAAACATTGGGTATTTCTAAACTCAGGACAAAATTTAGAAACTATTTAGCATATGTTTTTTTGGTGGTTGTAGATGTATAACAGATTTTGGGGTTCAAAGTTAGAAAAAGTGTGTTTTTTTCCATTTTTTCCTCATATTTTATAATTTTTTTTATAGTAAATTATAAGATATGATGAAAATAATGGTATATTTTGAAATTCCATTTAATGGCGAGAAAAACGGTATATAATATGTGTGGGTACATTAAATGAGTAAGGGGAAATTTACAGCTAAACACAAACACCGCAGAAATGTAAAAATAGCCTTGGTCCCAAAAGACAGAAAATGGAAAAGTGCTGTGGTCATTAAGGGGTTAAAGAGATAATGACAATAGAAATAATGTAATTTGAAACTATTACAAACATATTGATGTTGTGTAACATGGTATGTTCGACATTAATCATGAGACTGACCCCAGATCACATGCCTTCTTAAATCTCTGATCTATTGACTTCCATGTAGCGTTATTTGAGTATAGAATATTATTTTTAACATCTTTCAAAATTGTTCTCCACTTTCTAAACATATACTTTTTTCAGACATAGCTATGCACATAGTTGACGCAGTCATATGACCCATCTATGTGCATCAACCAATGATCATTTACTGTGCCTGTATAGATTTGCTTTTCATCAAAGTATATAAATCCAATGAAGGCAAAAACATAATACAATTAAATATTTTTGAAAAAGCATTTTCTTATGCGATTTCGAAAATAAATTTTATTTGTTCATGTCCCTTTAAAGGGCCACTAAACCCAAAATCTTTCTTTCATGATTCAGATAGAGAATAGAAATTTAAACAACATTACAATTTACTTCCATTATTTATTTTGCTTCATTTTCTAGATATTCTTAGTTGAAGAAAAAGCAATGTACATGGTGAGCCAATCACACAAGGCTTCTTTGTGCAGCAATCAATCAGCAGCTAGTGAGCATATCTAGATATGCTTTTCATCAAAGAATATCAAGAGAATAAAACAAATTATATAATATAAGTAAATTATAAAGATGTTTATAATTGCATTCTCTTTCTAAATCATAAAAGAAAAAATGTGGGTGGCATGTCCCTTTAATGATTGAGCCTTCATTCACTGCTGTGATTATATTATCATTAACACTTTTAGCTTTCAGTTTAAACTAGAAATCAAAATAAAACTAAAGTATTAATTTTTTTTTTTTTTTTTTAAAGCAACACCAACAACACAAGCAGAGCCTGTGAGGAGTAACAACGAAGTGCCCACTTGTTCTACTTCATCTTCTGCAGTTTACAGACCACCCAGTGCAGCTGGTTCCAGACCTTCGGCCAGTTTTTCACATGGCCAATTAAAATACGCTCCACATCTAATGTTACACACACTACTTCATCGGCGGACACACTTCCTGATGTAAGGACCAGCACTCCAGATACTGGTGTTGGCAGAGCAACTGGTAAGTACTTTACAAATTTAATAAATAATTTCAATGTTGTGTGTTTTATCTCTTTTATCTAGCAAATAATTTTTTTTTATTTATTTTTTAAAAATGTCAAATGTCATTATTGACATATTCGAGTTCGAGATCTTTTACAGATGGAATGGAATTTGAAGGACAAATAGCAATGATCTTAGATTTTCATGAAAGGGACACTGTACAAATTTTTTTAAATGAGGATTCGTGTAGAGCATGCATGCAATTGTAAGCAACTTTCTAATGGGTTTAAATTTTATCATTATTTTCTTTTTGAGAAATGATCATAGTATTACATTAGAAAGTTGATTGAAATTCCATGGTATATATCTTATTCTCAAAAATATTATTTTTGGTTCAGTGTCCAGTTAATTGCAAAGTACATTTTCATTAATAATTTTACTAATAGAAATTTCACTGAATGTAATAGCGTTTGAATATATGGTTACATTGACTAAAAAAACGTATTTATTTTATTTATTTTTTTATAGGTGATTTGGGACGTCTTTTCCAGCGATTGACTGGACATTCATCTCCATTATTTGATGGTATGTATCACATATGTATAAATATATATTGGTGTATGACGGTTGTATCTGCTCTCTCCTTCTATTCTATTTCTGCAAGTGTTTTTAGAAAATTTTATTTTTATTTACTAACAATTTGTTATGTCTTGATCTAGAAGAAGAAAACTCATCAAGGCAGATCACTATCAATCTCATGCCGATAGTGGAAAATCCCATTCAAGATGAACCACCAGGAGGGCATGATGGAAGCGGGACTCCAGATATTCTTGAAGAATGTGGAGATGCACAACCGGATGAAATACACACACTGGAAAACCTGGAGGAACCTGTTGAAACACAGGCACCACCAATTGCACTGCAAACAGGTGGTCTAAATATTGATAATACACCGGCAGAAGGACTATTGGCCGATGTGGAATTAAGGGAAATGTTGACCCTTGCAAGGCAATACAGAGAGGACCACAGAGAAATGCAAAATATTATTAACACTAATATTGACCGCTGGGCAGCTCTGTCAGAAAAAAAATTTTGAACTGGAAATGCAAAGGAATGACATTGAAAGGCAGAAATTACAGCTGCAAAGAGAAATGTTCCAGTGGCAGAGGCAGATGGATGAAGAGAAAAACCTGCAAATTAACAGAGCTTTATCCATCACTGAAAGGACATTACAATCTCTGTTGTCTATTGTCAGCGAAAGGGAGGATACAACAGACCCAAAGAGGCCACGTCTGCAGTGAACATTTCATTTATTATTTATAACACTGTTAATTTTTTTCATCAATATATTTTTTAATTAGTTATTATTTGTGTTCTTTAAGTTTAAAATGTTATTGTTTAATAAAGACAATTTTTTTTATGCCCAAAAAAAAGTTTTATTTACATAAATTCAAAATCACTTTTGATTCTTCACCACAAAAGTTTTTCTCAGTTATTAATTGTCATTCTTCTGACAATCATCATGACAAAACAAAAAATGAAATCAAATAACATATTTACGGTATAAAAAATCTACTTGCTCCATTAACATTCCCAAAGTTGCCCTAATTTTAGAAATTTTTTGTTTAACATGATCTTCAAGACAACTCTGAGTACTTTTGTCTTCAGTTTCAGTAGTTGATGTTGAAGATAAATCTGTAGAAAAATAAAGGCAAAGCAAATTTTAATTCCATTTACATATACATATGCAATGTATCATATGGTTTATTTCATCACAAATATTACCTCCTGATGTGCTGTTATCTAGGTTATCTACTATATTAGCTTCTACACGTATGTCCACTCCTTTAAAGCTTTCATCTGAGCCAACTCCTATTTGAAATATACAATATGTATTAGTTAAAACTTTGATTTTCTTAGATTTAAGATTACTGAGTATGAAACATACCTTTATCTACCATCATTGTTGTTAAAACTTCTATCCTTGGTTGAGTATCATCTGAACTCAAGGCTTCAAATATTGGCACACTATCAGGATTTTGAAAATCTTCCATTTCCATACTATTTTCCATGTCTTCCATGGTAATATCTATGATCGTAATTACAAAGATAAAGATAGAAAACTATTAAATCCAAAACCTAAGATATATTATTTAAAACTTAAATAATAAGTCATTAAAAGGGACACTGAACCTAATTTTTATCTTTCATGATTCAGATAGAGCATGCAATTTAAATAAACTTTCTATTTTACTTCATTCTTTTGGTATCTTTATTTGAAAAGCAAGAATGTAAGTTTAGATGCCAGCCCATTTTTGGTGAACCAACTGTGTTGTACTTGCTAATTGGACAGAACCAATAAAAAAGTGCTGTCCATGGTGCTCAACCAAAAATTGGCAGGCTCCTTAGCTTAGATGCCTTCTATTTCAAATAAAGATAGCAAGATAATGAGGAAAAAATGATAATAGAAGTAAATTAGAAACTTGCTTAACATTGCATGCTAACACTATTTAAGCCAAAACCTAAAATATATGATTTAAAAGTTAAATAATAAGTCATTACCTGTCTGTGTGTTTTTATGAAAAACTTCATATGGATTTGGAGATAATTCAATATCCAATAGTGTTATTGGCAAAGGTGGAGAAAGAGCTTCACTTCTGGGTGTTTGCACCAACATTGACCTGAGGTAGCGTGGTGGCTGTTCACACTTCATTCTCCTACTTCTCATATCTATAAACATATGTATAAAAAAAAAATTGAATTAAAAAAATAAATGTAATTAATCCAAGTAATTTTTTATTTTCAAAACATAAAAATTATGCTTAAAACTACAATTATAATAATTGGACACTGAACCAATTTTTTTTCTATTGGGATTGTAATAGAACATGCCATTTTAACAAAATGTATAATTCACTTCAATTTTAAATTTGCTTCATTCTCTAATTTTTTTTTTATATAAAAAAAAAAAAACATCTACGTTTTGGGTTCTATACAATGTAAAACACTTCTTTATTGGTGCATGGATTTACCAACCAATAAGAAAAGAAGAACACAATAATGTTTTCACACACAATGTGCCTGCATCTAAACTGAAATTATTGCTTTTCAAATAAAGATACAAAGAGAATGAAAATAAATTTGATGATAGGAGTACATTGTAAAGTTGGTTAAAATGGCAATTACATTTTACTATACTTATTCAGTTCTGCATGCTTACTTTTCTAACATGTTTCAATGGTATATAGTAATATATTTATATTTTATTCTACTAACTCAGTTCTGCATGCTTACTTTTAGAAGATGTTTCAATGGTATATACTAATATAGTTATATTTTACTCTACTAACTCAGTTCTGCATGCTTACTTTTTTTTTTTTTAAAAAAAAGATTTTTTATTGAAGTTTCAAAAGGTATAAAGAGTACAAATACAACATCCGCCCAATCATAATAGTAACACAAGAATACAGCACAAAGGTTGTGACACCTAGTGTATCTGTGAGGCTAGTGAAGAAATAGCTGGCCTATATATCAAGTTAAGTCATACAGTTTAAGGGCTCAGAGAAATATATATAACCATAATAATATAATAAGACTAGCTCAAACAAGTAGAAACCTATGTTGTGTCAAGGGAGGTGTCAGATATATGGTTGGGCAAACTGAGAGGGAACTTCATTTTATATTTTGATAATAATATTCTGATCTCCATGTCTCTAGGGTGTATAAGATGAGTATTTCTGTGATAATGTGGGGAGTTAGCTTTTAATGTGACCACGAGTAGGTCATAGAATAGTGGAAGGAAGAGGAATTACAGTGGACCAGAGCCACTTGAATATTGGGAGGGGGGAGGGAAGGGGGAGGAGAAAGCATGGGGGGGCGGAGCTCATTCTAGAAAGACTGCGTTTAGTACAGATACCTATAAGACTATCAGATATACAATATCAACAAGTATGGGATCCTAAGGTCTTGAAGCAGGAGGTTCAAACACAGTAGAGTTCTGATGAAAAATAAACACTATAGCAGGCTATGTAACTAGAAAATTAGGTCATTACAGAATACATAAGCAACGGTATATCACCAAACATACTGTCAGTTACTACACATGCTCTCGAAAACAATATAGTTAACTTATCTCTTAAGTTATGGTTTAACATATATCCAACACCTCGTGTATAAAGCCTACATGTCTGCAGTGAATTAATAAAAAAAAATAGAAATAGAAGTGTGTATGCCAGACCGTGCCTTCCCAGTTGACACCGCCCAACCACACCCATTAAAATATGTGTATAAAACACTACTGTAGATTGAAAGTGCGTCTCTGAGATGAAGAGTCATCTTAAAGTTATCCTTAACTCATATTAGTAAAGAGATATATCTAGGAGACAGCTATAAAGAGTGGCGCTGCGTTATAATCTGGTGAACAGTATAGGTCAGTATGAGATACTTAAGAGAGGTAGTAATAACCTGTTGAGTTCAGCTAGGAATTGTCCTCTGATATAAGGAATGAACTAATGTGGTTTTGCTGGCTACATAGTTCAACTGCATTAGGATTCACTCTGCTGTTAGGTACGTCAGTCGGTCTGTAATGTGATTGCTGGCATGTTCACAAGGCTAACTGGTAGTAGTGTCAGTCACGCTGTGACCTTAGGGACAGCATTTCCCAGCTAATAATTGACAGCGACATCTCAAACCTTATCGATGTTGCATGCTTACTTTTTCAGAGAAGCTATTAGAGGGTCATTATTTTATAGAGGTATAGGAAAGTTAAGCAGATGATACACCAGAGAAGATACAATATAAGGCTTGTCTACTATTAAGGATGGCATGTGAGAGAGCATAAAATATTTATAAAACACTTAAGGAGATAATGAACAGTGAAATCCAACAACTGCATAACAAACAGATCTCAACCTGATATCTATAACATTTGATATGAGCAGAAGAAAAAAGCAGCTGTAAACAAAGTCATAGTTCTGCACTGGTTGGGGAGACAGAAGTATCTGGCAGCATTGCCATCATGAACAGTTCCCAAAGTTAATAGTTATCTGCTGCTTGTGTATACTTGCCCTGCTCGCCTTACTCATAAACATTAATACAGCCCTGCATCTTATATATTAGTTATACTCAGTATTCAGGGTTAGCAATGCCACTAATGAAAGCTGCCAGGCAGCAGAGCGTGTATATGTCTGGCCCGTCAGCCTATGCCAGCTTTTCTAAAGTCTGAGAGTCTCAGATCGACCAAATGTGTCCCAGTGTTGGAACGGTGTTGCTGTAGAGGGGAGCTACATGAGGTGCTCTGTATATGACTGCAAGCTAGGTCCACTACTCAGTCTCCTCTCTTTCTCTCAGCATATACCTCCATAGCTGAAGCGGAACTTTGCAGGGATGGCTTCCGGTGAATAATGACTGCTGTCGATGGTGCCTGTGAAGCCACGGGACTCCGGGGCTTCCCTGGTACTACTGGAGTGGTGCCTGTGAGTGCGGTGAATTGCGTCTTATCGACTGGACTTGAGCTTGCTCCTGGGATCCTGCATATCAGGTATTCCTCCGGTTCCTCCCGTCTGAGCCATCTGACATCCAATGGACTGCAGGTGAGTTCTGAGTCGGCTGATGCGAGAAGGGGTGAACCCGCAGCAGATTGCAGGGCAGCCGAACAAGCTAGATAATGCTGGTCTAAGCGGTCAGTCATATTCTTCAGAATGGAAATGACCAGCTTCAGGGTGTCTGTCTGGCACACTACATCATGTGCGCCCTCCATGTTGTTCAGTAGGCCGCGTATCTAATGTTCTTATTTTGCTACACTGTGCAGGTCACACTTTTTTCGGAATTCACCTCAGCCCATATTAATAGGAAGGAGTCCAATATTTAGGTTAGTTCTGTAGCAAAAAGTCAAATCTCCATTCTGGTGCTAGACTCTTAGGGCTTGCGTCTGAGTTCTGCGTTCACATGACGATCTTAGGGCAATCATTTCTCGATAAAGTTCCTCTTATTAGTCACCTAGTCTGCTTTAAAACATGATGCATAGGATGGGCTGTAATGGATCTTTGTTAGGAGATTAAAATTAGTTGCTTAGTTGCCAAAAAGCTCCAAAAAATCTCCTAAAAATAATGTTTAATACCAGAGCTCCTGCAACATGCGTCTGAACAGCCTGTTAGTCGGCTCCGCCCCTCTGCATGCTTACTTTTGTAACTTGTTGCAATTGTATATGCTAATATAGTTAAAGTAACACTCAGAAAATAATTTTGTCCTTGATTCGTCAATGATGACGCAGTTCAAAATTACCATCCTTATTTTATATTATAAAAAAAAAAAAAAAATTCATATATAATTTTGGAACTTACATGTCCTTATCAATCTTTGAATAGATTCATAGTACTTCGGTTCTCTTCTCTTCAAATCTCTATATTTTCTAAGACACTGTCGTCTTGTTCTTTTAATTTTTGAAATACGATGCATTCTTCACAGCATCTCGTATATAATTTTGTCTCTGCATTCCTGTCTCACTGCCCTCACACCACCAATCCGTTTAGGGAAATATTTATCCATGGCATAAACTAATATCACCAATTCTCCAGCACCAAAAGGTTCAGGACGCGACATGTTTGACGATGACGTGATTAATCGTAATGTCAATCATTAGCGCATTGATCTAGATATGTATCCCCTGAAAAATTTAAAGAAATATAATGTATATGTATATTAATGTATTTTATGAAGGTTTGTAAATGGAATCGATGTTTATAGTTATTACAAATGATATTTTGTTTCTAAACATTTTCTTTGTTTCAGATGTGTTGATCTGTATTAAAATTTACTTTTGTTATTAATAATATTTAATATAATGTTTCAAGATTGTCAGTTTGTAATAAAATAATTTATTTTCCATTATTTTCTATATGCCACTATTCTTTTAACAAATCTTGAATGGAAATAGATATTATTAAGGATAAGAAAATAAATGTTTTAGAGTAAGCCCTTAAGGTATTTTTATTTGGAATATGGGGCTGTTAAAAATTGAAATTAGAATAAAACAAAGCAAATTAGCAAGTCTTTTTTAACTCAAAAATCCTATCTGAAAACATAAAGCACTTTGGAATATACTGTCGCTTGTTACAGCTACAATTCAATGACACAATACAATGAATTTGCATCAGCTATAGAGGGATTACATTACACTAATCACATTATGTAAAAGAGTGAGAGCAGCTGTAGACACTAGTGTGATGTCACAAAGACAATATATTACCTATAATATATTGTCTGTAATAACTTTGATCATAAACTTTATTTATTTGAAACCTTTGATAATTGAAGAGCAACAACTGTTATGTATTTAACTGTTTATCATGAGTGATTTTTAATAACCTTAATTCTTAAAAAAAAAAAAAAAAAGTAGAAGACAAGTTAATAAAGAAAGTTTTTTATTGATCAACTGAAACTTTAATCTTCAAAATATTGTTCGGAAACCATGTCCCTTGTTGCCATACCACGCCTATTAGCTTGTTCTACACATATTTCTTCTGGTAAATCATCAGCATCTATGGTATCTTCATCTTCTAATGGACAGCCTCTTTTTATTGCTATATTGTGCAGTATGCAGCAAACCAATATCATTTTTGCAACTTTCTCAGGTGCATACTGCATAGCACCACCAGAACGATCAAGACATCGAAACCGCATTTTCAAAAGACCGAAAGTCCTCTCAATAACCCCCCTGGTAGATCGGTGAGCTTCATTGAAACGTACTTGACTTCTGGTCTGTGGGTTGTTATAGGGAGTCAACAGCCATTCTGTACATGAGTACCCTCCATCTCCTAATAGAAGATATAATAAATATAAATATTAATATAAAAAAAATTATAAAGATTGAGAACTATACAATACAAATTTAAAATATACAGATTACAGTCGACAAATTGGGCGCAATTTTTGTACATTGAAATGAGAGACAAATTAGACGCCAGTTATGCTTACCTAGAAGCCATCCTTCAGGCATATTTCCATCCTCGAACTTCCGGTATAAGCTAGTCTGCCTTAAGATGTAAGAATCATGACAGGAGCCAGGAAAGTTAGAACGGACACTGATAATCCTCATTTTGGGGTCACAGACCATCTGGACATTCAAGGAATGGAAATGCTTTCTATTCCTATAGATCTCCTCACGAGCTTGAAGTGGTCTTACAGCAACATGGGTACAGTCTATGGCACCTAGGACATTGGGCATCCCAGCCATCCTATAGAAATTTGACTTGATAGATTGCCATTCTTCAGGGGTAGATGGCAAACAAACATATCTTGGAAAAATCACCATCATAGCCCCAATGACTTTGGATAAGTGGCGTGAAAAAGCTGATTGACTCATTCCAATAATGACGCTAGAAACTGCCTGAAAGGAGCCTGTTGCCATAAAATGCAATGCAGCTAATAGTTTCAGAAGTCCCGGAATAGCTTGTGAACGAGCCGTCATCGGCTCCAAATGATCTTCAATCTCTCGATACAGGTGTAATATGGATTCACGATCAAGCCGGAATCTTTGTATGATCTCTCGGTCAAAAAGGCCGTGCAAACCAACCCGTGGAAGGAATACATGGGGGACATGAACTCTCCTTCTTCTAACCATTCGATTAGCGACATTTCCAGTATTCTGTCTTATAGCCCGGATTTGCATCACACGGAGAATAAACAAATACAGAATTCTCTCCATAGCTGCTGAAATGAACAATGTAAGTACAATGCTGATATTACTGCCTTTTATATATGTCTAGACTGGCGTCTAGAGTGACTTTACTATTGTTTTGTACCTTGCCCGCCACCTTAAAGGTGGCGAGGTAAAAATAATGAGGTGGGAGCGGAAATTGACACGAGCGGACAAATAGATTTTTTAGTACATTCGCTTTTGGCGAGTTGGTGGTCAAATGTGTCTAATTACAGTGAAAAATGGAGAGGTAGCGAGGTTTGGCGGATAAGTACGCTCGCAATTTTAAAGATGCGAGTTTGAACATAGTTGACGGCTTTGTACATATCAGTTTGCGAGTTTTGACGCAAGATTTGTTGCGGGTAGCTCGCTGACTGCTTAGTACATGGAGCCCTTAATGAAATATATTTTCCCAATATTTCTATGTAGAGTTTTGGATAAAACAGAAAATTATTTTTTGCTACCAAAAGCATTTGCTTATTTTTTCTTTTGCTAAAGCTGTCTGTATTGCCTATTTTTTTCAAAGTGACTGCATTCACAAGCTGTGTGCTTTCTCTCTTGTAGAAATGCTGTTCCTGTCAGTGTTTGCCCTTGAGAGCTCTGTGTCATTTCTCGTGCAGCAGTGTGCCTGTCAGGTACTGCTTGTGAGATCTGTATCCTGCTTTCAACAGCAGTTTTGGTGTCAAAGTTACTGTCCCACAGAGCATTGTCTCCACTTTCCTATAGTAGTGTAGGTGTCATAGTAATTACTTTTGGGATCCATGTAGCTCATCTCCTGTAAAAAAAGGTTTATATGTCACATGTATTACTTCTAAGAGCTATTGGCTGCTAGTAGTATATGAATCATATTTATTGTCATTGGGATAGTTGTGGCCTCTTACCTACACCAGGATATGTGCCACAGTTACATCCATATTTTCACTAAGGGTGGTAGAGTCTCTCTAAACTATTAAGTCCCTTTTTCATTTCTTTTGTTCTATAGAATTAATTGAAATTGATAAGCTTGATTTATATTGTTAGCATACACAGGTATTGAAAAATAAACATAAACAATCTGACATAGCAGATGTCATTACAGTATTAATGAATCTAAGAGGGCTGGTTTGTATGCCTCTTCTCCACTAATACTACATTTGTCACATTCATTTCCCTGGAAATGTATAGTCATCTGTCATAGCAAGATATTTGTCACAGTTTCTGTCATTAAAGATATATGTCTATTGTAGCAGATAAAAATTGCAAAGGTGTTCACATTATCTATGCATTTATTTTTATTTATAAGTATTAACTACTTATAGCCATTATTAACTCCATCAGTATACATTTTTTTATTATTATTATTTTTATATGTATATATTTAGACTTTTTTTTACAGCACACACAAAATATTGTTATATGCAATCCTACCACTGAAAGTAAATGCTTTTATAGAAAACACTTTTTTTCTGAATATTTAAGCACCGAACAATTGGGGCGATTTATCAAGCTGAGGCGGACAGGGGCGCACATATGCGCCCCTGTCCGCCGCAGCTCACCTCTGGTGGGCTGAATTCCCCTGGTGGAATTCAGCATTGCACACAAGCACTATTTTGTACTTGCGTGCCATCCCACCCACGCACAGCCAATCACGCGTGGGCAGGAGCTGTCAATCTCCCCGGTCGGACTAGACTGCAGAGATTGAATTTCACCACTTTAGAGGTGGCAAAAGATTAGGGACCGCTGCTGCTTGTTAAATACAGTGTGCAGGATCTCTTGTGAGAACCAGCAGCCGTAGTGGGTCAAAAGACTTGGGAAGCCTTTGGTAAATCAACCACAATATGTAGCTATTCATAATTTTGAGACAATACTAAAACAAATTACTAAGAGTTTTTTATGTTCTAAACACAAAATTGTCATAACCTGCTTTACAGTAGCAAACTGTTCCACAGACAATGTAACCCAATAAAAGTAAATACATATACAAACTTGCTCTTTGAAACCTTTTGCCAAATTTATTTAAAGTTTTATTGGTGATGGTGTCAGTTAAGGGACAATTGACTTTAAAATGTTTATTGTTTTAAAAAAAATCATTTTATTGCCTATGAATTTTGTATTTTTGCTCCTGGTTTGACTAGGTTTTCCTTGAAACATTACTCTGATAATGTGGATTAATATAGTACCTGTCTGGGTTCAATATGACCTTATGCAAAACAGAAAGAGAAGCAGTCTGCCAGGAAAGAACAACAGCTTGTTCTATGGCCCGTTTGCCACCTGTGAGTAGCTTCTTTCTCCCCAATTCTGCTTTTCACAGAGGAAAACATTCCTGTAGTATATAAGTCTGATCCCGCCAACATGGTCAGTCCAGTCTCGAAATACCAGGCAATTCTCCTCTGAACAAGGAACAATGTAACCCTAGACGATCGTTTCAACCATCTCCGGGCTTCATCAGTGAGGTGCAGCTATATCCCTCTAAGCACATTGGGCAAGGAGTCCACATCTGCTTTCCCCCATCACCCTTATGGACAACAGCTCAATAGCTTGTTCTATGGCCCGGTTGCCACCTGGGAGTAGCTTCTTTCTGCCCATTTGTGCTTTTCACAGAGGAAAACTTTCCTGTAGTATATCAGTCTGATCCCGCCGACAACCAGGTGGCAACCAAGCCATAGAACAAGCTATTGAGCTGCTGTTCTTCCTGGCAGTCTGCTTCTCTTTCTGTTTTGCATATGTAAATATGACCCTGGGGATAATCTCCCTAAGGGTGATGGGGGAAACCAGACGTGGACTCCTTGCTCAATGTGCTTAGAGGGATATGGCTGCACCTCACTGACGAGGCCCAAAAGAGGCCAAAATGATCGCCTGGGGTTGCCGTTTTCCTTGTTCAGAGGAGAATTGCCTCGTATTTTGGGGCTGGACTGACCATGTCGGCGGGATCCTCTGTGAAAAGTACAATTGGGCAGAAAGAAGCTACTCCCAGGTGGTAACCGGGCCATATAACAAGCTATTGAGCTGCTATTTGTTCCTGGCAGACTGCTTCTCTTTCTGTTTTGCATATGTAAATATGACCTTGCCTGTTTAACAATATACACTCTACTTGTTAGTATTATTTGTTATTTTTCAGCCTTTTTTATCCCTGTTATGTTACTCCAGTTTTGCTGCATTTTAGTTTGAGTCCCTGCTATGTTATGTGCAATATATGCTTCACCATTTTATAAAAACAACACACCAGTTACCTTGAGCAGTTTTGCTTTCATCTTTATTATGTGACTTAAAGGTAATTTGTTAGGCATTGAGTCTGTACAGTACACTTTGGTTTGCATCCTTATACTAATTTGTTTATTTTGCATTGTAGGTTACTGATTTAAGCAGCTTTGAGGGAGTTACATTTCTAAGTTTGGTCATTTCCCATTCTTAACAATTTCTCCTACTTTGCTACTGTGTCTTTAAACTTTTAGTATTTTAGTAAGAGTACTTCGTAAGCAGGGCCTCTCAGCCATTAATCCAGCTCCCTGATCTTTATGAAACAGCATTGGTGATGATGCGGACCCGGCTAGGAAAGCGGTTTGCTGTTTGTTAAAGCTCTGATGTTTAATAGTTTAAGTGTGTTAATAAACAAGCTGCAGCCTTTCCATAGCCATAATGGTGTCACTGTCAATTGGTCACTGGTCACTGGTAATTGGAGTATGACTCGACAATCTGGATTCAAGAATGTCCAATGTATATTATATACAAACATATTTGTTTTCTTAGCCCATTGACTAGCACAGCTCATGTTGTTGAAATAAGCTCTAGGCCACCACAAAAATTTTGTTTCCTTGCCAGAACTAAAAACAAAATGCTACCCTTTATTTTTCAGGAATAAGCTAAGACACAGATGCTATTTAATCCTTAAAAAAATATATTTAGGTACACACTTTATGATATATAAAACTCCACAAGAGATCACTGATACAAATTCCTGGGTAATTCCATGGGTAAAGAAAAGAGAGTTTCATATTGTTTGCAAATTTTTGAGCACATAGTGGTAACTAAAAAGACAAAGGACTAAATTACAAGCGGAGAGCTAAATAACGCTTGCACGCAAGCGATATTAGCACTCCACTTTGTAATACCAGGCCACACTAATGTGCGCTGGTATTACAAGTTAAGTGCAATGCAAATGCAAGCTCGCATTAACATTACTAGGAAGCATTGTGCTCACTTGTCGCGCGCTTCCATAGGCTCCAATGGGAGCCTCGCTCTGATGCCATCAGAGACATCAGAACCTAAGCACAGTGAAGGGGGTAAGTTGCACAGCGATTGCAGCATTTTAAAATATATATTTATGCATATATATTTATGTGTTAATATGTGTGTATACAGATATTAACACATAAATATATATGTATATAAGCATATACATATATATTTACAGGAAACACACAGTTCCCATATACCGTTTTTTTTCTAACACACACCACCATCTTTAAAGCCCCAAAACTGACTAGTGCAGTTTTTTTGTCTTTATAAAAAAAACTGTAATGCCCTCTATTTTGAGGGCGTTTGGGGTAGTTTTAAAAAAAATAAAAATAAAACTAAATGCTAATTGCTACCTCAAGCTTACCACTTGTAATGACTGGTTATTTATCGCGCACCTGCAAATAATCAAATTTGCTTGTTTGCGGGTGCCTGATAATTTAGCACTCCATTTGTTATCTAACCCAAAATTGCTCAAATGTCCCATATCCTTAGTACAAAAAATGTAAATGTATATATTCTCTTAATTCCATGGTTAGCATAGTCTAGCACAAGATGTTCAAATCAGCCAATAGGATGAGAGCTACTGAAATTCTATTGGCTGATTTGAATAGCCAATAGAATTTCAGTAGCTCTCATCCTATTGGCTGATTTTAACAGCCAATAGGATTTCAGTAGCTCTCATTCTATTGGCTGATTTGAATTTCAAAAATCAAATCAGCCAATAGGAATGCAAGGGAAGCCCTTTTGAAAAGGCTCCCTTGCATTGAAGATTCAGTGTACGGCGGCGACTGCATGAAAAGGATGCTCCGTGCCGGACGTCTTCAAGTAAGGACCTGCTCCGCGCCGCTGGGATGAAGATAGAAGATGCCGCCTGGATGAAGATAGAAGATGCCATCTGGATGAAGATAGAAGACGCCGCGTGGATGGATGAAGACCTCGCCACCTGGATGAAGACTTTTTGCCACCTGGATGTTTTTTTAGTAGTATTAGGTTTTTTTAATGTGTAATTTAGTTTATTTAATTGGCAGTTATTTCAATTTTAGTATAATAGTTGTTAAGTTAATTGTTATTTAAATTATTGTTATTGTTGTTTAAATGTTATGTATTTTAAGATAGGGATATTGTATTTTAATTTAAAGTTAGGGAATTGTTAGGAATAGTGGTTAATAGTTTAATTTAGTTTTTTGCAATGTGGGGGCTGGCGCTTTAGGGGTTAATAGGTTTATTTAGTGGCGGTGATGTGGGAGGCCGAAGGTTTAGGGGTTAATAACTTTATTTAGTGGCGGCAATGTCGGGGAGCAGCAGAATAGGGGTTAATAGCTTTATTATAGTGTGGGCGATGTTGGGGTGTTGGGGAATAGGGGTTAATTACTTTATTATAATGGTGACGATATCGGGGAGCGGCGGAATAGGGGTTAATACATTGTATTAGTGGCGGCGATGTTGGGAGCGGCAGATTAGGGGTTAATAACTTTATTATAGTTTTTGCAATACAGGAGGGCAGCGGAATAGGGGTTAATAGGTAGCTTATGGGTGTTAGTGTACTTTGTAACAGTTTAGTTATGCATTTTGTGTAACAGTTTTGTCGCGCAAAACTCATAACTACTCGTCTCAGATGGCGGAACGGATCTTGTCGGTATAGGCTGGAACTCAAGCATTTAAGCCTCACCGCACAACTTGTAATTCTGGCGGGATTGACGTTGCATTACAGGCTAAAATGCTTGCGGTATAGCTATACCGACAAGACTCGTAATGGCTGCATTACGGTTTTTACGCTGAAATGGCCATTTTTTCAGCATTAAAACTGGAACGCAAAACTCGAAATCTAGGTGATAGGTAATGAAGCCTTACATTTGCATGAAGGTGACTGTAATAAGCATATATATTTATAAGCAACTGTTCAGAATGTTTCATACAATACTTTCTTATCTGATTATTTATTTAGGCTGCACCATTCCCATTTCTTCAATTAAAAATAAAATATAAGATATTGTGTGTCACAAATATTGTAAATTAAGTTGAGTTTACCCTACGGAATTTGGTTCTTTGTTACACTGGAGTAAAATTAAATAAAATATTTATGGCATTATTTTCAATAATCCTCTGTTAAAATGATTGGTTATTCAAAGGGAAATAGAAAAGGGTAATTGACATGTAATAAATTGTATAGCTATGCCAGATAATAAAATCTAGATATGTCACATCGGAATAGAATCATATGAACATTTTTAACAAATAAAAGAGCACAGTACTCTAATCTGTATGATTACTGACATCAAGTTAAAATGGATCATTGTGCTTTTGAGTAAATATATACTTACCTATAGCAAAACACACTCACTCAAGAGGCACTCCTACAGCAGGTAATGGGGTTGATTTATCATATGTTGAGCGGACATGATTAGCTATAAGGTGGCGCACAGGTTAAGGAGCAGCGGTCTTATGACTGCTCCTTCTTAACTTCCATATCAGGTGAGTCTGAAACGTTGTGCCTCCGAAGCAGCAGTCACTGATTCATAAATGGAGCCATATGTCTCTGCTATTCTGCTCCACCCACCTACTCCTTCCTGAACACGCTAAAAGCTCATAGTGCACATATTTTAAATATGTAATGCATAAAGTACAACTCAGCATGAACACGTTAAAATTAAAAAAAAAATTAAAAAGTTGTGGCTCTAAAAATAAAAGTGTGCACACTTTTAAGGGAACACTTTGGGTAGCACTATTAGCAGACTGTTGTAATTTAAGTAAAAAAATTGTGTATAGTAGGTGGTCGGGGTTCGAGACCCCCTGGCTCCTAACTACAGTATCCCATTTCACTCCCTCATGGCAGCCACCCTTAATATATCCCTTACAACTTAGCCTTGTTTGGTTCTTTGTAGTTAGTGATTCTGTAGACCAAGGACTAGATTAAAAGCGGAGCTCTAACATTTACTTTCACTTTTGTGCTAACTGTGCTAAAAATAAAACTTTTAAAGCGAGCAAGAATATTACAAGTTGAAATTGAGAAACGCACAACCAAAACCAACGGAAAAAAAATATTGCACCCACCCCATTGGATTTTTGTGGTTAAACACAGTTCTTGAAAGCAAAATCGTGAAATATTGTATATCTAATATGCATACCCAGAGTTCCTTTGTGCATTGGTAGGAGTGCTTCTGGGGATAAGCAAGTGGGGATACTTGCCTAGATTTGCTAACTTTCTATACATTAGTTCTAGGCTCTTACTTTTATGAAATTAAGAATAATATATACAGTATATGATTAGAATTTATGTACACCCACCCAAACTTGAAGTAGTGTAACTGCTTCACAAGGATTTTCAGGTAAAATATTTAAACGTATCTCATTGTAAGACAAACCACCAATCCCAGTTCAGCTTTTTATGGATAGTTAAAGGGACATTAAACCCCAAAATTTTCTTTCATGATTCAGATAGAAAATACAATTTTAAACAACTTTCCTATTTACTTCTATTATCTAATTTGCTTCATTCTTTAGATATCTTTTGTTAAAGAAATAGCAATACACATGAGTGAGCCAATCACATGAGGCATCTATGTGCAGCTACCAATCAGAAGCTACTGAGCCTATCTAGATATGCTTTTCAGGAAAGAATATCAAGAGAATGAAGCAAATTAGATAATAGAAGTAAATTAGAAAGTTGTTTAAAATGGTATTCTCCATCTGAATCATGAAAGAAAAAATTTGGGTTTAATGTCCCTTTAACCTTATTATTCCTTGAAAACAGTATTAAATAAACTTTCTCTTAAAGGGACAGTCTAGGCCAAAATAAACTTTCATGATTCAGATAGAGCATGTAATTTCAAACAATTTTCCAATTTATTTTTATCACCAATTTTGATTTGTCCTCTTGGTATTCTTATTTGAAAGCTTAACCTAGGAGGTTCATATGCTTATTTCTTAGACCTTGAAGGTCACCTCTTTTCAGAATGCATTTTAACAGTTTTTCACCACTAGAGGGTGTTAGTTCATGTATTTCATATAGATAACACTGTGCTCGTGCACGTGAAGTTATCTGGGAGCAGGCACTGATTGGCTAAACTGCAAGTCTGTCAAAAGAACTGAAATAAAGGGGCAGTTTGCAGAGGCTTAGATACAAGATAATCACAGAGGTAAAACTTATATTAATATAATTATGTTGGTTATGCAAAACTGGGGAATGGGTAATAAAGGGATTATCTATCTTTTAAAACAATAAAAAATCTGGTGTAGACTGTCCCTTTAAGTACATTCTGAAATATAATAAAGGTTTCCTTTTATTACCCTAGTAATAAAAAATAAACATTTTTTTCTTAGAACAAACACAATTTTATACTGCTTTAAAATGTTTTCAAACACACATCAGTGTTACATTGATATTATTGCTAATTTGTTGATGTCTCTGCCCTGTCACTGTAACACACACCAACTTTACATGCATGGCTCTAGAATAGAGTGCAATGCTCTTGCAGAATAATGAGTAAGCAGTTCAGATATTATGGAAATACATTAGTTTGGCCCACAGGCAACTTTCAAGTGACTGGGAAAAAAAAAAATTAAATTAGAAGTTTGGAGCTGAAGTTTTGCAGCTTTTCTTTTGTCATTAAGCCTTTTGCATACAATATGATTTGAATACTTGGCCAAGTCTTTTCATGCTCTTAGAAAACTGGCAAACTCTTAGAATGTATACTTAAAATATTGGTAAAATAGTTCTGGGAAAAAAATGTAAAATGATATTATTAAAAATCCTTTTACTTGCTGAAAACAATGTAATTGTTCTTATGAATCGTAAGCAGATTTTGAAAGAGCTTAACACTGTCAGGGCTTTTACTGTATGATTAATATTTCAGCCAGAGATCAGTGCTAACCAATTTGTGATCGCTTGTAATCAGAAATTGCTTAGCATCAATCAGTCTATTAATTCTTTTCACTTGGTGCATGTATAATATGATAACTATCAATTCGTGTTAAGAGCAACACAGCTTTCAGTTTTCCCCCATGATGAACTATGAGTAACACAACGGTAGAATTTTTCTTAGAGATGGTTAAGTATCTGGTTTTACTCTACATATTTGGGTGAAATATATATTTGTTATATCCACTATAATTATAAAATAAAATAAATATAAATGCATATCAAATAAAACATTATTTTAGCATTGCATCAAAGGGTTAAGAGATAAGAGCAAAGGCTCAAACTTTTTTTTTTTTAATGGAGGGCCAGACACTGATAGTGAGGCCTTTTTTTTTTTAGCAACAAATTGGTGTTTGTTTTTGTTCATTGGCTCTTAAAACCACAGAAAACTCTTGGAAGCCCTGGTGTAGATGATCAACCTATGTATAAAAAAAGAATGTCCCCTTGTTTATAAGAATGTAGTTTCCCAATCATTTTTAAAGTCAGTGGCCTCGATCACATACTTGGTGATATGCACAAAAACCACAGTCGACAAATTTTTCTCTAATCGAGCGATCACAAACCTGACACAGCAGACAAGTGTAGATTTTACATGGCGCGCACAGTTTTTTCTCTCATAAACTAACATAGAACTGGAGTTTGCAGTCGATATCACAAAGGCAGCATGTGGACTTACGCGTGCAGAATGGATGTATTTTACTCAATTTTAAGCTCGCCACACATAAGCAGGTGCAGCAACCCTTGCACACAGTAAAAAAGCAGCGTAACTCCCTGGAAGGCTTAACAAACAACTAACGCATGTGCAATATTAATCCCTGAACTGCCATTCCCCACATCGCAATCACTAATTTTTTTTATTAACCCTAAACTGCCATCCCCCACAACATAATCACTAATAAAAGTTATTAACCCCTAATCCGCCATCCCCCACATAACAACTACCTACATTAAACTATTAACCCCTAAACCGCCATCTCCCCACATCTTAACTACCTACATTAAACTATTAACTTCTAAACCGCCATCCCCCCACATTTTAACTACCTACATTAAACTATTAACCCCTAAACCTAACACCCTCTTACAAAATTAAAATACACCTAAATTAAAGGGACAGTTTACTCAAAAATGTTCTCCCCTTTAATTTGTTCCCAATGATCCATCTTACCTGCTGGAGTGTATTAAATTGTTTATAAGTATTTCCATTGTCCTTACAGTGGCATTTGAAATAGTTTATTTAGCCTGTGGTATCCACACATATCCTTAAAGTTTTTGGCCTTGAGGCCAAGCTGTGTAAACACAGCAAGCAGAAGAAATTACACTCCCAGTGGGTTTTAGAAGAGATAAGGTAATACAATGTAAATTTGTCATTGTTCTCTCCAAGTATTGGTGATTGGTATATGGACAGATATAAGATAAAGAAGCAGGTATATGTGCACAATGTGATAAAGTAATGAGATCTGATAATACCTACAAGTTCAACCCATTTTATTCGGTTGTGGCTTCAAAACACAAAATCAGCTAATTCATATATACAAATAAGCCTTAAAAAGCAAATCTCATACATTTTATACTCTGCAGCTGTTAAAAAAAGTAATTGGAAACACATTTAGGGAAAAACTAGTTTATAGTATACTGTCCCTTTAAAGTTAAAATAAATTACATTCATTAAAATAAATAAAAACATACCTGTGAAACAAAATTATAACCTAAGCTTAAACTAAAAAAATACCTAACATTACTTAAAATTTTAAATAAATAAAAAATAAAAAACCTACACTGTCAAAAAACAACAACCTAACATTACTAAAAATAATAAATCCTAACCGAAAAGAAATATTAACTACCATTACAAAAAGATAAACACTAAAATTAAAACAAAAATAGAAAAGCTACTATTTCCAGAATGGATGTATTTTACTAAATTTTAAGCTTGCCACACATAAGCAGACACAGCAACCCTTGCACTGCTGCTCTCACACATGGTGGTCTTCACTTTAGCCATACCCCTAGGCCAGGTGAGAAATGTGGCAGCGGTGTTGGGATCCTGCTCTCACCCTCCTGCACTTATCAGTACCTACCTCCAATACCATCTCTCTCCTTCTCCTCCTTTGAAGTCCACTGTATTCGCCTGTTCTCCCCCCTCTCCCTCAAAGTGGCAGTCATCTATCGCCAATTCCTTGACAACTTTGCCGTCTGGCTTCCTCACTTTCTCTCTAAAAAAATACCTACCCTAATTCTTGGGGACTTCAACATTCCCATTGACAACCCGTCTGTCCCTGCTGCCTCTAAATTATTTCACTCACATCCTCCTATGGTCTCTCACAATCCATCCTATTCCCTACCCAACGTGATGGACACTCCATCAACCTGGTATTTTCCTACCTCTGTTCTATATCTGACCTCACCTGTCACCCTTTTCCCATTTCAGACTATCACCTGATCACCTATAATATTTATGCAACAGCTAAACCCACTCCTCCATCCCGCACCTGTAGAAATCTACATGCTGTGGATTCGCTCCAATTTTCAAAAATAATTCAAGATCTCCTCCCTCACCCTTCCACTATAACCTGCCCTGATCTCGCAACAGCCCACTATAACAAAACTCTCTCCTCTGCACTAGACACACTTGCTCCTCCCCAGCTGTGCAAAACATAATGCTGTCAGTTGCAGCCCTGGCACTCTCAGCAAACACGCTATTTGCAAAAATGCTCCAGTACTGCTGAGCGTGTCTGGTGGAAAACTCACTCTGAACCTGACTTCATACACTATAAGTTTATTCTTCGTTCATACACTTCTGCCCTTCACTTAGCCAAGCAAACCTACTTCTCTTCTCTTATATCTACTCTTTCTTCAAAGCCTAAATGACTCTTCTACACCTTTAACTCTCTCCTCTACCCACCTGCTCTACCCCCTCATCTGTCTTTAGTGCTCAAGACCTGGCAGACTACTTTTTAAACAAAACAAGTACTATCCGAAGCAACATCCCAACACCAACCTGCAATTCTCTATCCCTGTTGATGGCATCACCATTTCCCCATCGCCCCAAGTCCGCTGCCTCGGAGTTACACTTGACTCAAATTTATCTACGCAATATTTCCAAGATTCAACCTTATATGTGCGCTAACACCACAAAGCACTCCCTTGTTATTTCCCATCTTGACTACTGCAATACCCTACTTACTGGCCTTCCTCTTTCCCGCCTCTCCCCCTTCAATCCATCCTAAATGCCTCTGCCAGACTGATCCACCTTTCCCGTGGCTCTGTATCTGCTGCACCTCTCTGCAAGTCCCTTCATTGGCTCCCCATTCACAGCAGAATTACATTCAAAATTCTCACCCTTGCATACAAAGTGCTCACCAACACCGCTCCTCTCTAATCAACAAGTATACTCCAACTCGCCCACTAAGATCCAACAATGACTTGCTCCTTGCCTCTGCGACTATCACCTCCTCTCATGCTAGACTGCAGGACTTCTGTAGTGCAGCACCTACCCTCTGGAACACTCTCCCTTGTGCTGTCAGGCTTTGCCCTAATCTTTCTTTCTTTAAATGATCTCTGAAGACACCCAACTCAATAATATTTCTCTTACCTAACAACATTTCCCTCATCTAAATCTGCATTTACATCTTTCTCAATCTTGCAGTCCTCACCTCCTGTTTCTCAACCTCCTACCCTTCTAGATTGTAATTTCCCACGTGAATAGGGCCCTCAATTCCTCCTGTATGTATTTGCAAATTTTGTCCTGTCTCTTAGAAGTTTCATATTATTGTTTTATTTAAATGAACTGTATCCATGGACAGCACTGCAGAATATGACAGTGCTTCATAAATAAAGTATAATAATAATAATAATATTAGAAAAATAACAAACAAAATTATCCCCCCCCCAAAAAAATCCTATTCTAATACCCCTCTGAAAAAAACACCTTCTAGAATAAAAAAAATCCTAATCTAAAAATAATCTACCAATAGCCCTTAAAGGGGCCTTTTGCAGGGCATTGCCCCAAAGCTAACAGCACTTTTTTATTAAATTTTTTTTTTAACAATTATACCCTAACATTACCACCCCCACCCCCAAAACCCAAAAATAAAAAACCTAACAAAAAAAACTAATCTACTGAGTCCCCCGAAAAGGGCATTTGGATGGGCATTGCCATTAGGGCATTTAGCTCATTTTCAGCCCAAAATAAAAAAAGAAAAAAATCGTCAAAAAAACAACAACCAATAAACAAAAACAAAAATAACACTAAGCCCCAAATTGCTACTCACCAATGATGAAGGGCGGCAATTTATCTTCATCCAGGCCGCGGGTTCCTCTCCTAGCTTCTTCCCGTTGGCGTGGATGGGACATCGGTAGTCCCCTTCATCCGCGCCACACGGAGCTCTTCTTCATGCGTTCTCCAGCCTCACACTGAAGATTGAATGCAAGGTACCCCTTTTATATAGGGGTACCCTTGCATTCCTATTGACTGATTTGGTTCTTCAAACCAGTCAATAGGATGATCTTCAATACAGTTGTCAGCTGTTCACATGCGCTAATGTAGGAAGCAAACACTGTTGTATTAGTTTAAATTTAAATTTTAACAGCTCTGACTTTAATTTTTTTCAGTAAACAACAAAAATAAACCCAATAAATCAATATCGACATTTACAAAATCAGGACAAACTGTATATTAAATGGACATGAAACTCACATTTTTCTTTTATGATTTTAATAGAGCATGACATTTTAAATAACTCCCCAGTTTACTTCTACTATCTAATTTGCTTCTTTATCTTGATATCCTTTGTTGAAAAGCATATCTAAATAGGCTCAGTAGCTGCTGATTGGTGGCTGCACATAGATGCCTCGTGACTTGCTCACCCATGTGCATTGCTTTTCTTCAACAAAGGATATGTGAAGAATGAAGCACATTAACAGAAGTAAATTGGAATGCTCATTACAATTGTATTCTCTATCTGAATCATGAAAGAAAAATGTTGGGTTTCATGTCCCTTTGAGGGTTTAGTGTACTGTAATAACAATAGGGGTGGCACTAGCTCTCCCACCCACTAATCTCTGTTACGGGTAGGCATCCCCTTTTATTTAGGTATATTTAGTATGTAAATTGAAAGCTAGTGATGATTGTATAAAGTTTTTCTATGTCTGCAAATAAAGTCATGTAATAATACAGAGCATGGGTCTGCATAACTTTCATTGATTTCAGTTTTGCAGTGAATGTCTTCAAGTATGGGATTAGCATCATTGTGTCTTCCAATGTGCTAACTTTTCTGCCCTGCTGTAAATTGTATGTATTTAAAGAACAAATCTATTATATGCTGTAAGTGACCTAAAACTGCAACACATAGATCATATTAAGAAAATTATTACACATTTCTTTCAGAAGTTCTTAATGCATAGTAATCTTTTTTATAATACTGCCTATTTGTACTCTATCTTAGACTTAAACTGACCTTTCATGCTGAAAGCCCCTGAACCCCATTAATACTATTATTGAGCTGTCATTTAAAAAGATAGATGATAGATAGATAGAAAGATAGATAGATACATAGATGATAGACAGACAGAAATACAGACAGAACATGTTAATTTGCCAGTATCCATAACTGCTTAGTCATACACTATTCTGAACCTAATTTCTACCCTCTAACCCTAGTTTTTATCCCTAACTATAGCCTTTATAATCTAATGAGCATTTCTGTTGATCATAATCTATAATGTAATAATTATTGGCTTGTAAACAGCTTCTGATTAGGTGTTTTCAATGTTGATGCAATTATAATCCGCCATTTTCATTATTATTTAACAAGCACTTTTTCATTATCATTTAAGTAAAAAATAGCCCTATAGTTAACATGCACCTGTACTGATTGTGATTAAAATTATAGATACTCAAAGACAAATTTACATGCCATTTCTCACTTACCAATTTTAATAGCTAAACGGGTTCGATAAACCGCAAACAACACTTTGAGGCCGAATTATCAAATGTGTTTGTCGGACCTGATCCGACAGTGCGGATCAGGTCCGACAGACATCGCTGAATGCGGAGAGCAATACGCTCTCCGTATTCAGCATTGCCCCAGCAGCTCATAAGAGGGAGGTGTCAATAAACCCTATAGTACTCAATCGGGTTGAATTATGGTGATTCCTGTCCACCTGTTCAGAGCAGGCGGACTGTAAGACTTGTGGGATACTCCTCTATCAGACCGAACTCGACCAGTAGTCTTGTTATCCCGGCATCGAGCCGGAAATATATGGAATATCCCAGAGCAGAGAGTATCAGGCAAATGAGGAGAGCAGCACTCACCACAGGCTGGACAGCACAAGGCAAATAGGCAGACAGGATACGGCAACAGAAAGTCAGGCCAGCAATTAAGTGGGTAACCTGGTGGTGAAGTGAGAAAGGCAGGGTTCAGCAACAATAAGTCAGTCCACAAATTAGGGGTTAACCAGGTAGAGTAGTAAAACAGGCAAGGTTTTAGCAACAAAGTATCAGTCCAACAGTTTAGGGTTTAACCAAGTAGTGTAGTAAGACAGGGAAGGTTTCAGCAACAAAATATCAGACCAGCAGTTTAGGGGTTAACCAAGTAGCGTAGTAAGACAGGCAAGGATTCAGTAACTAAGTATCAGTTCAGCAGAGGATCTGTCACTCCCACACAAAGTAGCACCTATACTTGGGCAGTGACAGATCGCTTGCTGCCCGCTGAAATACCTGCTGAAGTGGCGCCAAGAGACTGGCCGGCATCAGGAGTGTGCAGCGATGACGTCAGCACTGCACGCATCCCAAGCCGACACAGCCCTAGGCAACAAGCATGGGGAAGATGCAGCGCCCCTTGCAACAGCGTGGCTTGACATAGCCCCCTCCTCAAGTGTTCCCTCCGGGAACCAGAGTCGGCTTCAAAGTGTGAGCAGCATGGAGTTTGGAGACCAGAGATGGAGCATGCACATCACAGGCAGGATCCCAGGAATGGTCTGCTACAGAGTAACCCTTCCAATGTATAAGATATTGCAATTGTCTGTGCCTGTATCTGGATTCCAGAATCTTAGCCACTTCATATTCGGGTTACCATGGATCAAGAGCGGAGGAGGAAGAGTTTGAGGCTGGGAATATCTATTCTTGATGTACGGCTTGAGTAGTGAGATGTGGAAGACTGGATGTATGCGTAGGGTTCTCGGCAAGGCCACTTTGTAGGCAACAGGAGACAGTATTTTTAGGACCTTGTAAGGGCAAATAAACCTAGGCCCCAATTTGTGACAGGGTTGACGTAGATGGATATGTCAAGAGGAGACCCAAACATGTTCACCCACTGGAATGGCACGTACAGAAGCCCTGTGATGATCAGCAAACTTCTTACATCTAGAGACAGCTGAACGCAGCTGAGAGCAAATCCGTTGCCAATGAGTGGTGAGATCAGTGACATGACGGTCTACGGCAGGTACCCCAGTGGACCGAGCTGAAAGAGGGAAGATACAAGGTTGATAACCTGCTGCAGCTTGGAATGGAGAGCACAGAAGAGACGAGTGCCAATGGGTGTTTCTTGCCAGCTCAGCTAAGGGTAGTAATTCAGACCAGTTGGTATGGCGAGTTTTGACAAAGGGTCTGAGGTAGACTTCAAGATCCTGGTTTGCTCTCTCAGCTAGTCCATTGGTCTGAGGATGGTAGCCAGATGACAAGAATACAGTGGTTCCAATTAACTTACAAAAGGCTCTCCAGAGGGCAGAGATGAACTGTGAACCCCTGTATGAGACAATATTCACAGGAATGCCATGAAGTCATACTACACGCAAGAGAAAAAGGGATGACAATTCCTGAGCAGAAGGTAGTTTGGCTAGTGGTACGAAGTGAGCCAGTCTGGAGAAGCAATCGACCACAACCCAGATAACAGAATGGTGGTCGGAAGAGGGAAGATCAACAATGAAGTCCATCGTTATGTGTGTCCAGGGTCGTTTGGGAATGGACAATGGTTGGAGCAGACCAGGAGGCAAGGATCGGGGAGTTTTGTTGGCAGCACATATTGTGCAGGCTTTCACGTAGTCCTGAGTATCAGACTTCATAGTAGGCCACCAAACATGTTGGCAAAGACGCCTGAAGGTCCTAGTTGAACCAGGATGTCCTGAGAGTTTGCTATGATTAGCCCAGGCTAGCACAGGGATATGGAGGTTCCGTGGTACAAAGAGGATATCAGAGGTCATGGGGGCACCAGGAGGTTTATTAGACTGAGCATGTTGTAATCTTTGCAGAAGAGTGGTATTGATTTGAGCGATCACACAGGAGGGGGGTATGATGTGTTCTATAGGAGCTTCAGAGGAATCACTTGAGTGAGGGAACTGACGGGAAAGGGCGTCCGCCTTCTTGTTCTTGGTTCCAGGAAGGTAGGAAACCACAAAGTGAAAACGGGAAAAGAACAAGGCCCACCTGGCCTGACGAGGATTGAGTTGATGATCAGTTTCTAAGTAAGTCAGATTCTTATGGTCGGTAGTGATCAGTGGTATGGGATAGCGATTCTTGATGGTTATGTTGTTCAAGGCCCTGTAGTCTATGCAGGGTCTGAGCCCACCATCCTTCCTACTGACAAAAAAGAAACCAGCCCCAGCAGGAGAGGAAGAAGGGCGAATTAAACCTTTAGCTAGGTTTTCTTGGATGTTCTCCTCCATGGATTTGGTTTCAGCCTTGGAGAGTGGATAAGTCCTGCCTTTAGGAAGTGGGGCTCCGGGAAGGAAGTCGATCTTACAGTCATAGGGACGGTGGGGTGGCAGCACGTCGGCTGCTTTTTTCTCAAACACATCAACAAAGTCTGCATATACCGAAGGAAGGATGGAGGGAGTCTGTATGCTGGCTATGGGAATGCGGAGCAGAGGAGTGACTTTAGCAAGGCAGGAGTGGAAACAGAAGGCACCCCAAGAAGACAGTTGTCCCTCAGCCCAGGCGAACTGTGGATTATGTAAGCGAAGCCAAGGGAGACCAAGGATGACAGACTGAGCTGGGGAATGAATGACCTCGAACTGGAGCTATTCAGTTTGAAGAACACCGATGTCAGGGTCAGGGGTGCAGACTCAAAATGGATCAAACCAGAACCAAGGGGGTTCCATCCAGGGTAGTTATCTTGAGACAATGTCTTTTCTGTAGAAGAGGTAGACCAGCTTTAATCATAAAACGGTTATCCAAGAAGTTGCCAGCTGTCCCTGAATCGATGAAGGCTTGAGTGTGGACAGTATTCTGAAGGAAGGTAAGGGTAACAGGTGTCAGGATCCGAGAGGAGTGAGGGGATTTGGTAAAGATCATGCTTAGAGGTACCCCTGTGTTATCCTCTAAGCATTGGCTTTTCCCGGCCGAAGGTCACAGTTCTTTAGTTGGTGCGAGTTAGAGCCCTAATAAAAGCAAGTCTCAGTCTCCTTCTTCTATGTCTTTCAGACTCTGAAGGTTTGAAGGAGGAGAGATCCATGGGTTCCTCCAATGAGGTAACTGGAGCTGCTGAAGGGGTAGAGGATGTCACCAGAATGGGACAAACAGGGGGATGGGAAGGGAGGACCCTCCTAGTTCGGTCTCTCTCAGCTTGTCTCTCCTGAAAGCGAGAGTCCAGGCTGATGCAAAGTGCTATAAAGTCATCCAAAGAAGAAGGAATATCACGATAGGTGAGTTCATCTTTGATGCGTTCATGCAGACCCCTCCTAAAGGCCACCTTGAGAGCACTGCCATCCCAAGTGGTTCCAAGTGCCAAGGTGCAAGACTTAACGGCAAACTGAGCCACGGCTCTGTTGCCCTGGCAAAGATCCAGGAGGGAATATTCTGCAGCAGAGGTATGACCAGAAGCCCCAAAAACAGCAGAAAAATCAGAAATGAAATCATCAGCATCATGCAGGAGTGGAGAGTCCTGTTCCAGAAGATGAGAGACCCAGGCTAGGGCCTTGTCTTTCAGCAAGGAAATGATAAAGGTGACCCTTGACTGGAGAGACTGAAAGGTGTGAGGATCATTACGGAAGTGCAGCCTACATTGGTTAAGGAAATCCCTGCAATCTGTAGTACCTTCATACTTGTCAGGCAAAGGAATCTTGGGTATGCTTCCAGAAGCAGGGGGAGAAGCCACAGTACTGGGAGCAGGGACTATCGGTGAAACAACAGGAGCAGTATTCCTTGATGTGACTAGTAAGAAGAGTTGAGCGGTAATAGCCTCCAGCTTGGAATCCATGTTCTACAGTTGTGTAGTATGGGTTCCCAACATCTGTCCTTGGAGATAAACAGCTTGTGCCACCTCATCTGGTTCCATGGCCCAAGTATAATGTAAGGCTCGTGGGATACTTCTCTATCAGACCGAACTCGACCAGTAGTCTTGTTATCCTTGCGTCAAGCCAGAAAGATAGGAAATATCCCAGAGCAGAGAGTATCAGGCAAATGAGGAGAGCGGCACTCACCACAGGCTGGACAGCACAAGGCAAATAGGCAGACAGGATATGGCAACAGAAAGTTAGGCCAGCAATTAAGGGGGTAACCAGGTGGCAAAGTGAGACAGGCAGGGTTCAGCAACAAGAAGTCAGTCCAGTAAGTTAGGGGATAACCAAGTAGCGTAGTGAGACAGGCAGGGTTCAGTAACAGGGATCAGTCCAGCATATTAGGGGTTAACCAGGTAGAGTAGTAAGACAGGCAAGGTTTCAGCAACAAAGTATTAGTCCAGCATTTTAGGGGTTAACCAAGTAGCGTAGTAAGACAGGCAAGGTTTCAGCAACAAAGTATCAGTCCAGCAGTTTAAGGGTTAACTAGGTAGTGTAGTAAGACAAGCAAGGTTTCAGCAACAAAATATCAGACCAGCAGTTTAGGGGTTAACCAAGTAGTGTAGTAAGACAGGGAAGGATTCAGCAACTAAGTATCAGTTCAGCAGAGTATCTGTCACTCCCAGGAGCACTCAAAGTAGCACCTATACTTGAGCAGTGACAGATCGCTTGCTGCCCGCTGAAATACCTGCTGAAGTGGCGCCAAGAGACCGGCCGGCATCGGGAGCGTGTGCCAATGATGTCAGCGCCGCACGCATCCCGAGCCGACACAGCCCTAGGCAATGAGCATGGGGAAGACGCCTCTCCCCTAGCAGCGGCGTGGCGTGACACGGACAGGGTTATGGATCATCGGTCTTTAGACCGCTGCTTCATAACTGCTGTTTCTGGCGAGTCTGAAGACTCGCCAGAAACACAGGCCCTCAAGCTCCGTTCGGAGCTTGATAAATGGGCCTCTTTGTGTTGTTTTTGAAGCGTCAACTGTATTAACAACATAGCCATTTTTGGATTGTGGTCACTAGAAGAATATCTTGACAATACCAAAGTTCCGAAATCATTATTTATTGAAAACAATTGCATGATTGTGATCAACCCCAAAGTCCCCAAGCATCTTAATTAGATTACGATTGACATACTCTTCTAAGAGATTTTCTATATTCAAAATACATACAGCTAACATATTTTTGTATATGTTAATAGCTGGCAAAATATTTATTAGCAAGTCAATCAAAGCTGCTAAATTTCTTCTGTATTTCAAAAGTTATTAGAATTTGAGAAATCAAATTTAACATAGTAGGTTATGCAAAACAGCCATAATAATCCAAACTTAAATGGTATATGGGAGAAATTTAAAGAGCTCCCTAGCTCCAAGGATTTGTCAAGCCCTTACCCATTGGTGTTAATAATATGTATAAAATCCTTTATAATTTTTTCAAGTCATAAACTAAAGAATTCCAAGAGTAAAGAAAGAAATTAGGTCTAAGTCTGTACATTTGTATGCAGATACAAGCTTTGTTCTCTGCTGTCTAACTTATTTTTGTAAGGTTAAACTTGCACATTGGCAAAAATGTGCATGTCCCATGTCATCAAAGTATGCCGAAGGCTAATATGTGAAAGTTAGCGCTAACAAGCTGCTGTAAGATAACACATTAAATGAGTTTCTCATTAGCTTCACTCAAAATGTTATTCTTAAGTTGTTGACAACTTTTGAAGGACAAGCTCTATTAGTTTTCTTACCTTGCCTGCAATTCCCTAAGACTTCATATTGTAATAAATGTTGCACAAGAATAAACACATGATATAGCACGCATCAAATCACAGGTTATTATCAGGTTTCATTTTCAAACATGGCATAGAAATTCTCTGGTATAATCAAGGTGAAAAAAATTCTCTAAGGATATAGAGCAGTTCATTTTGTAAATAAGCTCCCAAAGGCATGCAGACCTTTTATTCTTTGGGTTTTTTTTTTCATTGTATTTTGAAAGTCAAATTTGCTTTTTAAAATTATTTCCATACTCGAAGAATAATTATGCTATGTGCCAATGAAGTACTGCATACTCTGAGTTTATATTTAACACCTTAAATGACAGGCATTTTATTATGCTTTTCTATTAACATCATTTATAAGAAATGATATGTAAGGGTAAATATTGAACAGATATTTGTTGACAGAATAGCAAAGAATACTTTGTTTAGACTTACTACATCCTTTATAATATTGCTGGCAAAAAAGGATTCCTAGGCAGGGAATATATATACGCAAGTGACCGGGTCATGTGATGCAGCATCTGCTGCTGGAATTTAAGTCTCCACAAACAATTGCACAAGAGCAGAGCTTGTCAGTCATTCTGGATAAGGTTGGTAGCAAAAAACTTAACTTGCACATCACCTGCTTCATACATTAAATCCTTGTCCTTTTTTCTTATTTTTAAATCCTTGTCTTTTTTTCTTATTTTAGAGGATTGCTGAATGTAATTATCAATCCGAGGACTTCAAATTTATATCTGGTCCTGCTATTTGGACGTTTGAATATACCCTTTATTTGCCTTTATGGCACAGATTTACACATTTTGTTATTTATTTTTTATTTTTTTAGATTAGATTTGGATAATGGTTGTGATTGCTTTCAACTGCCTTTCAATAGAGGTGATATTTATTTTAGTTGTGTGGGGATTAGGCATACAGACTTATTTTTGCCTGTGGAGATAAAAAAATTGAACCCATGATACTACAAACACACAGTTATAAGACTGAAGGCAGTGCATATACATTTTAATGCAAAGCTGATAAATTATATTTATTTAAATTATACTGGCTTTTTAAAATACAGTACTTTTTTAAATAAGATAAAATAAAATGTTGCCAGATATGATACTTGAGTGAACACCTATTCTCTGTGTTCTTGTTAGTATCCACACACTTCCTGTAGAGACTCTAGCCCATTTGCAAGGCTGCTACCAGAAGCTTTGGAGCCTGCTACCATTGCAGAATAAATAAAAAGGATGGAACCTAAGGCTAGAACAGACCCTTGTAACTCTCTGGCAAAGTAGGACTTTTTGCTGGGCGTGTGCAAAACAATATATGTCTTGACGCTTTTGCACTAACTCCGCTACCTATTGTTTCATCCATGTAATATCAGTATAGCTCCTTAATAAAAATGTCTTTATTTGATTTGGATAATGAAATAGACAGGACCTACAGAAAGAATTAGAAAGGGTTGACAGGGAAAGGCAGATAGAAGTTTAATTCATATAACATTCTTATATTTCTAATTCTATGTTTAAAAATATAAATTATATGAATTACTTAACGCATAATAGCACAAAACAACTATCATAAAATATGTTTATAGAGCATAATAAAATTGACTGACTGTTTTCTATCAGACGCTAAAAATAACATAGATGTACAATTGCAGTTGTGACATAATAATTACTATTCTGTTAAGGTGTTGTGTTCACTAGTCACTAAACTGCATAATTGTTTTCCTCATAAGAAAACTCTTGAATGCATTTTTAAAAATACATATTTGGAAAACTCTCCATCTTGAAGAGAACTAATTTTGCAGACCTCTGAGAGACATAGGGTTGTTACATTATATATGGCATGGTTAATTATCTAGAAGTGACATCACAGGAAGTGACATAAAATAAGGTTGGAAGGGAAGAAAAAACCTTTAAGTCACTTTAAAGGGACTTGAAACCCATTTTTTTTTCTTTTGCAATTCAGATAGAACATAAAATGCTCCAATTTATTTCTATTATCTAATTTGTTTTGTACCCTTTGTATCCTTTGTTAAAGGTATACATAGGTAGACTCACACGCTGCTGATTGGTGCTTGCACATATTTGCTTCTTGTCAATGGCTTTCAGCTAGCTACCAGTAGTGCATTGCTGCTCCTTCATCAAAAGATATCAAGAGAATGAAGCACATTAGATGATAGAAGTAAACTGGAAAGTTATTTAAAAGTGCTCTATCTTAACCATGACAGAAAAATGTGGGTTCCATATCTAGGGATGGGCACATGTTTCTAAAAATTTAAATTTAAAACAAATTTTTATACATTAGTTTGTTTGAATCGAATTTCGAATGTTTATATGACATTCTAACATTCTATTTTCAAATTTTTGTTTTCAAATTTTTATATAAAATTCTAAAATATTCGTTCAAATAATAGAATGTTTAGCTATGTATTCATTCAATTTTGAAATGTAATATTTGAATTTGAATGTGACATTCTAATTCAAATGTAATATTGGAATTTAAAATAGTATTTCTAGTCTACAACTGTGTTTAATAAATGTAATATTCGAATTTGAATGCTACATTCAAATTCGAATGTAACATTCTAATCAAATTAATATTTCTAGTCTAATACTGTTTTATAAATGTAATATTCTAATTTGAATGTGACATTCAAATTCGAATGTCAGATTCAAATTCAAAATAGTATTTTTAGCCTAATACTGTTTAATAAATATAATATTAGAATTTGAATGTCACATTCAAATTCGAATGTGACATTCGAATGCAAAATAGTATTTCTAGTCTACAACTATGTTTTATAAATGTAATATTTGAATTCGAATGTGACATTTGGAAACTGTAAATAACATTCGATAATAGAATTTTTAAGAATATTTGTTCTTATCAACATTCTATTATGTAAATCAAATTTCTTCAATAACATTTGTTTTAACACTTTAATTCGAATATAAACACATTCCCCCATCCCTATTCATGTCCCTTTAAGTCCAATCAAACTATATTGATGAAATGCAAAGAGGATAGATAGATAGATAGATAGATAGATAGATAGATAGATAGATAGATGATAGATAGATGCAAAATAGAGTAGAACCTTAAAATTCCAAGCAGATATAGGGTTGAATCCATAAAAACTAATGAAGCTCCTAAAATTGGAACAGGGTAAATATGTGTCCTGCTACATGACACTGTTATTCAGCTGCTTTATACAGATTTGTTATTTTCATTATCCACTATTATACAGTCTTACATAGATTTTCTTTGTTATACATGGACTTATATGCATAATGGCTATATAAGTCATACTTTGGTGGAACTATGTTAAGATAAGATTTCAGTTGTGAACTTTCGGCTAGATTACGAGTTTTGCGGTAACAGGGATGCGGTGCTAACGAGCAGTTTATCCTCACCGCTCACTTACATACAGCGCTGGTATTACAGGTTTTTACAAATCGGCGTTAAAAGACAAAAAGTGAGAGTAAAGCAAAATTTTGCTCCACACTTCACTTCAATACCAGCGCTGATTAAGTGAGCGGTGAGCTGGTGTAACGTGCTTGTGCATGATTTCCCCATAGGAATCAACGGGGAGAGCCGGCTGAGAAAAAGTCTGCACCTGTACCTGCAAAAAAGCAGCGTAATACTCAGTAGCACAGCCCCTTTGATTCCTATGGGGAAATAAAATTTATGTCTACACTTAACACCCTAACATGAACCCTGAGTCCAAACACCCCTAATCTTACACTTATTAACCCCTAATCTGCCGCCCCCGACATTGCCGACATCTGCATTATACTTATTAACCCCTAATCTGCCGCTCCGGACATCGCCGCCACCTACATTATACTTATTAACCCCTAATCTGCTGCCCCCAACATCGCCGACACCTACATTATTTTTATTAACCCCTAATCTGCCGCACCCGAAATTGTCGCCACCTACCTACACTTATTAACCCCTAATCTACCGCCCCCAACATCGCTGCCACTATTCTAAATGTATTAACCCCTAAACCTAAGTCTAACCATAACCCTAACACCCCCTAACTTAAATATAATTTAAATAAATCTATATAAAATTACTATCATTAACTAAATAATCCCTATATAAAACTAAATACTTACCTATAAAATAAACCCTAAGCTAGCTACAATATAGCTAATAGTTACATTGTAGCTATCTTAGGTTTTATTTTTATTACACAGGCAAGTTTGTATTTATTTTAACTAGGTAGAATAGTTATTAAATAGTTATTAACTATTTAATAACTACCTAGCTAAAATAAAGACAAAATAAAACCTAACCTAAGTTACACTAACACCTAACACTACCCTACATTTAAATAAATTAACTAAATTAAAAACAATTAAGTAAATGAAATTAAATTAGCTAAATCACAAAAAAAACACTAAATTACAGAAAATAAAAAACAAATTACAGATCTTTAAACTAATTACACATAATCTAAGAGCCCTATCAAAATAAAAAAAGCCCCCCCCCCAAATAAAAAAACCCTAGCCTAAACTAAACTATCAATAGCCCTTAAAAGGGCCTTTTGCAGGGCATTGTCCCAAAGTAATCAGCTTTTTTACCTGTAAAAAAAAAATACAAACAACCCCCAGCAGTAAAACCCACCACCCACACAACCAACCCCCCAAATAAAATACTATCTAAAAAAACCTAAGCTCCAATTGCCCTGAAAAGGGCATTTGGATGGGCATTGCCCTTAAAAGGGCAGTTAGCTCTTTTGTGGCCCAAACCCTAATCTAAAAAATAAAACCCACCCAATACACTCTTAAAAAACCTAACACTAGTCCCCTGAAGATCGACTTACAGTTCTGAAGACCGGACATCCATCCTCAAGGAAGCGGCAGAAGTCTTCATCTAACCGGGCCGAAGTCCTCAACGAAGCCGGAAGAAGTCTTCATCTAAGCTGGGCGAAGTGGTCCTCCAGACAGGCAGAAGTCTTCATCCAGACGGCATCTTCTATCTTCATCCATCCGATGCGGAGCGGCTCCATCTTCAAGACATCCGACGCGGAGCATCCTCTTCATCCGGAGTCTTCTTACTGAATGACGGTTCCTTTAAGTGATGTCATCCAAGATGGCATCCCTTAGATTCCGATTGGCTGATAGAATTCTATCAGCCAATCGGAATTAAGGTAGAAAAAAATCCTTTTATTTTATTTTAGTGTTTGGGATGTGGGAGGGCCTCGGTTTATGGGTTAATAGGTAGTTTATGGGTGTAAGTATACTTTGTGCAGTGCCCCCAAACCTGCCAGACTCGTAATACCAGCGGTAGTGAAAAAGCAGCGTTAGGACCTCTTAACATTGCTTTTTCAGACTAACGCAAAACTCGTTTGTTAGACATTTGTTAGACATTGTATATTGTAGTAATGGATCGAGAGTATGAAAAACCTGCGGGTAAACCTCTTTTCAACTACACAATTGTATAATAGATATTCACTTTTACTTTTTTACTTTATATTCATGACTTTTAAAACATTGTATTGTCTTTATTTTGCTACTAATATATTTTAATACAAGTTAAGATTACTACTTGCTTAAGTAAGTTTGCACATATTGAAGATTTCATGTAGTGCTTTATTAAAAATTTTTCAATGTTCTTATTACTAATTCTCCCATATGACTGGCCGAAAGGTGTTTGCACTATACAAACTCTAACTCAATAACACCAATTTGGGCTACAGTTTTAATTTTCTTTCCTAAAATGTATGGATGTTATTATCTTACATGTCATTATGCAGTATACATTTCCATCTCCAAAATTTGAGAGATGAGCAATGGCACAACTCTTGTTACTTTGAGGGAACACTATATTTAAATGTATGTAATATAATCTAATGTATAATTATACTATGTAACTGTGTATAGGTGCTGAGTATCAGAGAGAAACATATACAAGGACAATTCCAGCAAGAGAGCACATATGGGCGTAGTATATATAGGTTTTAAAATATATCAACTTTATTTTGTTTTATTTAAAAAGGGTTACACACAATAAAAACAATTGTAGCAAGTAAAAGTGGTTTTCAAACTAATGTAGTGAAAAGGGTTGATAGTTACAAATTCTTATCCTGAATTGATATCATGGATAGTAACTCCCACCTAAAGAGGATTTGTGTTAAATCTTAATGGTAAAGGTATGTTTGTAATCTGCTGTGGGCTAACATCCCTGCAAAATGGGGCCAAACCTATTAGGGGCCACTATTCAGTCAAAGGGGCCTAGTTATCAAGCCGTCAACCTCAAATACGCTGGAATTCCGCAGCGTATTTGTGGCGAGGCTGATTCGCCTTAGTTATCAAAGGCTAGAGACCGGCAAAAGTAGAATTTTATGACGTAAACTTCGATCCGCCGGACTCAGTCCGACACAGATCGATTCTTACGTCACTCCAGATGTTCCGCACACAAGTACGGCACAATCTGACTACTTTTGCTAGTTATCAAAAAACTAGCAGGTACGCTCGGCACTTTTACGGCCCAGCGTACCTGGTTTTCAAACCGCCACCCTGGAGGCGGCGGATCCCATAGTAATCAATGGGAGTCTGCTGACAGACATCCCATTGATTTCTATGGGAGCTGTCTACACCTATTACCCTAACATGTACCCCAAGTCTAAACACCCCTAATCTGCCCCCCCCTACACCGCCGCAACTAAATAAATGTATTAAATGTATTATCCCCTAAACCGCCGCTCCCGGAGCCCACCGCAAGCTACTCTATACATATTAACCCCTAAACCGCCGCTCCCGGAGCCCACTGCCACCTACATGATACCTAGTAGCCCCTTATCCTGCCCCCCCCTATAATAAAGTTATTAACCCCTATCCTGCCGATCCCGCACCTCGCCGCAAATAAATAAATAGTTTAACCCCTAAACCGCCGCTCCCTGACCCTGCCGCAACCTATATTAAATTTATTAACCCCTAATCTGCCCCCCATACACCGTCGCCACCTATAATACATTTATTAACCCCTATCCTGCCCCCCACTACACCGCCGCCACTGTAATAAATTTATGAACCCCTAAACCTAAGTCTAACACTAACCCTAACACCCCCCTAACTTAAATATTAATTAAATAAATCTAAATAATATTTCTATTATTAACTAAGTTAATCCTATTTAAAACTAAATACTTACCTATAAAATAAACCCTAATATAGCTACAATATAAATAATAATTATATTGTAGCTATCTTAGGATTTATTTTTATTTTACAGGTACCTTTCAATTTATTTTAACTAGGTACAATAGCTATTAAATAGTTATTAACTATTTAATAGCTTACCTAGCTAAAATAAAGAGAAATGTACCTGTAAACTAAAAACTAACCTAAGTTACAATTACACCTAACACTACACTATACTTTAATAAATTATTCCTATTTAAAACTAAATACTTACCTGTAAAATAAACCCTAAGATAGCTACAATATAATTAATAATTACATTGTAGCTATCTTACGGCTAGATTTAGAGTTTTGTCGGTAACTACCCGAAAAGCTAACGCCGGCATTTTTCTGGCCGCACCATAAAAATAACTCTGGTATTGTGAGTCCACATAAAGGCTGCGTTAGGCTCCAAGAAAGGAGCGTAGAGCATATTTAACGCAGCTTCAACTCTCGATACCAGAGTTGCTTACGCAAGCGGCCAGCCTCAAAAACGTGCTTGTGCACGATTCTCCCATAGGAAACAATGGGGCTGTTTGAGCTGAAAAAAAAAAAAAACACCTGCAAAAAAGCCGCGTTCAGCTCCTAACGCAGCCCCATTGTTTGCTACGCGGAAACACTTCCTACGTCTGCACCTAACACTCTAAAATGTACCCCGAGTCTAAACACCCCTAAACTTACACTTATTAACTCCTAATCTGCCGCCCCCCGCTATCGCTGACCCCTGCATATTATTATTAACCCCTAATCTGCCGCTCCGTAAACCGCCGCTACTTACATTATCCCTATGTATCCCTAATCTGCTGCCCTAACATCGCCGACCCCTATATTATATTTATTAACCCCTAATCTGCCCCCCACAACGTCGCCTCCACCTGCCTACACTTATTAACCCCTAATCTGCCGAGCGGACCTGAGCGCTACTATAATAAAGTTATTAACCCCTAATCCGCCTCACTAACCCTATAATAAATAGTATTAACCCCTAATCTGCCCTCCCTAACATCGCCGACACCTAACTTCAATTATTAACCCCTAATCTGCCGACTGGAGCTCACCGCTATTCTAATAAATGTATTAACCCCTAAAGCTAAGTCTAACCCTAACACTAACACCCCCCCTAAGTTAAATATAATTTACATCTAACGAAATTAATTATCTCTTATTAAATAAATTATTCCTATTTAAAGCTAAATACTTACCTGTAAAATAAATCCTAATATAGCTACAATATAAATTATAATTACATTGTAGCTATTTTAGGATTAATATTTATTTTACAGGCAACTTTGTAATTATTTTAACCATGTACAATACCTATAAAATAGTTAAGAACTATTGAATAATTACCTAGTTAAAATAATTACAAAATTACCTGTAAAATAAATCCTAACCTAAGTTAGAATTAAACCTAACACTATACTATCATTAAATTAATTAAATAAAATACCTAAAATTACCTACAATTAAACCTAACACTACACTATCAATAAATAAATTAAATACAATTCCTACAAATAACTACAATGAAATAAACTAACTAAAGTACAAAAAATAAAAAAGAACTAAGTTACAAAAAATAAAAAAATATTTACAAACATAAGAAAAATATTACAACAATTTTAAACTAATTACACCTACTCTAAGCCCCCTAATAAAATAAAAAAGACCCCCAAAATAAAAAATGCCCTACCCTATTCTAAATTACTAAAGTTCAAAGCGCTTTTACCTTACCAGCCCTGAACAGGGCCCTTTGCGGGGCATGCCCCAAAGAATTCAGCTCTTTTGCCTGTAAAAAAAAACACATACAATACCCCCCCCCCCCAACCTATCCTATCTTTTTCCCGGATAGGATGAAGACTTTGGAGCCTCTTCTGGACCTCTTCAGCCACCGGATGATGGATCGCCAGCCCCCGCTTGGGTTGGATGAAGATTTTGGAGCCAGGACGGATCGGTGATACCTGGTGAGGTGAAGACAAGGTAGGATGATCTTCAGGGGCTTAGTGTTAGGTTTATTTAAGGGGGGTTTGGGTTAGATTAGGGGTATGTGGGTGGTGGGTTGTAATGTTGGGGGGGGGGTATTGTATGGTTTTTTTACAGGCAAAAGAGCTGAACTTCTTGGGGCATGCCCCGCAAAGGGCCCTGTTCAGGGCTGGTAAGGTAAAAGAGCTTTGAACTATAGTAATTTAGAATAGGGTAGGGCATTTTTTATTTTGGGGGGCTTTGTTATTTTATTAGGGGGCTTAGAGTAGGTGTAATTAGTTTAAAATTGTTGTAATATTTTTCTTATGTTTGTAAATATTTTTTTATTTTTTGTAACTTATTTATTTTTTATTTTTTGTACTTTAGTTAGTTTATTTCATTGTAGTTATTTGTAGGAATTGTATTTAATTTATTTATTGATAGTGTAGTGTTAGGTTTAATTGTAGGTAATTGTAGGTATTTTATTTAATTAATTTAATGATAGTATAGTGTTAGGTTTAATTCTAACTTAGGTTAGGATTTATTTTACAGGTAATTTTGTAATTATTTTAACTAGGTAACTATTAAATAGTTCTTAACTATTTAATAGCTATTGTACATGGTTAAAATAATTACAAAGTTGCCTGTAAAATAAATATTAATCCTAAAATAGCTACAATGTAATTATAATTTATATTGTAGCTATATTAGTATTTATTTTACAGGTAAGTATTTAGCTTTAAATAGGAATAATTTATTTAATAAGAGATAATTAATTTCGTTAGATGTAAATTATATTTAACTTAGGGGGTGTTAGTGTTAGGGTTAGACTTAGCTTTAGGGATTAATACATTTATTAGAATAGCGGTGAGCTCCAGTCGGCAGATTAGGGGTTAATAATTGAAGTTAGGTGTCAGCGATGTTAGGGAGGGCAGATTAGGGGTTAATACTATTTATTATAGGGTTAGTGAGGCGGATTAGGGGTTAATAACTTTATTATAGTAGCGCTCAAGTCCGCTCGGCAGATTAGGGGTTAATAAGTGTAGGCAGGTGGAGGTGACGTTGTGGGGGGCAGATTAGGGGTTATTAAATATAATACAGGGGTCGGCGGTGTTAGGGGCAGCAGATTAGGGGTACATAAGTATAACGTAGGTGGTGGTCGGCAGATTAGGGGTTTAAAAAAATTAAATCGAGTGGCAGCGATATGGGGGGGCCTGGGTTTAGGGGTACATAGGTAGTTTATGGGTGTTAGTGTACTTTAGAGTACAGTAGTTAAGAGCTTTATGAACCGGCGTTAGCCCAGAAAGCTCTTAACTACTGACTTTTTTCTGCGGCTGGAGTTTTGTTGTTAGATTTCTAACGCTCACTTCAGACACGACTCTAAATACCGGAGTTAGAAAGATCCCATTGAAAAGATAGGATACGCAATTGACGTAAGGGGATCTGCGGTATGGAAAAGTCGCGGCTGAAAAGTGAGCGTTAGACCCTTTTTTGAGTGACTCCAAATACCGGAGTTAGCCTAAAACCAGCGTTAGGAGCCTCTAACTCTGGTTTTCACGGCTAACGCCAAACTCCAAATCTAGGCCTTAGGATTTATATTTATTTCACAGGTAACTTTGTATTTATTTTAGCTAGTTGGAATAGTTATTAAATAGTTATTAACTATTTAATAACTACCTAGCTAAAAGAAATACAAAATTACCTGTAAAATAAATCCTAACCTAAGTTACAATTAAACCTAACACTACACTATCATTAAATAAATTAAATAAATTAACTACAAATAACTACAATTAAATACAATTACATAAACTAGCTAAAGTACAAAAAATAAAAAAAGCTGTTACAAAAAATAAAAAAAATAAGTTACAAACATTTAAAAAAACAACAACAACAAGCTGATCGGAACAGCCAATAGAATGCAAGCTCAATCTGATTGGCTGACTGGATCAGCCAATCGGATTGAACTTGAATCTGATTGGCTGATTCAATCAGCCAATCAGATTTTTCCTACCTTAATTCCGATTGGCTGATAGAATCCTATCAGCCAATCGGAATTGAAGGGACGCCATCTTGGATGACGTCCCTTAAAGGAGCCTTCATTCGTCGGTAGTCCGTCGGGAAAGAAGGATGTTCCGCGTCGGCGGGATGAAGATTCAAGACCCGGCTTCGAAGATGACCTCACCCGGATTGAAGACTTCTTCAGCGCCTCTTGGAAGATGACATCGCCCGGATGGAAGATTTCTTCAGCGCCGCTTGGAGGATCACTTCATCGGATGGAAGATTTCTTCAGCGCCCCTTGGATGATCACTTCTGCCGGTCCGGATGTCCTCTTCAGTTCCGTCGGTGGCTCGTCTGAGTGAAGACGACTAAAGGTAGGATGATCTTCAGGGGATTAGTGTTAGGTTATTTTAAGGGGGGTTTGGGTTAGATTAGGGGTATGTGGGTGGTGGGTTTTAATGTTGGGGGGGGGGTTGTATTTTTCTTTTACAGGCAAAAGAGCTGAATTCTTTGGGGCATGCCCCCACGAAAGGCCCTTTTAAGGGCTGGTAAGGTAAAAGAGCTTTGAACTTTTTAAATGTAGAATAGGGTAGGGCATTTTTTTATTTTGGGGGGGTTTGTTATTTTATTAGGGGGCTTAGATTAGGTGTAAGTAGCTTAAAATTGTTGTAATATTTTTTTAAATGTTTGTAACTTATTTTTTTTATTTTTTGTAACAGCTTTTTTATTTTTTGTACTTTAGTTAGTTTATGTAATTGTATTTAATTGTAGCTATTTGTAGTTAATTTATTTAATTTATTTAATGATAGTGTAGTGTTAGGTTTAATTGTAACTTAGGTTAGGATTTATTTTACAGGTAATTTTGTATTTCTTTTAGCTAGGTAGTAATTAAATAGTTAATAACTATTTAATAACTATTCTAACTAGCTAAAATAAATACAAAGTTACCTGTAAAATAAATATAAATCCTAAGATAGCTACAATGTAATTATTAATTATATTGTAGCTATCTTAGGGTTTATTTTACAGGTAAGTATTTAGTTTTAAATAGGAATAATTTATTAAAGTATAGTGTAGTGTTAGGTGTAATTGTAACTTAGGTTAGTTTTTAGTTTACAGGTACATTTCTCTTTATTTTAGCTAGGTAAGCTATTAAATAGTTAATAACTATTTAATAGCTATTGTACCTAGTTAAAATAAATTGAAAGGTACCTGTAAAATAAAAATAAATCCTAAGATAGCTACAATATAATTATTATTTATATTGTAGCTATATTAGGGTTTATTTTATAGGTAAGTATTAAGTTTTAAATAGGATTAACTTAGTTAATAATAAAAATATTATTTAGATTTATTAAATTAATATTTAAGTTAGGGGGTTGTTAGGGTTAGTGTTAGACTTACGTTTAGGGGTTAATAATTTTATTACAGTGGCGGCGGTGTAGTGGGGGGCAGGATGGGGGTTAATAAATTTAATATAGGTAGCGGCGGGTTCAGGGAGCGGCGGGTTTAGGGGTTAAAACTATTTATTTATTTGCGGCGAGGTGCGGGATCAGCAGGATAGGGGTTAATAACTTTATTATAGAGGGCGACGGTATAGGGGGGGCAGGATAGGGGTTACTAGGTATAATGTAGGTGGCAGCGGTGTCCGGGAGCGGCGGTTTAGGGGTTAATACATTTATAAGACTTGCGGCGGGGTCTAGGAGCGGCGGTTTAGGGGTTAGTAACTTTATTTAGTTGCGGGGGGCTCCGGGGGCGCCGATATAGGGGGTAGAACAGTGTAGTTTAGTGTGAGTGCTTAGTGACAGGCTAGCAAGAAAGCTGTCAAACAGCCAAAAGAGAAGCGAGATCGGATGAGTGATAACTCTCACAGTCCGCTGCTCTTCGCCCGCGGCTTTTTGACAGCTTTACTTGATAACTTAGGCAAATTTTTTCAGGTCCGCGGCGGCGATATGAGGCAAGCTTAGGCGGGCGTATTGGGCCGGCGAAGGCAGGAAAGTTGACACGTTGATAACTACCCCCCAAAGTGTGTACTAATATATTGTATACCTCAATGAGTATTATATGGATACTAAAATAAATTGCACCCATATGTACTCTGTGATAGAGTATTGCAACAGTGGCTAGGTATTGATATCTTGTAAGTTACGTGCAGTTTACACTTATATATACAAATTACTTGTTAGTGTGCCCATGGGTCACAGTTAGAATATTCATTGCTCCACAGATTAGATTAGAGGTATATCTCCACAGTCATATGTACAGCCCAATATCTAAAATGGAGCGTATATAAATGAAACCACAGAGTTACCGTGTATTCAAACGTTAAGTTACAGTGTATCCAGCGACTCACAACTAACTATGTATCGGTTGCTATTGATTAATTAAAAAGTTACACATTGTATACTTTTATTATAAGATTTTCAGCAACCTACAAAGGAGTGTAATACTTGGTGAGGAGGCTTAACACTAAAGCTCACTACCAGGCAGGTATGTGCAGGATACGTGATTAATTATTACTGCAGTAACATAAATCAGCTGGTTTTAGAAATGCCCGAACAGCAAGACTCCTATAGAGAGGTTTCTCACCCCACTATGAATTGTATACGCTTAGTATTGAATGTGCCAAATACAAAAGGAATATCTATATGCCCTGAGATCACACTTAGGCCTAGATTTAGAGTTGGGCGGTAGCCGTCAAAGCCAGCGTTAGAGGCTCCTAACGTTGGTTTTTACCGCCCTCTGGTATTTGGAGTCAGTCATTAAAGGGTCTAACGCTCACTTTTCAGCCGCGACTTTTCCATACCGCAGATCCCCTTACGTCAATTGCGTATCCTATCTTTTCAATGGGATCTTTCTAACGCGGTATTTAGAGTCTTGGCTGAAGTGAGCGTTAGAAAATCTAATGACAAAACTCCAGCCGCAAAAAAAAGTCAGTAGTTAAGAGCATTCTGGGCTAACGCCGGTTTATAAAGCTCTTAACTACTGTGCTCTAAAGTACACTAACACCCATGAACTACCTATGTACCCCTAAACCGAGGTCCCCCCCACATCGCCGCCACTCTTTTGAATTTTTTTAACCCCTAATCTGCCGACCGCCACCTACGTTATACTTATGTACACCTAATCTGCTGCCCCTAACACCGCCGACCCCTATATTATATTTATTAACCCCTAACCTGCCCCCCACAACATCGCCGCCAGCTACCTACAATAATTAACCCCTAATCTGCCGACCGCAAAGCGCCGCTACCTACGTTATCCTTATGTACACCTAATCTGCTGCCCCTAACACGGCCAACCCCTATATTATATTTATTAACCCCTAATCTGCCCCCCCTCAACGTCGCCTCCACCTGCCTACACTTATTAACCCCTAATCTGCCGAGCGGACCACACTGCTACTATAATAAAGTTATTAACCCCTAATCCGCCTCACTCCCGCCTCAATAACCCTATAATAAATAGTATTAACCCCTAATCTGCCCTCCCTAACATCGCGACACCTAACTTCAATTATTAACCCCTAATCTGCCGACCGAATCTCGCCGCTACTGTAATAAATGGATTAACCCCTAAAGCTAAGTCTAACCCTAACACCCCCCTAAATTAAATATAATTTAAATCTAACGAAATAAAATTAACTCTTATTAAATAAATTATTCCTATTTAAAGCTAAATACTTACCTGTAAAATAAACTCTAATATAGCTACAATATAAATTATAATTATATTATAGCTATTTTAGGATTAATATTTATTTTACAGGCAACTTTGTATTTATTTTAACCAGGTACAATAGCTATTAAATAGTTAAGAACTATTTAATAGCTAAAATAGTTAAAATAATTACAAAATTACCTGTAAAATAAATCCTAACCTAAGTACAATTAAACCTAACACTACACTATAAATAAATAAATAAAATAAAATACCTACTAATTACCTACAATTAAAACCTAACACTACACTATCAATACATTAATTAAATACAATACCTACAAATAACTACAATTAAATAAACTAACTAAAGTACAAAAAATAAAAAGAACTAAGTTACAAAAAATAAAAAATATTTACAAACATTAGAAAAATATTGCAACAATTTTAAACTAATTACACCTACTCTAAGCCCCCTAATGAAATTACAAAGCCCCCATAATAAAAAAATGCCCTACCCTATTCTAAATTACAAAAGTTCAAAGCTCTTTTACCTTACCAGCCCTGAACAGGGCCCTTTGCGGGGCATGCCCCAAGAAATTCAGCTCTTTTGCCTGTAAAAAAACACATACAATACCCCCCCAACATTACAACCCACCACCCACATACCCCTAATCTAACCCAAACCCCCCTTAAATAAACCTAACACTAAGCCCCTGAAGATCTTCCTACCTTATCTTCACCTCACCGGGTATCACCGATCGGTCCTGGCTCCAAAATCTTCATCCAACCCAAGCGGGGGCTGGCGATCCATAATCCTGCGGCTGAAGAGGTCCAGAAGAGGCTCCAAAGTCTTCATCCTATCCGGGAAGAAGAGGCGATCCAGACCGGCAACCATCTTGATCCAAGCGGCATCTTCTATCTTCATACGATGAGGGACGGCTCCATCGTGAAGACCTCCAGCGTGGATCAATCTTCTTCCGACGACGTCCAACTGAAGAATGACGGTTCCTTTAAGGGACGTCATCCAAGATGGCGTCCCTCGAATTCCGATTGGCTGATAGGATTCTATCAGCCAATCGGAATTAAGGTAGGAAAATTCTGATTGGCTGATGGAATCAGCCAATCAGAATCAAGTTCAATCTGATTGGCTGATCCGATCAGCCAATCAGATTGAGCTTGCATTCTAGTGGCTGTTCGGATCAGCCAATAGAATGCGAGCTCAATCTGATTGGCTGATCGGATCAGCCAATCGGATTGAACTTGATTCTGATTGGCTGATTCCATCAGCCAATCAGAATTTTCCTACCTTAATTCCGATTGGCTGATAGAATCCTATCAGCCAATCGGAATTCGAGGGACGCCATCTTGGATGACGTCCCTTAAAGGAACCATCATTCTTCAGTTGGACGTCGTCGGAAGAAGATTGATCCGCGCTGGAGGTCTTCACGATGGTAGCCGTTCCTCATCGGATGAAGATAGAAGATGCCGCTTGAATCAAGATGGTTGCCGGTCTGGATCGCCTCTTCTTCCGGATAGGATGAAGACTTTGGAGCCTCTTCTTGACCTCTTCAGCCGCCATGATTATGGATCGCCAGCCCCCGCTTGGGTTGGATGAAGATTTTGGAGCCAGGACCGATCGATGATACCCGGTGAGGTGAAGATAAGGTAGGAAGATCTTCAAGGGCTTAGTGTTAGGTTTATTTAAGGGGGGGTTTGGGTTAGATTAGGGGTATGTGGGTGGTGGGTTGTAATGTTGGGGGGGGTATTGTATGTGTTTTTTTACAGGCAAAAGAGCTGAATTTCTTGGGGCATGCCCCGCAAAGGTCCCTGTTCAGGGCTGGTAAGGTAAAAGAGCTTTGAACTTTTGAAATTTAGAATAGGGTAGGGCATTTTTTTATTTTGGGGTGCTTTGTAATTTAATTAGGGGCTTAGAGTAGGTGTAATTAGTTTAAAATTGTTGTAATATATTTCTAATGTTTGTAAATATTTTATTATTTTTTGTAACTTAGTTCTTTTTTATTTTTTGTACTTTAGTTAGTTTATTTAATTGTAGTTATTTGTAGGTATTGTATTTAATTAATGTATTGATAGTGTAGTGTTAGGTTTAATTGTAGGTAATTGTAGGTATTTTATTTAATTTATTTATTGATAGTGTAGTGTTAGGTTTAATTGTAACTTAGGTTAGGATTTATTTTACAGGTAATTTTGTAATTATTTTAACTATTTTAGCTATTAAATAGTTCTTAACTATTTAATAGCTATTGTACCTGGTTAAAATAAATACAAAGTTACCTGTAAAATAAATATAAATCCTAAAATAGCTATAATATAATTATAATTTATATTGTAGCTATATTAGGGTTTATTTTACAGGTAAGTATTTAGCTTTAAATAGGAATAATTTATTTAATAAGAGTTAATTTATTTAGTTAGATTTAAATTATATTAACTTAGGGGGGGTGTTAGTGTTAGGGTTAGACTTAGCTTTAGGGGTTAATACATTTATTAGAATAGCGGTGAGCTCCAGTCGGCAGATTAGGGGTTAATGTTTGAAGTTTGGTGTCGGCGATGTTAGGGAGGGCAGATTAGGGGTTAATACTATTTATTATAGGGTTATTGAGGCGGGAGTGAGGCGGATTAGGGGTTAATAACTTTATTATAATAGGGGTGCGGTCCGCTCGGCAGATTAGGGGTTAATAAGTGTAGGCAGGTGGAGGCGACATTGTGGGGGGCAGATTAGGTGTTAATAAATATAATATAGGGGTCGGCGGTGTTAGGAGCAGCAGATTAGGGGTACATAGGGATAAGTAGCGGCGGTTTACGGCGCGGCAGATTAGGGGTTTAAAAAAAATATGCAGGTGTTAGCGTATAGCGGGGGCGGCAGAATAGGGGTTAATAAGTGTAAGGTTAGGGGTGTTTAGACTTGGGATACATGTTAGAGTGTTAGGTGCAGACGTAGGAAGTGTTTCCCCATAGCAAACAATGGGGCTGCGTTAGGAGCTGAACGCGGCTTTTTTGCAGGTGTTAGGTTTTTTTTTCAGCTCAAACAGCCCCATTGTTTTCCTATGGGGGAATCGTGCACGAGCACGTTTTTGAAGCTGGCCGCGTCCGTAAGCATCGCTGGTATCGAGAGTTGAAGTTGCAGTAAATATGCTCTACGCTCCTTTTTTGGAGCCAAAACGCAGCCCTTCTGTGAACTCTAAATACCAGCGGTATTTAAAAGGTGCGGCCAGAAAAAGCCAGCGTAGCTAACGCACCCCCTTTGGCCGCAAAACTCTAAATCTAGGCGTCTGATTGTGCAGTGTTCCACAAGTTAAGGAATACAGAGGCCATTATAAATTTAGTTCAACATTTAATCTGTATATACGTAAATTAAACTTGTTTATATGGATTGTACTCAGGGCACTGCCGTGTGTCTAAGCACTATACAGTACAGTTTACCCCAGGTTTGTCAAATGTTGCCACTAAAAATACTTATTGTTAGTTGTTAAATATCATATCATATGCTTGTAATTTGTATTGTGGGCAACCACCACAAGAGGTTTGTAAAAGAAATATGAGTAGCACAAAGGTTGCCCTAGGGCGGTAATAATTTGTGCTGAAATTACAGGTATGTGCTACATAAGTACCTTAAATTAACTAGTATCGGATAAGCCCGGAACAACAGATCTCCTAAGGAGATACCACTTTCCACATAGTTGATTAATAATAAGAAATACCACTTAACTAGACCATCTAATCTATTGTTTGTTATATAACGAATCCCCTAGTTTTTTCATTTCTATGTCAGGAGTTGTCTACTTCAAATATATTTCCAATAAGGGCCATTCCTTTCCTCTTGAGTTATCCCTCATTTCTATTTAAGTTATTGATGGGCATTAGCCGGACCTTAACACCCCTTACAGTAATTGGCCTAAGGTTATACCTAGCGGATTATGATTCTTGTTTGGAGGGTACTTAGACATAATAATAATTAGCAGTGCAATTAATGAAAAGGTCCTCTTGAATTTTGTACAAAATAGGCTCAGGTCAATAAACACATTAGATGCAGAATAACTTGTATTAAGGCGACATAATTCATGAGTAGGCACTATGATATTGCCATTCTATATAAGTTAAAGTGAAGGTAAAGTTTCAACATTTGCAAGACATGAATGCATTTTTTAATATTACCCTAACTTAATCGCTTTTTTTTCATATTTTTTTTATTTCTATTTTTTCTATAATTATAACTACCTACCGTTGCGATACCTGACTCCTCCCACATACTATTTCCTGGTTTCCTTGTGTTTGACGTATAGAGCAGTCCCACCCGCTTTCTACATCTGCCTAAAGCGCGTTCACGAGGTTCTGTGAAACAGCGCATGTGACAATTGGCGATTTCACACTCTTCTGTGCATGTGCTAATTGGCAGACCCGATCAAAACTGCGCATGCATTAATCTCATTGGAAACATAGTATTGAATGAATAACGATATTCATTCAGTATTATGTTATGCGAGACAGACAGTTGATGTTGTAAAAAGCAGTCGATTAAGAAATAAATTGATAAGTATTAAAGTAGATTTTTTGCAGGGCAGCATTACTTACATCGATTTTTACAATTACAGAAGACAATTGATGCGCTTCTCCCTATTGGATCCGTTGTTAACAAGGTGATGACGTATTATGGGATTCCTAGATTGTGCAAATACGCATGCGCGAATCATGAGTGCGCATGGAAGCCGAGATCAAGGATAAAATAATAGCGCATGTGCACAGGGTCAAGTAGGCGGATGACATACACTGATGGCCAACTAACGGACAGAATTTCAGTTGGCTGATCCAGAAACGTGATCGACATCTAAAAAATAAATACATTTACGGGTTGCATTTGTGTACTTTCACAAATGGATTAATAATGGTGATAACTTTATTTTTTATTATATTTATAACAAATCATGAATGAAAGTTCATTTTGATTTTTTAAAGCAAATGATATCCTGGATCCACATAAAGGTAAGTTTACTTTCACTTTAAGCAGGTGCCTGTGCTTCCTTTAGTTATGTATACTATATATATATAATCAATTAATAGTAATATGTTTTCTTTTTTTCTTTTTATATGGTCCAAGAATTTATCCCCAAAAAATAAAAATTTGAGGATTACAGTGTCCCTCATTTTATCATAACTTCTATTAGTATTATCACAGCTTGAGTTTCTGAGGTTCAAAAGTCGCCTCCTAGGTTTCCTTTAGTAGGTGTCCATGTGAATAGGGTCTTCTATCTTAATCGTACCAGTTATGTTTGTTATGTATGCTTTAATTTTGCAGCACAACGTTTTTAAAGATCTTTTCATTACTTATGTATTGAATTGTGGAGTACATCGTGTAACAAAAACTCTCATGTATTGAGAGTCTATCCTGTACTGATATAAGTTCTGCTTGAAGCAAATACAATTTAAATGGATTTTTTTTTCACTATAGTTGAACTTGCATTCACTTTTAGCTTAGTATAAATTACTAGGGCATGGGCAAATATTCCTATTGCCATTTGCAGCTGCATTGAGCTATTTTGGAGCTTGATTTATTAGTATAACAGTAAAACACACAAATATCTTGTGGGTGGGTTTATAACTCAAAAAGCCCTCTGGAGATGAGAATATCACCTGCAACTTTACCTAAATCTGTCTCTGTGCTATTGGTGTTATGCAGGCAGGGTTTGGTAACAGTAGGGCAGTCCAGAGGTAAACCAGTAGGATGGTCAGGCAGGCAGGGCGAGTCCAGAGCAAAAGGGGTTAAACAAGCAGAGTAGTCAGACAGGCAGAGTTCAGCAGCAGTAAATCAATCTAACACTTAAGGGGGTAAACAGGCAAGAGTGGTCAGACAACAGAGTTCAGCAGCAGTATATCAATCCAGCAGTTAAGGGGTAAACAGGCAGAGTGATCAGACTAGCAGAGTTCAGCAGCAATATATCATTCCAGCAGTTAAGGGGTAAACAGGCAGAGTGGTCAAACAAGCAGAATTCAGCAACGATATAACAGTCATCATATAGAAACAATAACACCCAGGAGAACAGAAAGTAACACCTATACTTGGGCACAGGTAAATGTAAGTGAAGTACTTACATAGCTGCAGGGTTTGCGCCTCAGGAGGAATCCAGACCAGCATCAGGAGCCTACTCCCCCCTAGGCAACGAGCAGCAAGCGCTGCATCCCTAGCAACAGCTAGAGCCTTAAAGTGACACTAAACACTAGGGGGCATATTTATCAATGTGCGAGCGGACATTATACTAAGTAGCATATCATGTTCACCGCACATCGATAAATGCCAACATTGTTTATCATTGCAATGCTGCCCCCTGCAGATTAGCGGCCAGTCGCTAGCAGGGGATGTCAAGCAACCTGATCGTATTTAGATCGGGTTAATTTCTGTCCGCGGCCTCAGAGCAGGTGGACAAGTTATGGAGCAGCGCTCTTTAGGCAGAGCTTGATAAATATGTCCCTAAGGGCTAAATTATAAGTGAAGCGCTAATTTATTGCATGCCTGCAAATTGGCAAATTCACCCGTTTTACAGGTGCACAATAAATAACCAGCCATTACAAGTGGCTGGTTATTGTTACTGCAAGCTCAGATCACTGGTTAATTTTATAAATGTCCCCCCAATTTGCCACAAAATACAATGGTGTGTAGTTTATTAAAAATTGTAGCAGTTATATTTTATTATTTTAATAAAATAACTGCAAGAAGCAGTTATGAGGGCTGACAGTTGGAGAGTGGGGGGTGTAAAAAGTGCCTTTACATAGTGGTCTATGGGAAATGTGTGTTCCCTGTAAATATATACATATAAACAACATCAATATATATGTATATATTCATATTCATATATATTTATATTTGCTGTCCATCACTGTGCGACTTACCCCCTTACCCCCTTCGCTGTGCTAGTTCGCATGCCGTGTCTTACGGCATCAGAACGAGGTTCCCATTCAAGCCTATGGAAGTGCGCTTTCGTGAGCGCAATGCTTCCATGCAATGCACTTTTAATACCAGCACACATTTGCGTACACTGGTATTACTCAGTTGAACGCAAATATTGATTTTGCAGAAGCTATATTTTGCGCTCAACTTGTATTCTGGCCCTAAATACATTCATGCACCTCCCTCTAATCATGGATGCTACTGCTGACATTATGGAACTTGGTTTCACTGCAGATATCTGAAGGAGAGTTTCTGCACATGTGCAAACAGTCCAGCACTGGAATGTAGTGAAAGATAGATTTCAATATGGCGGCACCATGAATAGATGGAGGCGGGGAATAACCTCAGTACTATATTTATAAAATGTATTTAGTGTTTATGTTCCCTTAAGGCTTCTAAAATATTGATCTACGGCTCAGTTTAAAAAACATTTAACTTATAAAAAGTTTAGAAAAGGGCCACAACAGAGCCCCCAGTTTAGCTCTGTTGAAAAGGTTATCTGGAACAACCACTGAAAGTGGTTCTGTAGCAAAAAGAGCAGACACTCCCCCTTCCTCTGCATATGAAAAGACTCTTTACACAAAATGAGCAAGCTTGTGTGTGACAAGAGGTTACAATTTAATGGTGGAAGAAAGGAGATTATGGCCCCCATGTACAAAGAAGTAAGCAGACAAGCTTCTCAGTTCAAGAAGTTGTCCGCCCGGCTTCACTACATACGGGCAGCGGATAAAAAAGATCTGCTGCCCGTCTGTATCATTTACATATTCAAATGGAGTGAGAATGAGCATGCTCTCAGGGATTTCCCCTCGTCACCTCAGAGGTGGCGTAGAGTGTAAGAAGCAGCGGTGTTATTGGCTCCGGATCTACTTAGTACATGGAGCCCTTAATCTCCTGGCAACGTAAACATTTTTTCACTGTAAGAGCAATCAAAATATGGAACTCATTACCTGAGAGCTAGTAAATGGCCAATACTGTATGTATATTTAAAAATGGTTTAGATACATTTCTGGCTAGGAATATGATTGCTTGTGTTAAATAGGTCACCTTTTTTAATGGGATTAATTTAAGCTCAACTGGAGCTTTTTGTAAATATATTAAGATTTGTATTGGTAGAACTCGATGGACTTATGTATTTATATGTATATGTATGTATTTACAGACATATATACTCATATAAACACATAAATACATATGTATACATGTATAGACATAGATATACAAGATGCATTTGCAGTCAAGTAGCTGAAAATAAGAAAAAGCATATTTATGCAATATTCATATTTAATAAAGTAACTATTGGCTACCCCCTGAAAGATCGACTTTACTGTTCTGAAGACCAGATATCCATCCTCAAGGAAGTAGAAGTCTTCATCCATACCGGGCCGATGTCCTCAACGAAGCCGGGGAGAAGTCCTTCATCTAAACCAGGCGAAGTGGTCCTCCAGACGGGCAGAAGTCTTCATCCAGACTGCATCTTCTATCTTCATCCATCCGACGCAGAGCGGCTCCATCTTCAAGACATCCGACGAGGAGCATCCTCTTCATCCGGAGTCTTCTTACTGAATGAACGGTTCCTTTAAGTGACGTCATTCAAGATGGCGTCCCTAGATTCCGATTGGCTGATAGAATTCTATCAGCCAATCGGAAATTAAGGTAGAAAAATCCTATTGGCTGATGCAATCAGCCAATAGGATTGTAAGTTCAATCCTATTGGCTGATCCAATCAGCCAATAGAATTGAGCTCTCATTCTATTACTATACTTTGTTAAAGCTCCTTTTATTTTATTACAGCACTCAGTCTTTGTGGGTATGATTTTTTCAGCATGGTACAAATTGACTTGGCAAGATTTGCCCACTCTTCTTTGCAAAAACACTTCCAAATCTGTCAGATTGTGAGGGCATCTCCTTTGCACAGCCCTCTTTAGATCACCCCCCACAGATTTTTGATTGGACTCAGGCTGGGGCCATTCCAAAACTTTAATTTCTCCTAGTGAAGACATTCCTTGTTTAATTTGGATGGTATGCGTTTGGGTCGTTGTTATGTTGAAAGATGAAGTTCCTCTTCATGTTCAGCTTTTCTAGCAGAAGCCTAAAGGTTTTGTGCCAATATTGATGCTGCCACCACCATGCTTCACTGTGGGTATGATGTTCTTTTGGTTATATGAAGTGTTGTTTTTGCGCCAAACATATCTTTTGGAATTATGTCCAAAAAGTTAAATCTTGGTTTCATCAGACCATAACACCTTTTGCGACATGCTTTTGGGAGACTTAAGATGTGTTTTTGCAAAATTTAGACAGGCTTGGATGTTTTTTTATTAAGAATAGGCTTCCATCTTGCCTCTCTACCCCAGAGATATGAAGAATATGGGCGATTGTTGTCACATGTACCACACAGCCAGTACTTGGCAGATATTCCTGCAGCTCCTTTAATGTTGCTGTAGGCCTCTTGGCATTCTCCCCAGACTAGTTTTCTTCTTGTCTTTTCATCAATTTTGGAGGGACATCCAGTTCTTGGTTATGTCACTGTTGCGCCATATTCTCGTCCTCTTGATGATGACTATCTTCACTGTGTTTCCATGGTATATCTAATGTCTTGGAAATTGTTTTTTACCCTTCTCCTGACTGATACCTTTTAACAATGAGATCCCTCTGATGCTTTGGAAGCTCTCTGCGGACCATGGCTTTTGCTGTAGGATGCGACTAAGAAAATGTCAGTAAAGACTTACTAGAACAGCTGAACTTTATTTGGGGTTAATCAGAGGCACTTTAAATGATGGCAGGAGTGTACATGATTTTGAATATGACTGCTTAATTCTGAACACAGCTACATCCCAAGTTATAAGAGGGTGTGCACACTTATGCAACCATATTATTATTATTTATTTCTTTTACTTCCCTCACCTAGAAGATTTCAGTTTGTTTTTCAATTGAGTTGTACAGTTTATAGGTCACATTAAAGCTGGAAAAAGTTCTGAAATGATTTATCTTTGTCTCATTTTTGAAAATTAATACTTCATGTTGAGTTAGCGCACTTGAGAAAATGCGACCGGGTTTGCACATGCGTAGGGGTGTTAGGGTTTTTTTCACTTTTTGCACTCCTTTGAAATCTATGGGAGAATATGTTAATGCAGTCGCAATTTTCTAACTTTAGCTTGTGAGCAAAAAACTGTTTGCTTTCAAACTTGCAATATATGTGGTACCCGACACGTGCAAAAAGCCAAAGTCGAGCACAGTTATTGCGCAAGCAGGAGTGATAAATAATGCTCCACTCATAATCTAGACCTTCTATATGCAAAGCTCCATATAACAGGGACCAGACTTCATATATTGTAAAATATAGGCTATGCCAATAAGACACCAAAATTATTACAGTTGTGTAGTGCAATATGGGCATAACTTTAGTGTCAGATGCTGTACACACATGCAAAGACACTCACACACACAAAGACACTCACACATACACAAAGACACTCACACATACACAAAGACACTCACACACAAGCAAAGACACTCACACATACACAAAGACACTCAGACATACACAAAGACACTCACACACACGCAAAGACACTCACACATTCACAAAGACACTCACACAGACGCAAAGACACTCAGACACACACAAAGACACTCACACATACACAAAGACACTCACACATACACAAATACACTCACACACAAAAGTGCAGGTTCTTACTTAGGTTTACTTACCTACTTACTGCTGCAAAGCTCTGACTCTGCACACCACAAGGCAAAGACTGAAGAATAGCTGCAGTGAGAATGTATTTCTCACC